>NC_080068.1:140794250-141094250 GCF_949987535.1 Balaenoptera acutorostrata | reverse complement strand
ACTCCCCAGGGTGGCTGGGAAGAGGCACACTTGGATCCCGTGTAAATGCAGGAGGTAGGTTCAGAGGGAGGGCCAGGTGCTGGTACCTGTTTAACCATTGGCTCCGTGGGTAAAACAAAGGCAGAGCCCTGATTTGTGGGGTCTGCCACTTGTCACGTGTAAATTCTCCCACAGTGGCTGATTTTGAGCCACCAACATGGTGCTGGTGAGCATTGGCACTGGGAGGGGCATACAGTCCAGCCTGCTGGGGACAACCCAGGAAGGCTTTCCCCGCCGCAGCCTCCCGGGCCCAGCTGTTCCTGCTTCAAGGGGGGTCAGAGAAGCAGCTGTGCAGGCGGCACCTTAATCCACAGGTGGGCTCCTCTGGGGCCAGAGCATTTGTCCCCCGAAACAAGGGGCTCTGCCTGCATCAGGCGTCCCTCTCTGTATGTGGGCAGCTCGCCCAGTGGGCAGGGTTTGTCTTGGACACTTCTGGGCCTGCCCGCTGAACTGTGTGGCTGAGACCAGCCGTGACCGTCCTCGGAGTTTCACAGAAAAACCTGCTGGGCCCACTTTCCTCAGAGGAGCCTCGTGGACGCCTTCTCCACCTGCCTGTGTCCGTCCTTCCCAAACCACAAGGACAGGTATTATTATCCCCATTTTACAGGTGAGGAAACTGAGGCCCACTCAGCCAGTTCCAGGCCCTACATTAGTTCCACTGAACTAATGGCACAGATGACATAACAGCTGACCCGGCTGGGCAGTGCTCCTGTGGGAACCACCACCTACAGCTGTGCCCTGAGTGTGTGTCCTCTGGCATCTCTGAGCTGTAGTTTCTTCTGGAAAGACTGGATGAGATGCTGTGCCCTGAACACTTAGCACGGGGCTGGGTGCATGTTCATTAACACCGTGGAACAAGTGTGTGGAAGCCACCATAGATGTACTTGAGTCAGGGAATGCCTCATGGCCAGCCTGCCTGCTGGGAGGATACTCTGCAAACCAGGGCAGGGGATTTGCTGCTCGTTGGGGAGACCAGGGAGGGGAAGGGGGAGCGTGCAGAGAGCAGGTGGAGCGGGGTCAGAGTGGAAGGCGGTCCTCCAGTGAGGACTGGGGTTCCAGGGGAAGCAACCCTATTGTAGTTTGCAGACATTTTTAAGTTGTTTGCTGTGAGGCTGTGATGTACCTTCCCTCCCTTGTTCTCCACGAAATCTTCAGTAGTCAATATTTCTCTCATATAGTTTGCAAGAGGATTCTTCTTGAGAAATACTGAAGAAGATGGTGATCACAATAGTGATGCTGATGATGGGATAGTGGTGATGATGATGGTAGTGATGGTGATGATGGTGATAATGATGGTAGTGATGATGATGATGGTGACAATGATGACTGTGGTGGTGATGGTGATGATGGTGATTGATGGTGACGATGGTGATGATGATTATGATGATGGTGATGCTAATGGTGATGATGATGGTGATGATGATGGTGGTGACGATGATGGTGATGCTAATGGTGATAGTGATGATGATGGTGGTGATGATGGTGATGGTGGTCATGATGGTGGTCATGATGGTGATGATGGTGGTGATAGTGGTGATGATGATTATGATGATGATGGTGATGCTAATGGTGATGGTGATGAGGATGGTGATGATGATGGTGATGGTGATGATGGTGGTGATGATGATGGTGATGATGATGATGATGGTGGTGGTGATGATGATGGTGATGATGATGGTGGTGATGATGCTGGTGATGATGATGATGGTGGTGATGATGATGGTGGTGATGATGATGGTGATGATGATGGTGCTGGTGATGATGGTGGTGATGATGATGATGATGGTGGTGATGATGATGGTGGTGATGATGATGGTGATGATGATGATGGTGGTGATGATGATGGTGATGATGATAGAGGTGATGATGATGATGGTGATGATGATGATGATGATGATGACGGTGGTGATGGTGATGATGATGGTGATGCTAATGGTGATGATGGTGATGATGGTGGTGATGGTGATGATGATGGTGATGGTGGTGATAATGATGGTGGTGATGGTGATGATGGTGATGCTAATGGTGATGGTGATGATGATGGGGAAGATGATGGTGATGGTGATGATGATGGTGGTGATGGTGATCATGATGATGGCTCCTAATACTTGGGGACACCTACTAAGTCTCAGGCACAGTATTAATTTTATTTTACCTGATTTATCCCATTTATTCCTAATGAACCGTCTCTAAGTGTACACCATTATCATTCCCAGCATGAGTTCCATGTCCCTATTGCTCCAGGTGAAAGAGCTGCTCCTGCAGGTGTAAGAGTGCAAGGGCACCAAGGAAGGGGGTGCCTGGATATTCTGAGCCTCAACAACCAATCCCTATGAGGAGGGATTGCTGTTCTGCCTCCCAGGTGCAGAAACTGAGGCCCAGAGAGGGAGAGCCTGTGCCTAAGGTCACAGAGCTGGGGACTCAGAGACAAGATGAAAATTCATGTGGGCTTGATTCAGAGCTTTCACTAAGCATCTAGGCCAAGTGATAGAAAGGCAAAGAAGCAGCAGCCCTGCCTCAAGGAGCTCACAGTCTCATGGAGGAGACAGGCTGGTAAACTGACCACAGGGGAGGAACAAGAAAGCCACCTCAGCTGAGGGGTCGGGAAGGCTTCCTGGAGGAGGTGGCCTTTGGCCCTGGAGAGAAGGGGAGGCGTGCTCAGATGGCAGCTTGGGGAGGCCAGCCGGCAGGGTCTTGTATTTGCCCTGCTCACATTCTCAGCCGGGGCTCCATCCTGAGCCCCCAAACCTGCCACTGGACACTCAGAATGCCGGCCTCAGCAGCCATCTCTCCCAGACCTACTTTTAGACCCATTTCAGCTCTAAACGCAAACACATTGTCAAGATAGTGGCCAACTTGGATCCTGTCCACGAGCAGCCCACTCTGCGACACCAAAATAGAAAATGGCTCTATCTGTGGATGTCATGGCCTGCTGGCCAAGGCTTCGCCTTCAGCGGACAGATCCAGACAGCCCCGCCCTTGGATGACCCGGACACATCGATGCTTCCTACCCAAATACAGTATAAAAATGCTTGCAGAAACATGTTGCAGTTAACCTCATAAAAAGGCACTTCTTCCTGGGGCAGATCTCGGTGTCAGGCATGCGGGAACAGGCAGACCTCAGGCAGACAGTGGATCCTTCTTGCTAAAGGAGTGTGCTCGATGTCGTTTATCGTTATCATGGCTTCCCTGAGTTAGAAAGCCGCTGGATGTGGGAACTGGGAGTTTTGGACCGTCTCAGGAACACAGAAATCATAATAGCCCCTAGTTATTCATTGCATTCTCACCACGGGCTGGTGCTGTACTAATACTTCACCTGAATCCTCTCTCAAGCCACATAACCACCCCATGAGATGGATACATTGCTGTCCCATTTCATAGATGAGAAAATGGAGGCTCAGACAGGAGCCTCTGTCTCCTCCCCCTCCTCCCCTTCCTCCTCCCCTTCTCCCTTCTCCCCCAGCAGGATCACGCCCCAGGTGCCTCTGAAGTCACCAGCTTCTTGGCTCCCTTTGCCTCCCTGTCCCAACTCCCCACTCCCTGCAGGGCTTCTGGGGGTCACCTACGCCTGAATCCATGGCTCAGGGTCAACATCTGGGGGACCTGGCCTCAGACACCTCGTGTGTAAATGCTTCGACCTTGGTGTGCCTCCAACCCTCACCTCCTGCCAACTCTTCTTTTCAGAGAATTCCAGGATATGGTGTTTTTTCCTGCACACCTGCCGCTCAGTGACAATGACATCTGTTATCTGACAAGTCTGTCGTTCCTATTTAGAACAAGCAGAAAAAGAGGTCCCAGGTGGGGATAGAAGATAAAGGTAAAGACGATGGCTGGGAAGAATAGAGGGTTTGCAAAGAAGTCCTGGGGCCTCAAAGAGGCTGAGAACGCGCAGGTGAGCCGGACTTGGAACCATGGAAGGGAGCCAGGTGCGGGAGGAGGACCGGGTGCAGGAAGCGGCACAGCCCGGCGGGGATGCCGCGACCCTGGGTGACTGTGGGATGGATGAGCCCACAGCATGTCGAGCAGTGGAGTTGCTCAGTGTCTCAGGAATCCAGGTGGGCCTGAAGGCAGGAGTGAGGATGCTGGGTCAGAAGGCCGGGAGGAGTGAACACAGAGAGGCATGCTTCTTGCTCTCTGTGGGGCCAACAGAGCAGGTCCAGACTGAAGGGAAAGCAGGCGCCCAGGACTCCCTGCCCCTCAGTACACTGATTCACAGACTCCCTGCCTCTCAGTACCCTGTGATCTGGGTCATGACAGATCATCTAACAGATTGGTGGTCTTCATAGTTTTATTTCAGTGAACGTAAGCATATACACAGGGCCTTGTTGGCCCCTGGCTGGTGCGGCCCTGGGTCCCTGAGCTCTTCACATGCATAGTCTTCTGTCAGGAGATTTGCTCAAAGCTCAGCCCTGGCTGATGGAGAGGGGGGCCTGGGTGGCAGAGAGGAGGCTCGGGATGGCATGCTGTCCACGTGTGTGAGCAGGTTGCAGGTGGCGGGGAATCAGCTGCGCCTAAGCTTGACCCCCAGAGACTCAGACATATCCATCCCAGCCCAAAGGTATGCCAGCTTTGGGGCAGGAGCCCTGGGAAAGCTGTGAGCCAAGGGGAGTTGAGAACAGAGCTGGGTCTGTTTGGAAATGGTTCATCTTCTGAACAAGGAGTTGGGGCACAGCAGGTCTGGGTGTCCACTCTGGGCTGGACACTGAGACACGTCTGTGCATCAATGAAATAGAAAACAAATATACAATGGAAAGGGTCGACAAAGTCAAATCTTCTTTAAAGAGTAATAAAATGTATTACCCCCGATAAGACTAATCAGGATAAAAAGAGGGGAAAGCACAAATGGTGATGTCAAGAATGAAAATGGGACATAATGCGAGAAACAGAGGCCATTAAAGAAATAAAAAGAGGAAATTATGAACAATTTTGTCAATACTTGCAAAATTTAGATGAAATAAACACATTCCCAGAGAAACACAACTTGCCTAAGCTGACATAAGAAGAAATGGGAAATTTGAATTGTCCCTGTTACACTAAAGAGGTTGAATCCATAGTTCAGACCTTCCCAAGAAGGTTCTTGGAGAAAACTCCAAGAATAGATGTCATTACCAGAAAATTCTATCACCATTTAAGAGAGAAATAATGTCAATCTTATAAAAATTTTTGCAGAGAACAGAAAAAGATTAAACACTGCCCAAGTCATTTTATGAGGTCAGAATAATCGTGATAGAAAACTCCAAAGTGAACACCTGGAAAAAGGAAAATTATAGACCAACTACTAATGAACACAGAAAACTCAAACAAAATGCCAGCAAAATATTAAAAAAGGATATTACACCATAATAAGATTTTGTCCAGTAGTGCAAGGTTGGTATAGCATTTTAAAATCAAGGTATTTCAGTACAGTAACAGAGCAAAGGAGGAAATCATTTAATCATTTTAGTAGAAGCAGAAAAGGCTTTTGTTAAAATTCAATATTCATAGTTTTTATTATTATTGCAAACTAGCAATAAAAGGAAACTTTCTTAAGCTGATAAAGGCTAGTATAAAAAACTTACAGGAAACATTATTTTTAATGGTGAAATGTGGAAATCTCTTCTTTTGAGATCAGAAACAAGATTAAGATGTCCATTATCAGTTTTTCTACATAACATTGAACTAGCGGTTTTAGCCAGTGCAACAAGGCAAGAAAAACAAGTAAAATTTATTAAGATTGAAAAGGAAGAAACAAAACTCATTATTTATAGATGATATTATTGAGTATGTAGAAAATCCAAAATACTCTCTCTCTCTATATTGTTAGAATTAACAAGGTTGCTGGATATAAGACCAGTATACAAAATTATTGAAAAATAAGAAAAAAATCATAAAAATAAGGCTATATATCAGCAATAGTCAGAAAATTTAAAAAAAATTTGAAGGATACTATTTACAACATCAAATGTAAGCTATCTACACAGACAACTATATGACATTTTTGGAGAAATTAATGGAAATTTAAATAAATGGGGGAATACCCATGTTCACGTAGTAGAAGCCTGGATATTATAAATGTCACCTCTCTCAAAGTTGATCTGTAGATCCAGTGCCATACTAATGAAATTCACAAGAGGTGGAACTTGACAAACTTATTCTAGAATATATGCAGAAAAACAAAGAGTCAAGGACAGCTAAGCACCCTTGAAGGAAAAGAACAATGTGGATGGTTTTACTGTACTCAATAATAAAATATATCATAAAACTAAAGTGATTTTGACTGGATGGTGTTGGGACAAGGATAGAGGGGAAGATCCATAGGACAGAAGAGTCCAAAAACAGACCAGGCATATATGGGAGCTTGGGCTCTGACAAAGGGAGAAATAATTGCCTTTTATGGGACAATGATATCTCCATATGTTCAGATGGAAAAGGATGGGACTTGACCTCTCCTTTGCACCACACATAAAAGTCAGTTCCAGCTGGATTATGTATCTAAGTGTAAACCGTAAAATAATAAAGCTTCAGGAAGCTATCAGGAAGGTAGGGATCCTGAGGTAGAAAGATACTTTCTAAGCCAGATATAAAAAACATTGGCTAGGAAGGAAAAGATGGGTAAATTGGGCTATTAAAACAAACCCTTCTGTTCATCAAAGGATACCGTTTGAAGAGTGGCAATGCAAGCTACAGAGACAGAGAAGGTATTCTCAGCACAAAAATCCTGAAAAGAGCTCATTTCTACAGTGTATAAAAGAACCACCAAGCAGTAAGAAAAAGGCTGTTCTAGAGAGTAACGGGCAAGATGTGAAACGTCCTGCACCAGAGAGCACATCTAAATGACCAACAAGTGTTTGCAGAGCTGCCCAGGCTCCCAGGAGTCACAGATTTGCAAACTGAAATCAAGAGCTACTGCTCCGTGGCCACAGAATGCCTCACATTCAAGGCTGGCTACATCAAGCGCTGGTGAGGGTGTGGCGCAGTGAGAACTCTCGTCCACGCGGGGGGCGGGGGGAGTGCAAGTTAGTAAAACCACTTCGAAAAGCTTATATTTCTACCCAAATGGGATATACATGCACCCAATAACCCAGCCGTTTCACTCCTAGAGAGGCACCCAGAAGAAATGCTTGCCCAGTCGCTGAAGACACACACGCATGCTCACGGCTCTGTGGAGGAGCTGGGGCACAGCCCCGAGCTGGAAACAGCCCAAGTGTCTGTCACCAGGAGACAGGTACTCGTGGGCCAGATGCTCTGCAGTGCTGATGAACATCAATAACTAAAGCCACAATCGCTGTGGATGAGGCTCACAAGCACCATATTTGGTGAAACACACAAATGAGGACCCACCGTGGGATCCCATTTTTAATAGTGTAAGATGCACGTGAAACTCAACTTGTGTTTAGCAATGCGGGCGTAGGTGATAAAACTTTAAAGCAAAGGGAGGAAATTATGACCACAAAGTGAGGGAAGGAGGGGGCATCGTGGGAGGGACTGCAGGCGGTGTGGGGGCTGTCAGGCTTCTGTTCTTGACAAGGGGGGGTGGTGGTGTGGGTTTGTTTTCAGATGATACACTCCACCGTAGGCGTGGGCCCTTTTCTCTATGTGTCACATTTCACAGGAAAAATGATTCTGAAAAAATAAAAACGTTTCAAGCATGTCAACTCTTCATTTACCCACTGTGCCGTTTTTAGAAAACATTTACTTGAAGAAACATTTCAACCAAAACGAAAAAGACATTGATAGAAGAAGACGACATTGAATTCAAGAAAAGTGGGTATAACCTGACACGTGGAATGAAAAGAAATGTGCACAAGGACACGGCACGCCGACAGAGGTGCAATGGGGAGCGTGGCGATCGCGTGCGTGTGTGCTGTGTGTGCGTGCACATGTCTGTGTGTATATTCACGTGTGTGCCCTGTGCACACTCACGTGTGCTGTGTGTGCACACGTGCCTGTGAGTGTATATTTACATGTGGCCGTGTGCATAGTCACGTGTGCAGTGTGAGCGCATGTGCTGTCACATCTTGTTCCGTTTACCTGGGTTTGGAGGGGCCGGGGCTGTGAGTCTGGGAGGGTCTGCAGAGGTGGGTAAGGGCCAGACTCTGGCCTCGCCTCTGGACCTGAGAAGACAGAGGGCAGCCGTTTGTGGGACAGCGTGTGGCTTGTGACCACCGTGTGTAGAGATGACGGACGTCAGAGAGGACTTGGGCAGCCGGAGGGAGGAGGGCCCCTCTCAGTGGGTGAGGGGTGAGGGGTGAGGTGAGAGGCTCACCACGTCTGAGGAGCCCTGGAGGGGTGGCCCCAGAGTGGGGGGGTCTCCCTTGAAGTGAGGGGAGGGAACGGGATGGAGGCCAAATTGAGGAGGACGGTCCATTTCCCCAGGAGGCTCTCCTGGCTGGAGATGTCCCCAGAGCCTGGAGCGGGTCCCGGGTGGAGCTTGGTGACTCCGGGTGGGTAAAAGGACAGCACATGGTCTGCTCCATCAGAGTGGACACCTGCGGGTGTAGGGAGGCTGGTTCCCGGGGCTCAGAGAAATCCGTGGCAATGAGGAAATTGGGGTCATTCTCCGCCCTCCCCTATCGCCCTTCCCCTCCCCTCCCCGAGTCTCCACGCCCCTGGGTATCTGGCCTTCCTTGATATGGAACTTGGGGATCTGGCTTGCAGTGACGCGGCAGGCACGGGCCCCAGAATGTTAGAGCTAAGAGGACCTCGGTTTCACGAGCCCCACCTGAGTGGAGTGTTTTCCCTGAGCACCTGCTCTGCTGCAGGCACAGGGCTGGCTCTGGGGGCGTGGCTGGGACTTCAGAGAAATTCACAAACTCCTGGAGCCGGCCTTCTGGGAAAGGAAGCGGTCAGTATACAACTGAACAGTGGGACAGACCGGATGTGGGAAGCAGGGACTTCCCTGGGGGCCTGGTGCGGCCAGGCTTCCTGGGGAGAGAGGATGGATGGGCTTTAGAGAGGGTTCAGGCTCCTGCTGTCACGAATCACCATAAATGCAGTGACTTAAAACAGTGCAACTTACTCTCACAGTTCTCAGGGTCAGTGTCACTGCTGAATTCCAGGTGTGGGCAGGGCTGGTTCCTCTGGGGGCTGCAGGGGAGAACCCATTTCCCCATCTTTTCCAGCTTCCAGGGGCTCCCACAGTCTTCAGCCCCTTCATGTCACCCCAACCTCGCATCCATTGTCTGACCCTCCTGCCTCGCTCTATCAGGACGCTGTGGTCACGTGCCCCCCCGCCGGAGAATCCAGGGTGACCTCCCATCTCAGGATCCTGCACCTGATGACAGCTGCAAGGTCCCTCTGGCCACGTGAGGTGACATGACAGGTTCCGGGGGGTATGACGTGGACACCCGTGGGACCATTTTTCAGCCTACCATGGAGGGGATGGTCAGTAGAAAGAAGCAGGCACAGGGCAGCCTGGGAGAGCGTCCAGGGAGAGGGAGCGGCTTGCACAAAGGCGGGACAGGGGAAAGTGAGCGGAGGGAGATGAGAGCAGAGCCAGATCCCGAAAGACCTGATAAACATGCAGCAAGAGCGGGGCGGGCAGCCGTGGGGGCTGCGGGGAGGCGGGGAGGCGGGGAGGCGGGGAGGCGAGTGTCCACGCCTGCGGTGCAGGGCAGGGGGTGACGGGAGGCGGGACCCGCCCTATGGAGACACAGAGCTGGGCAGTGTTGGCAGGTGGACCCCAGCCTGGTCTCCCCCAGGCACGGCTCAAGGCTGGGGTGTCAGTGCCAGGTCCTCTGCTGTTTCCCTCGCATGTTTCTGACCCATTCCAGAAGTTGCATCTCTGGTCACTGTGTTCTGGATCCACTAATCCCGGAGGGGGCCGCGGAGGAACTCTGGGAGGAAGATGCCATGACCTGCAGGTCTGCTGCTCACAGCGATCCTACCCCGGAACACTGGCTCTGGGAGCCCCTGGCCCGGTCCCACGTGCTCGGGCAGATGGATGTTTGTCCAGCTGCAGCTGTGACCACAGCTGTCTGCTCCGGCCCAGCCCTGTCCCCTGCAGGCCAGCCCCCAGCTCATGTGTGACCCCAGGTCCTTCGCCTCTCTAGGCCTCAGTCTCAGCCTCTGTGCAATGGGTTGTTTGGTAAGCTGTGATGCCCCTTTCAGTCCCATCCTTCCAAAACTCCAGGTGTTTAGGGCGGGACCCCGAGGCTGGAAGCGGGGGTCCCCCTCCCCACGGGGCTCTGACCCTCTCAGCACCTTGTTTACAGCTCCTGGGACGCAGAGTAGGGGGTGGGCTGTGAGCTCAGCCACCAGGGGCTGCGTCAGGAGCCTGGGGGTTGCACACGGCTTGGGCGGCAGCTGGCAGGCTCTGAGAAAGTTGTTCTTCTCCAGGAGCAGCCAGAGTAGCCGCGGAGAGGCCAGCTCTGCCCAGCGGGGGGCGGTCAGGGCTGAGTGGCTGGCGGCGGACAGAGGCCTTGACTGCCACAGAGCCCACCACTGCAGGGCCGGCTGGGGCGGGCGAGCAGGCGGCCCCCAGCATCAGGCGAGGGGTCCCTCCGCCCGGGAGGTGGCATCCATAGGCCTCCCTGGATGCAGAAGCGTAGAGTCAAGGGCCCCGACAGAGGTCAGCCAGGGAGGGGCCGAGCCGAGACCACGGCCCAGGCCCAGCTGACTCCTGAGCCGAGAGCCCCACCTCCTACCTCCCGTTTCACTCATGGACAACCTGAGGTCACGGAGGGTAGGGGAGCGATGTCACCCCGGGGGCTGGTGGCAGGGAGCAAGCGGATGTGAAGTGACACTTGTTTTTGGCGTTGCCATGCCGCTCGCAGGGTCTTAGTTCCCGGGTCAGGGACTGAACCAGGCCACCTGAGTGAAAGCGCCGAGTCCTAACCGCTGGACTGCCAGGGAAGTGCCCTATGTGACATTTAATTCAGCACTTACTGCAGCAAAGCCGCTTTAGGGACAGATGGGTCTCACCCCGCCCTTTCTGGGCAGCGGGGCTGCGTCCCACGTCTGCCCGCTTCCTGCCTCCCCTCCAAACCCGAGGGTCTCTGGGTGGTGGTGGAGCAGGGGGGATGCTGATGGATTGGTCACCGTTGCTGCCCGCAGAGGCCATGCTCAGGGAGCCCGGTCCACCCCAGCTCCACACCTCAGGGGAAGACGGTTCCCTGAAACGCCCAGAGGGAGCCGGCGACCCGTCTGGGGCACGGCAAACCCGTGATCCGACTGGACCTGCTGGGCAAGTGCTGGGCACGCCCGACGTCTGTCTCTCAAGGTCTCGGGCAGGAGGGGCTGTCGGTGTCCCCCACGTTGCCCCACCTCTGAGGTCAGAGCAGTTCTGGGCTCGCTGTCAGCCTTACCTCCAGGGCCTGCGTCCCTCTGCCTTTGGCCTGGGGACTCCCTTCGGGCATAGCGGACACTAGCTCCGCCCCCTGGAATGAGGGAGGGTGGGGTCTGTGGACGACCACCCCACTTTCCATTTTGCACAGCTCTTTGGAGGGTCCCAGCTGGGTCCGCCCCGTTGCCTGCGCCCACCAGCTCACCACCGCAGGCCTCAGTCGGCTTCTCTCCCTTCCCCACCCCCACTGCTGTGCTAAGGACCGGATTGTGTCCCCCACATTCATATGCTGAAGCCCTACCTGCAGCGTGATGGTAGGGAGAGTTGGGGCCTTGGGGGTGAGCAGGGCTCGGTGAGGGTGGGGACTTCACGGTGGGATTGCCGGCCCTATGGGCAGCCCCCCACGCCACGTCACACAGGAGCAGCGACCTCGGCAGCTGGGAACCGAGTGGATCCCCTTGATCTTGGACCCCAGATCCCTCTCAGATGCCTGGCCCTGGTCAAGCCTGAGGCTCTACTCTCAGTGCCCTGCTTCCAGCTCACCCTCTGCCCAAGTCCAGGCCCACACGCCAGCGGCCGTGTCCTGGACTGCCGCTTCCACAGCCCCGGGCTCCTTACTCTCAGGGGGGACCAAGTGGCCGCTGGGCATGCGCTCGGGGCAGCTGACGATGGAGAGCAAGGACCACGCTGCGCGGGCCGTTGTGAGTGTGCAAAGCAGGGGGCCTGCCCGGTGGGAGTGAAAGCAGAGACCTCAGAGGGCGGACAGACTTCGGACGTTCGGGCTGTTCTAGGTTGAGGGGTGGGGTGGCACAGGGCCTGCTCTGTGGGGACGGTGTGGCCCACTCTGGATGGGAGGGGAGGGATGGGGGCTGGCTGGGAGGGGGGCCGCCCCGCGGCGTGGGCTGAACCAGGCTCGGGGGCCGTGCTCTGACGCTTTCAGAGGATGCTGGTACCGCTGTAACTGTGGGAGTCCCGCGCAGGGGGGACGGGAGGGGGCGGGCGGGCCGGCGGGCAGTGGGGACCACGGCCTGGTAGGGGTTGGGAGGTGCCTCGCAGGGCTTCCTCTATGCCCGGCCCCCTCTTTCCCCAGCAGGGCCTGGGTACAGCCCAGGGGTGGGGACTGAGAAGGGTCCTCAGTTCACATGATCATCTGAGCCCTGGGATTGCAAAACTGGGATAGTGAACCAGATCCCAGAGCCGTCATTAAAAAGCCGCCTGTGACAGTTTCTGGTTCTTTTCTGCGTGTGGGTGCTGAGTGCTTTTTGGTCCGATTTCCCTTCCCCCATCCAGCCAGCTGGCCACACTCAGCATCTCCAGCGCCCGCGTGCCTGTCTCCACGCATCTCCTGTGAGCCCTTCTAGGTACTGAGCAGGATTCCGGCTGCCACCATGGCCGTCTGAGACCATCTCCTGAAATTCGCCCCGTGGCGAGTCATTTAAGTCTGGACCTATTGAGCCTCAGGCTCTCGGAGCTCGGAAAAACTTGCAGTCTGCAGTCTGAGGTCACTCCCCCGCCCCACCCCCGAGGCAGAAGGTGGCCGCGGTCACACAGAGGCCGGCTGGCGGCAGACCCTGCCGCTCTGTGAGGTTTAGAACCAAGGGACCTTGATGCTTCCGGGCTGGTGGCCCAGAACACAGGGCTGGACCCCTCCCTCTCAGCCCTGATGGGCGCCCCTCACCCTCACAACCCCACTTGTGACCCTGGGAGCTGGCCCTGGGCAAGTTCACAGCTCCCGCCATCCCTGGGCAGCCCCCGCGGTGTCCCTGGGCAGCGAGCTTTGTCCCTCCTGTTCTGCCTCATTCCCTGTTGCTGGGTGGTCTGCAGTGAGGATGACACAGCACAGATGCAGGGAAGCCTTTATCACACGGCCTGGCCGGGCACACACTGCACACTCAGCGGGCTTGCCGCTGCCAGCCGGGCGCCTCTCCAAGGGCTCTGCCCGACTGCCAGGAGGTCGGTGGTCTCAGGACCCGACTGCCAGGAGGTCGGTGGTCTCAGGACCCTCCTGCCAGGAGGTCGGTGGTCTCAGGACCCGACTGCCAGGAGGTCAGTGGTCTCAGGACCCTCCTGCCAGGAGGTCGGTGGTCTCAGGACCTGACTGCCAGGAGGTCGGTGGTCTCAGGACCCGACTGCCAGGAGGTCGGTGGTCTCAGGACCCTCCTGCCTGGGGGGAGAGGCCACGGCACGGGGAGGGGAGGGGTCTTGCCGGGGACCGGGGGGCTGGGAGTAAGTGGGGAGCCAGGGCTGAGTGGTGGGGTGGCCGGGGCGTGGGGATGCCTGGGTGCTCCGGGCGGTTGGCCCCGGGTCTCCGTGCCCACCGGTGTGTCAGCTCTGGGTCGGGAGAAGCTGCACAGCGGCGGGGGGGCTGCCCCAGGCGCCCCTGCCGGCACAGGACCGTGCGCTTGTAAACTTTAATTCCCGTACAGTAGAGAAACGTACAGTACAAGCAACACGGGGGACCGACCGCACAGTGACGCTCACGGGGCCGCCTGGAAACAGGCTCCCTGCGGAGAGGGGAGCACGTCGCCTGCTCCGGGGCGGTGCTGTGAGGCCCGCTCCGCACAGAACAGCCCGGGAGGTGCAGCCGGCTCAGTCCTCCCCTCCCCTCCCCCTGCAGGTCCCAGCGCCCTCTGCCCTCCACCCTCCACCCCAGGGTCCGCTCCCGGAGGACGGGCGGCCTTCCCGGGGGTCAGACACGCTCTGCTCCCTGCCAGCCTCTCTTGCGCCTGGGAAGGCGGGCCTCATCGCCAAGCCCCGGGGCTTGGCTGGACGGCCAGGGGACATCCCGTGGCGCCGGCTCCGGGCCAGACCCGTCACACCTGACTCCTCAAGGGGAGCAGATTGGCCGGGCAGACAGCCCTGGTCATTCAACGTGGTGGGCACGGTGCTGTTGGGTGTGGGAGGCCAGGGAGGTGCACCTGGGAGAGGAGGAGGCTGGGGGCTGAGACCTGAACAGGTGAGGGTCAGTGAGGGGAGGGGAGGAGCAGCGGGCATTTCAGAGAGGTATCCTATCGACAGGTGCAAAGGCAGGAAGGCGGGAGAGAGGGTGGGACTTCCTCCGGGGAAATGGAAGAGTTTTCTAGATCTGGGAACTTGGAAGGGCCCTCAGGAGCATTTGGTGGGCGGGGGGGACATTGGGCTGCCCCCAGGGGCACCGTGATGCTGGAGCCAATCCTCCCAGAAGGCTAAGATGCGGACCCCTGGCCAAGCCCAGCCTGTGGCTCTGGCCCTGGACGGCCGCGAGGAGGCCTCTGGCTCTGCTGAGGACCGACCTCGGTCCTTTGTCCCGACCCCATGGGAGGCAGCGGCTCTGGGCGGAACCCGTCTGCTGGCCCTTGTCCCGGCTGCAGGCTCCGGTCGGCGATGGAGGGAGGTGGCCCCACCCTCACAGGACCACCTCGGGCACAATGCTGAAGAGCAGGTCATCGTTCCCCCGCCGCACCTGCAGCAGCAGGGGGGACTCGGTCAGGACGGCCTCCTGCAGCTCGCTCGAGTCGGCCAGAGGGCGCCCGTTGACCTTGACGATGATGTCGCCATCTTGGATGCCCCCTCTGCCAACAGGAGAGACACAGGGTCACAGCACCGCCCCGAGAGGCCCGGGCCCGGGTCTGGGCACAGTGGGCTTTAACAGCAGCACGTTAAGAAAATTCATTTCAACAGGGAAGAACGGGGCCCTGACCACAAGGCTCTCACACCAGACAGAAAGCACTGTCCTACAACGGACTAGTGCTTTGTCGGTCTACTTCTCTACATCAGAAGGGCTGGGGTCACGTTCTGGCTGTAGCCTCCCTAGCTGGGCTGCCTTGGGCCAGGTGCTCGGCCCCTTCGAGCCTCAGTTTCCACATCTACAGCCCTATGTGGGAACATGCTTTGCAAATTACGAGGTCCAGGGGGTTGATTCTAACGTAAGACTTTCCCATCAGAGACAGAGTGAGCTGGGCTGGCCCCCCCATTTCTGCACCTGACTCGCCGTGACCTTCCCCTCCACCCAGAGGGCGGGCAGGGTGGCACCGTGGTTAGATGCATGGGTGATAGCACCCAGATCCACACGTGTGGGCTGTGTGACCTTGGAGGAGTGACTTTGCCAAGCCTTAGTCTTCCCATCTGAGCAATGGGACGAGAACAGCAGCCTGCGTGTCCCAGGCTGCAGTGAGGAGTAACTGAGATGATGCATGTGGAGCGCACAGCTCACATGCAGCCTTGGTCAGCAGCGGCCACCATCACCACCGAGTTCCCCTGTCTGGCTCTCGGGGTGCCCTGCATGTGGCCGCTCTCGGTGACTGCTGTCTGCTGAATCAGTGGGGTGCAGCAACTCGGAGTAAAGAGCTTGAGTTGGGGTGGTTATTCTTTGGCTTCATGGATCGGTATTTCAACAATTTTTACTGCAGGTCGGCTGCGGGCTGAGCACGTGTGCCGTGTTCACGGCGGAAGGACACAAGGGGTCCGCGTCTTCCAGCCCAGCACACAAAACAGAAAGGAGGGGTCCTGATGGGTTGAAGGGGCCACAGGGGCTGGGGGGCCCACCTGCCCGGCTCCACTCTGCACTCTGCCCTCACCCTTTACAGCAGCCCAAGACCTCAGCGTGGACTATCTCCAGCTCCCAGCGTTACAGTTAAAAGCAAGATCTGATGCAGCCCACCCACTGCACAGATGGAGCCCTGAGGCAGAGGAGGGGCAGGCGCTTGCTCAGAGCTGGTCTAGGGCACAGGTCAGCCGTGCAAGTGCGTCAGACCCCACCCACCGCACTGCCCGCCTCAGCTCCCAGGGCTGCAACATTCGACTTTTCTCTAGTAGTTGACGGTTTCCAAGAAAACGAGGCTTTATCTCATTTGATCTTGACAATGTCTCACGGGACAGGAAGAGTGGGCTGAATCATGCCCATTTCGTAGATGAGAACACTGGCCCAGAAAGACCCAGGCTGGTCCACTGTGCTGGTGAGAGCCAGGCTGACGCACAGTTCTCAGCTCGGGGTGACCTCTGCTACTCTGTCTCCCCAGACCCAAGGAAAGGACATTCTGGGCCAAGGAAGGGCACGGCCTTCACCTCTCCAGCCTGCCTCTGGCTTAGACGACTGGCCAGAATCCCACCTGCCACTCCACATTGCGTCATGCTGCCAGGAAGCTAAAGGTCATGCAAATCAGTGAAGCCCAGCCCAGGCCCTGTACCCACCTGCCCAGTCTCCCTGCTTCCTCTGGTGGAGCCTACCTCTGAGAAGGTGAATTTGGGACAACCTCTTGCACGTAAATTCCACTGCTGACCGCCGGGAAGTCTGGGTTGCTGGCCTTTAGTTCCTCCACCAAACTGAAAAGGCAGTTCCACTGTTAAGGCACTTCTTCTGAGCCTCTAAACTGACTCTTCCTTCTCTCCACCACCCAGGCCACACCAGGCATCTCCTCTGGGCTCCCACATTGGCCCGTCCTGCCACTGACCACTCTGGGTTGTCACTGATTCTTGTCTGTGTCCCCTACTCAACATGGGCTCCTCAAGAGAAACCTTGGTGAAGGTGGATGGTTAGAAGTGTAAAGAGGGGAGGGTGACGGACAGATAGATGGGAGGGTGGGGGGAGGAAGGATGAGGGAGGGAGGAAAGGTAGAGGAGGATGAACAGACAATGGGCGAATGATGCTGTGGGGAGACAGAAGACTGGATGGATGGTGCGATGGATGAATGGATGGATGACAGGGAGAGAGAAAGCACACCTTTAGAAGATAAATTGGCATATTGGTCTTGATTCCAAATTGCTTTCAGATTTATTCCCTAGGTGAACAGTTGCTGAAACAGGAAGAAGGTCATTTTAAGGAATGAGTGGGTGGGAAGGTCAGTCAGGTGAGCTTATCTCTTCCCAGAGCTCCCCAATGCAGTGACCTCATCCTTCTTCAAACCTTGGACTTGACGTTGCATTTTCTTCCCTTCAGCTTCCTTTCCTTCCTCCCTCTCCCTCCTCTTCCCCACCCCCTTCTCTATTTCACTCACTTAGTATTTCCAGGCACTCACTCTGCTGTAGACCGGGTTCTGGGAGGGGTGGGGAGCAGACAGATGAGCAGGACCCAGTCCCTGCTGCCAAGGAGCTCATGGTCAAGGTTGAGGATGGGCAATTCTGACACCATGGGACCAATGCGATGCTGGCGAGGGAAGCACAGCTTTGCAAGTGAAGAGGAGGCACCTCCTCCCACTTGAGTAGCCTGGGGAGGTAGAATAGTGTCCCTCCCACCCTCAAAATTCATGTCCACCTAGGGCCTCAGAACGTGACCTTGTTTGGAAATAGGGTCTTTGCAGATGTGGTTGGTTAAGAATCTCTAGATGAGATCAGCCTGACTTAGGGTGGGCCCTTAATCCAATGGCTGGTGTCTTTATAAGAGAAATAAGAGGGAGATTGGACACAGACACACAGGAAGCAGACGCCATGCGATGAGAAAGGCAGAGCTTGCAGTGATGCAACTACAATCCAAGAAACACCGGGAACCACCAGAAGCTGGGAGGTACAAGGAAGGATCCTACCCTGGAGCGTCCGGGGGGAGTGCAGCCCTGCTGACACCTTGATTTTGGGCTGTGGGCTTCCAGAACTGTGAGAGAATGAATTTCTATTGTTTTAAGCCACCGAGTTTGTGGTAATTTGTTATGGAAGCCACAGAAAACTAATCTGGGAGGCTTCCTGGAGGAGGGGCACCTGAATGGAGTCCTACGGAAGCCAAAGGAACCTATCAGGCAACGAGGGAAAGGCATTCCAGGCAGAGGGACTGGCCTGAGCAAAGGCTCAGAAGCCTGAGTGTGTCTGGTCTGCTGGAGCACCTGCAGGTGGCCGGGCATGTCGGGGCCAGGGTCTGGGAGGAAGCTCGAGGTGTGGGATGAGAACGGAGGGGTGGCAGGGGGCAGCGTCCTTCAGCACTCACCTTGGTGTGATGGTCCGCATCCGTATGCCAATGAAGCGCTTCTTCCAGTCTAGAAACCAAGCATGTCGGGACTCGGTTAGAGCCACCTTGAAAGCCTCTGTCCCCGCCGAGGAGCCAGGCAGGGGCAGAATTCCCCCACCCCCTACACCAGTAGTAGAAGGCAGCAGGAGCCACCCTGCTTGGACCAGCCCAGCCCCCTTGTGATCAGGCACCTAGAGTTACCTCTCTCCACTTGGCTGCTCTTGAGGAGCTGGGAGACGTCCTGGCTCTAATCTTGTGGCTTCGTGCCCACCCTCCCCCTCTCAGGCACCATCCAACCACCTCAGCTCTGACATCTGCTCTCCTGCTAAGCCCCACATCCAAACCCCAGTGGACAGTGGGGCTCTTCTCTCCAGCCTCCATCCCACAGGTTCCCCAAACTCACCTTACTCTGGTCTGAACTCGTCACCTTCCCCTGCCTTCTCCATAAATAATATATTAATTGATAATACCCAGTGAGCTCTAACCATGTGGCAGGCCCTCTGGTTGGAGCACTATACACATAATAGGCTAAGATGGTACCTCTTTGCCCCCAGCTGCTCCAGCCTGTGACTTAGACCCAGAAATAGCATTTACATATTTTAAACCATAAACAAGTTTCAGTACATTTTTAAAATGTCATATCATAAAAATATGCTCTCTGGCCACAAGGGAATTAAACTAGAAATCACAAATAGAAAGGTATCTACAAGATTCCCAATAACTTAGAAACCAAATATATATTTCTAAATAACCCATCTTTAAAGATAAATCAAAAGGGAAATTAGAAAGTATTTTAAACTGAATAAAAATGAAAATACAATGTACCAAACTTTGTGGGATGTAGGTAAAGTGGTACTTAGAGGGAAATTAATAGTACTAAAGTACCAATATTAGAAAAAGAGAAAGATATCAAATCAATAACGTCAGCTTTCTCCTTAAAAACTAGAAAACGAAGATCAAATGAAATCTAATGCAGGCAGAAGAAAAGAAATAATAAAGAGTAGAAATCAAAGAAATAGAAAACAGAAATAGTGGAGAAAATAAATGAAAACCAAAAGTTGATTCCTTGAGATCAATAAAATTGACAGGAAACTGATTAGGAAAACAAGAGAAAAGACACAATCATCAATATCAGGAGTGGGAGAGGTGACATCACTACAGATTCTACATGTATTAAGAGGATAATAAGAGACTAATATGAACAACTCAATGTCAATAAATTTGACAACTTAGGTAAACTGGACAAATTTCTTGAAATTTCTAAACTACCAAAGTTCACTCAAGAAGAAATAGATAACCTCAATAGCCCTATATCTATTAAAGAAATTGAGATTGTAGTTAAAAATCTTTCCACAAAGAAACTTCAGACCCAGACGGTCTCACAGGAGAATTCTAACTAATGTTTAAGGAAGATATCATATCAATTCTACACAAGTGGCTCTAGAAAATGGAAAATGGTACTTCTGTGACATTGTGACTTATAATAAGAAATATATATATTTTGGTCTTTGCCCAGAGTTCCTAACACATAGCTCCTAAAACTTCTGTAAGTTCCTAAAGTGATTAGAGCCACAGGGGGCATCTTTTGCTCTCAGTTCCTGAAATAGTTCCAGAACAATAAAGGTGAAATGGGTTTCTGTTATTCATAACAAGTCCCTTTCAATCACACTTGACTTTATGTTAATGAGGTGACTTTTGCAAAGCTCCTAAGGATGGGGGCTGCTTGCCAGAGGAAACAACCATGTAATTAGAGGATTGGAAATTTCAGCCCCAGCCTTCCCTACCTTGAATCTGGGGAGGGGAGAAGGGCTAGAGTTTGAATCAATTGCCAATGGCCAATGATTTATTCAATTATGCCTATGTCATGGAGCCTCCATAAAACCCTAAAAAGATGGGTTCGCAGAGCTGCTGGGTTGGTGATATGTGGAGATGCAAGGAGAACAGTGCACCCAGAGAGCATGGACTCCGCACCCCTCCCCCATACCTTGCCCTATTCATCTCTTTCATCAGTCTGTTCCTCAGACATATCCTTTCATAATAAATTGGTAATCTAGTGAGTAAACAGTTTTCCTGCTCTAGCAAATGATCCAACCCAAGAAGGGGGTCATGGGCAATTCTGACTTATAGTCACAGGTGTGCAATTGGCATCTGAAAGCAGGGTAGGGGGGCAGTCTTGTAGGACTGAGCCCTTAACTTGTGGGGTCTGATGCTATCTCCAGGTAGATGGTGTCAGAATTGAGTTAAGTTGTAAGGCACCCAGCTTGGCGTGGGGAAACCCTGCACACTGCTGACCAGATGTGTCAGAAGTGAAATAGTATCGCAGTAGAAAATTGAGAGCAGAAGAGACCGTTGAGAGAGAGTTGTTTTTTTTCCTAAACAACTTCTCAACTCATTATCCCAGTACCAAAACCAGAAAAGAAAACTAGACCAATATCCCTCATGAAGATATATGAGAAAAAAATCTTTAAATGTTTTCAGCAAATCAAATCCAACAATATATAAAAAGGATAATACGTCATGACTAAGTGAGGTTTATTCCAGGAATGCAAGGACGGTTTAATATTTAAAAACCAACCAATGAAATTTACCATATTAACAGACTAAACAGGAAAACTAGTGTCTCAAAAGATGCAGAAAAAGCATCTGACAAAATCTCACATCTACTCCTAATAACAACTACAAATAAAAGGGATCTTTTTCAACCTGATAATGAACATCTATGAAAAGCCTTTAGTTAACATCATACTTAATGGTGAAAAACTGAAGATTTCTCCCTAACACCATTAATAAGGCAAGGATGTCCACTCTCACTACTTTTATTCAATATTTTTATAGAAGGGTCTAGCCAGGCAATAAAAAAAAAAGCATTCAGATTGGAAAGAAGTAAAACTGTCTTTATTCACAGACTGCATAATCACCTATTTAGAAAACCTGATGCAATCTACCAAAAAGAACTAATCAGTGAGTTGTCAAAGTTGCAGGATCTCTTATGATCAACATACAAAAATCAATTTTATTTGCATATTCTAGTGACAAACAATCAGACATTGAAATATACGAGAATAATTTTGAATAGCATCAAAATTTCAAAATACTTAGGAATAAATCTGATGAAAGATGTGTAAAACCTGTGCTCCGAAAACTAGAAAACTCTGCTGAGAGAAATCAAAGAAGACTTAAATAGTGAGGCGGTATCTCTGTTCAGGGGCCAGAAGATTTAATATAGGTAAAATGACAATTTTCCCCCAATCAATCTATAGATTCAGCACATCCCAATCAAAACACCAGCAGGGTTTTTTTGGGGAGTAGGGATTGACTAGCTGATTCTAAAATTTGTATGGAAATGCAGAGGATTTAGAAGAACCAAAGCAACTTTGAAAAGGAAGACCTGTTGGAAGACTGACTTCAAGACTCATCATAAAGCTACAGTCAAGAGGACAGTAATGTTGGTATAAAGAGGGACAAAAAGACAAGTGGAACAGAATATACTCATTTTGTTTTTGACAAAGGCGCAAAGGTGATTCAGTAAAGAAGGGCAGTCTTTTCAACAAATTATGCTGGAACAACTGAATATCCAAAGCAAGAAAAGAAAAAATAACTTGATTCATATTTGGCACTATTTTAAAAAATTAATTCAAAGCAAATAATAGTCCTAGGTCTAAAACCTCACAAAGTAAAACTTTTGGGAGAAAATGTAAGAGAAAATCTTCCTGGACCTTTGGTTAGCAAAGATCTCTTTGATATAACACTAGATTCACAATCCATGTACAAAAATTGGTAAATTAGACTTCATCAAAATTTACAAAACTTCTGCTCTTAAGAGAATGAAAAGACAAGCCACCAGGAGAAGATATTTGCAATTCATTTATCTGACAAAGGGATCCTATCCAGAATGCATAAAGAATTCTCATAACTTAACACGAACAAGTCCAGTTTTAAAAATGGGCAAATTATGTAAACAGACATTTCACCAAGGAAGACTGATAGATGTTCCAGATGGTGGAACCCTGTGGGAGATGAGGTCAGAGCACGTGGGAGCCCTGACCCCATCAATCTGGTGGGCTTTGGGTTTGGGGTTTTACTCCCAGTGAGGTGGAGCCTGGAGAGGGTTTGCACAGAGACACACCACGGTCTGCCTTAAATTTTGAAAGAAGCTCCTCTGGCAGTGGGAAGAGTCTGGGGTGGGGGCGGGGCAAGGGCAGGGACAGAGGAGCAGAGAGGAGATGAGTGTCCCTGGTGGCTGGCTTGGGGGGTGGAGCTGGAGATGGCAAGAGAGCAGTAGGGGATGGACAGATCCCCAAGGTAGGGCCAGCGGGGCTGCCTGATGGATTGGATGCAGGTGGGAAAATCTGGAAGGATGGAGCTGCCATAACTGAGGAGGGGAATGGTGATGGGGACACACAGATTGTGGGGGTGTGGGGGTGACAAGCAGTTGTACATCTGAGTCTAGGGTTTGGGGAGAGAGTCAGGCTGGAGGTGTGTAAATTTGGGGGAGTCACTCTCTAGATGGCACTTAAATCCACAAGACTGGATGAGGTCCTCAGAGGAGAGGGGTAGGGCCCGGGGCCTGAGGCCTCAGCCCTCCATCCTGCTCCCGACATGAGTACTGGCCACTGATCAGCTTCGCTCACAGCCCCAAGGTCATGCTTACCAAAGAGGAAGAAACCCGCGGCTTCGAGAAGCGTAGCCCAGGGTCACCTGAGGCCAGCGGCTGTCCTGTTAGATCTCCTGGGGCAGGAGATCCCTGACCCTCCACCGACCCGGGAGCACCGGGCCCCGCCCACTCGCGGGCTCTCCAGAAACAGAATCATAACTGCAACCCTTCGTCTTCCCGTCCTTATTGGAAAATCACCTAAGTGATGCGTGTCCGATGCTGGAAGCAAGGCTTGGAGGGAGGCTGGGTGCCCTGTTTCTTTCTAAACATGTCACAGAACCACGCTGATCCAAAGTGAGGCAAGTACATCAAAGACGGTAACAAAACAACAGTGCAGGAGGGGAGGGGAAGTGATTGCCTGAAGGGGGCGGATGGTCTCCGGGGAAGGAGGAATGCACCGAAGGGTACATTTTCACATGGTCAACTGCACTCCACGTGAACTGACTCTCACTTCAACAAACAAGCAGACACGAGAGTGACGCACACACCTGGACTTCTCGGCATCAAGACTGATCTCTGATTTGCCCCAGGGCCCCCCTCCCAGGAAATGCCCCTCACTCCCCCTTGCTCAGGCCTTCGCCATGTCGGTGTATAGTCGACACCCCATGGTCCAGCGGGTCCTATTGGCTCCAAGTGCAAAACAGATCCCGGACCCAACCAGCCCTCACCCCACAGCTGCCACCCCCGAGCCTGGCCGCCAGAAAGGCTGTTGTGGGCCCCTAACTGGTCTCCGGCATCGACTCTTGTCTCCCCGAAATGGACTCTGTAGATTAATGTTGTATCCTGCAACTTAACTGAGTTTTCGGACGGGTTCTATTTGTTTTTGGGTGTCGCCTTCAGCATTTTCTATATAGAGTACCATGTCGTCTACAAAGAGTGACAGTTTTCCTTTTTCCTCTGCCATTGGATTCCTCTTCTTTCTTTCCTTTTTTTTTTTTTCATTTAATTATTATGGCTAGGACTTCCTAGACCATGTTGAATGACAGTGGCGAGTGTGGTCAGGGTTAGACTTATGTGTAAGCATAACTGGCCCTCTTCCCTTTCCTCCCTCTCCAACTCTCTGAGGCTTCCAGGAAGGACAGGACTAGTCCAGGGTCACACATGACTCAGGGAGTTGAGCTGAACCACTGTTTTTCTGCCCCTCAGTCCTGGGCATAAGTTTGTGTACTATCTGCATACCTTCTGGGCGGACACCTAGGATGGCCCAGCCCACTAACTCAATCACCCGCTGTGGGTACACGTTAGTCCTAAGGCTGGCTGAACCCCCAGACACTCCTGGGGCCACTCTTACCTTGAAAGTCCCCCAGAGGCCTCTGCCCCCCAATCCCTAGATGGAAACAAGAAACGCACCTTAACTAACATCCCCTCACTATAATAAAAAGACAGTTAGTCTTAAAGAAATTTAGATTAACTGGGTTTGGATGAATTGGTATTTTTATTTCAAAAAAAACCCCTAAAAGTGAACATCAGTCAATTTCAGAAGGCTTTAAAATTATAAATTCAGTCATTCAGCTAAAATTTGTTGGGCTCTTTCCTTAGTCCACGTGTCCTCAGGGAGGTGACAGCTCTGGGGACAGGGGACGAGTGTTCCCTGGGGCCTGGGGTGAGGTCAGTGCTGAAGGGGACAGTCCCCGTACAACAAAGGATGGGGACAGTCCCTGCACAACAACAGAGGAAGAGAGAAAAAAGAAGAGGATGTTATCACCCCATATCCAACAAAACAGTCACCCCACAGCTCAATCTGTGCCAAGTACAGCCCCACTGATTTCCAGGAAGGTGGCCAAAGTCAAAGGCACCCCTGGAGCAGAGGAAAATTAAACTGGAAAACTAGGTTATTAGAGAAAAAACCAAGTGTGGTACAAAGGTGCAGCCCTGGATCAAGTTCTGAGCTTCCTAGCAGCCAAGGAGAAAAGGGCTCAAGAGGTGAGATGATCCCCTGGCCAACAGAAGCCTTCAGCTTCTTTAGGGAAGACCGGCTGTGCCCTGGCTTCAGGCTGTCTTCACATAGGGACACGGATGAACCAAACGGGGTCCTCAACTGCGGTTCTTCAGAGGACCAGTCCTCCTAGCCCTGGTCTGGGCTGTACTGGAGTCTGTATACTTGGCTGGTGGGGGCGTGGAGGATGGGGCAAGCGTGAAGAAGTGCCCCTGCCCTCAGTGGACTGCTGGCGAGGGGGCTGGGAGGAGACAGGGAGCAACGTGAAGGTGTGAGCAGGAGGGCTGAGTCAGGTCTGCGCGCTGGCCACGAGGGGTCATGGGAGACAAAATGGGCGGAAGGAGAAGTTGCTCAGGTGAAGAGAATGGTGGGAAGGTGGAGGCCGCCAGGAAAGGTCCTGAGATCAGAAACGTGGCCCTCCTCTGGAGAGTGGCCGTGACCACCGACTTTGGGAAAGCGGCTGGCCTGTCCTCACTAGGGACAGGGGACGGTCACCTGGCCTTGTCAAGGCCTCTCCCAGGTGGATGCTCGTGGCCACCTGGGAGCGGGCAGGGTGGGCTGGACATGCCTGTGTGGACGGGGGTAGGAGATGGAGGACGAGAAGAGGGTGATGTCCAAGCATCAGGACCTCGGGCTCTGCTCCCCCGGAGTAGAGGCTACACTGCCCGGCAGCCTGCATGGCCAGAGGCTGAAACAGGGAGGACTCACAGATGGGCAGGTGGATGGGTGGAAGGAAGGAAGGGTGAATAGGTGGATGGATGAACAGAAGGAAGGAGGGATGGAAGGAAAGAAAGAAGGAAAAGGAAGGAAGAAAGGAAGGATAGATGGATGAAGGGATGAGTGGATGGATGGATGAATGGATGTATGAGTGGGTGCACGGATGGGTGGGTGGGTAGAAGAATGGATGGGTGCATGGGGGGATGGGTGGTTGGATGGGTGTGTTGGTGGGTGAATGGATGGGTGTGTTGGTGGGTGAAGGGATGGGTGTGTTGGTGGGTGAAGGGATAGGTGGGTGGATGGGCAGATGGGTGGGTGGGTTGGTGAGTGGGTGGGTGGTTGGATGGATGTGTTGGTGGGTGAAGGGATGGGTGGGTGGATGGGCAGATGGGGAGGTGGATGCAGGGAAGGAAGCACTGGGTTCTGACAACTACGGAGCAACCCAGACAAGTGAAGCCCAGGGGTCAAACCCCTGGAGGTGGGAGGTGAGGTTGATGATCCCCAGCCGGAGGGGCCAGTCTGGAGGGGCAGGCGTGAACGTGGCCAGGAAGTGGAAGACCTGAAAGAGGCTGAGGTATCCCGGGGCGGGGGTCTCAGGACATCAGGACTGGGTCAGGAGTGAGCGTGGGCACACAGCACCGCAGGATCTCCTGGCCCGGCTGGAGGCTGTGGGCTCAGCCCTGGGACAGCCTCCCGGCCTCCACGTGGGAGCTCCGTACCTTTGCCGTGCTTGTCCTGGAACTCCGTGAGGAAGCGCGTGATGCGGTCTGAGGGGATGGCAAAGGAGATGCCGGCCGCAACCTTGAGCGTGTTGATGCCAATGACCTCGCCGTCCTGGGCAGGTGATCAGAGCGGGTGGTCACTCGGGGAGCCCAAGCGACCTCTGCCCTCAGCAGCAGAGCAGTGTGTCCACGGCTCGGCTCCCAGAGGGGACCCTGGCCATCAGCGCCCTCCCTGAGAAGCTCCGAAAAGGTGCTCTGGGGTTCACACCTGGGTCAGGGACCCCCACCTCTCCCGCCATTTGCCTCCAAAGCTGACCCCGCCCCCATCGCTGGAGAGTGTCGGCCGGGGAAGCTTGCAGTCTGCCCCTGAGAAGCAGAGCCCGCTGACCGAGGACACCCCCAGGCAGCATTCTGAGGGGCTGGAGCCAAGAGGGACGTGATGAGGACTGTGGGACCCCCCACCCCTCCTTCTAGAAGCAGGGTGGGGCAAGTGGGCCCAGGGCCGCCCCCAGCATCCCCCCTCCTTTCTGTCCCTTTGGAGCTGGGCTCCCGCCCTGCCCTGGCCCGCCCGCCGCAAGGCTGCTGCAGCTTGGCCGGATCTGCAGCCTGAGGCCTCTCTCCTGGACCTAGCCCCTCCCTCAGCCCGGCAGGCACCCCTGCCCTGGCTCTCCCGTTCACCTCCGGGGGTGACACCTGCACACGACACCCAGGCCAGGGCCTGGCCTGGTCACCAGGGGTCCCCTCTGGGGCCTGCCGCAGAGCTTTGGACAAAGGCATACTTCGCCTGCCTGGTCCCCAAGTGCCCATCCCCACCTGTTCCCCAGGAGCCGTGAGGTGGGAGGACCAGGCGAGGAGAGGATCCAGGGATGGAGAGTCTCTCATCGGCCCTGTATGCCCATCCCCCTCCGCCTGGACCACAGAGCGTGGCCTCCTGACCTCCGGCCTAAAGTCCTCCCACACGAGCTTTCTTGAACACCAGCGCTATGGCTCAGCACTGCTGGAAGAGCCTAGGGCTTGTCAGGGCGCAGGGAGACGCACCCTCCGCGTCAGGACGTGGCGCGCCAGCCTCCTTGCACTGTTTCCCACCTGTTGCTCCAGCAGCGACACCTGCCTGTACGCCTCCACCCCGTGCCCGTGCTCTGCCCTCTCGCTGGAATATCTTTCTCCTGCACGTCCCCATCCACCCAAACCCTCCATCTCCACAGCCCTGATGAGATGCTCCCGCCTCCAGGAAGCCCTCCCTGATATCACGTCAGCTGCCAGGTCCCCCGGCCCAGTGTCCCTCTGGAGTCCTCCCTGCTCCTCATACTGTGCTTGGGTGTGTCCCTGCCTGACCCCCTCCTTGGATGGGACCCGCCTCCCGAGCACTGCCTGAATGGCAAGGCTAAGGCGTTCCCCTGAGATCTGGCACTGGGGGAACAGGCATCTGTGTCTTACAGAGGGCTGGACCTCAGCTGGCCTGGTCTATCCTTACATGGCCCAGACGCAGGGACCAAACCCAGGGAGCCTGGGTGCCGAGGTGCGTGGCACGCCCATCTCGTCTCCTGTCAACACGACAACAGGGGGACCCAGAGGGGGTGACTCGTCCCCAACCTGTGTCCCCTGTCCCAGGTCCACCACAGGCACACAGCCCCGGCCTGGGCTGCTGTTCTCGGGGCGTCCCTCACTCCTCTGACAGCACCAGCTCCCCTGGGGGCACGGGGCAGCACGTGCTCGGGGTCATATCCTCCTCCCGGGCCTCCAGGCTGTTGGCTGTGTTCTGGGTCCCACGCCTGCCTCGAGGCTGTGCCCCACCCGCCATGTGAGCAGAGCCCCCGAAAACTCGAGGCCCCTGCTCTAGGGGACACTTACCAGGTTCACCAGCGGTCCCCCGGAGTTCCCGTACTGCAGGGCGAAGAAATTCGACATTAGCTGTGCCCTGGGCCCCCCAACCCTGAGGGTTCCTGAAGCTTTTTCTTCCAACTACCATTCCAACCAGCACAGAAACATGTAATTGAATGTCATCCCCGGACAACGTCGAAAGGCCTCATCACTGTCTCCCATTTCATAGATAAGAAAGCTGAGGCCCACAGAGGCCAAGTGCACGGCCGTCTGATCATCAGGGTCTGACCTGCCCCGTGCTGTCTGCACAGACCTCATGGGCTCCCTCCAGCCTCACATCCACAGGAAGGGCAGCAGCAGGCGGATGCAGGATGGGGCACCATTTCTCATCCCACCAGCCTCGAGGAGTCTCTCAAAGACTAACGCTTCCAGAAGAGGGTCTGAACCATGGCAAAGCCAGAGAGGCAGGTGCCGGCCGTCAGAGTACTTTGTGAATGCAAAAGGTGTCATCCAACATAATAGCAATAATAACAATAGTAGTAATAATCAATGTTGACCGGGGTGTGTATTTGGGCAAAGATATTTCAGGGGCCTCGGCTATGCCTCCACCTCCCTGAAGGGCTGTCCCGGGTCAGGGCAGCAGCCTCTAACTCCCAGGGCCAGCCTGGCACCCATGGGTAGAAGTCACAGGGAGTCAGAGCTCCGCTTCGTCTAAAGAAAGAACTTTCTAGCCAGTGGCTGCGCCCAGTGCTGGAGAGGGCTCTGGGGACACAGCCCCGTGGCTACGGCGGGCGCTCACGTTGATGATGGCGTCCGTCTGGATGTAGTCCATGTCCGAGTCCCGGAGGCCCAGCTCCCGGCCGTCCCGCTGGGCCGTGCTGACGATGCCCGTGGTCACGGTGTTCTGCAGGGCGAAGGGGCTACCAATGGCCACCACAAACTCGCCGGGCCGCAGGTCTGCCGAGTGGCCCAGCGACAGCGCCGGGAGCTTTTTCTGGGGGGGGGAGGTGGGGAGGACACGGGGAGGGAGGCTCAGCTGTCGGCCTTCGGTGGGACCAGAGCCAGATCACGTCCAGGCCCCCCGGCGGGGTGGTCCCTGGAGCAGCTGGACAGAGCCGTCAGGGCTGCAGACCAAGGCAAGTCTGGCTGCCCCGTGGTGGCCACGAGACCCAGGGCTGGTGTTCACAGAGCAGAGGCTCAGCCCCCCAGTGACCACAGGTGTCCCTAGGGCAGGCCTCAGGGGTCCGTCATAGGGAGAGTGCACAGAGGGTCCAGCCGGGCACGGCCTCCGAGGTCACTGAGCCCAGTGGTTCAGTGGTCCCAGATCCCTCTGAAAATCCGACAAAAGCCACGGACAGCAGCACCCTGAAAATGCACACACTGATGTGTGGAATGGGGTCTGCGGGAGCCCTGGAGCCCAGTGGGGACCCGCGATACTGGTTTTGAAATCCGATGCAGCTCAACCTGATCTCCCAATATAGACACACAGGGAAGCTGAGGCCAGAGAGATAAAGCGACTTAACCACGTTCTGCGTCCCCGTCCCGCCCCTGCACACCGAGGACACCCGCACTCTCCCCTCCTGTTTTCTCCTGGAGCCAGCGGAGCCTGTCTGTCTGTCTGTCTGTCTGTCTGACTCTGCATCTGGACTGGGAGCTCTGAGAGGGGCCGTGCCTTATTTGTCTCCATGTTCTGGAAGCTGCAGGGAGCAAGCTCAGAGGAGGAGATGCCCGTGAACTTGGAGGGTTTCCTGGTTTTGATGGTGCACCCCTCATGTCAGATGTCACCCCGGGGGGAGGGGCGGCATGTGGGACCCCTCAGCACCACTTCTGCAGCTTCCTGTGGGTCTGTTCTTATTTCCAGATAAAAAGTCTTCCTCACAAGGTGCTGGAGTTTCCCCACCAATGGTGCGTCAGTGACAAAGGCAACTACAGGAAGCGAACTTCCAGGTGAACTAAATAACATGAAATGCATGTGCTAATTGTGGAGGGGAGTAAAGCTTCTAGACTACACAATGGAAAAAGGAAGAAAAGCCCCGGAGATGGCTGCGCTCAGATCACAGGGGCCTCGGCTAACTCTGGAAGTCGGGGGGCAGGATCCCGCACTGTGGACCCTCGGGGCTGTGGGTTCCAATCTGGCCTCTGCTCTCTGCTCCCAGGTCAGGAGTTTCCCCTTTTTACGCAGTGCCACCATGTCAAATAAGAATTTTTCCCTGTTTTTCATAGCAGCTCTCGATAAAGGTAGAAAGGTAAACGCCTGTAAACGGAGTGAGGGGACCTCCGGGCGGGTTAAGGAGACAACAAGCGGCTGTGCCCACGTGGGAGATGTGGGGTCTCAACGCACCACTTTCTGTGCTGCTGGACGGCGAAACCTCAGTAAGTGGCACAAAGGGTCCCAGGTGGAGGAACCGGGCGCTGCAATCGGGGTAAGGACCCAGAAGAACAACGCGGGTCGGCAGCTTTCCCCAGAGCTTGGTTTGATGCCGCGTGCAGGGCTCGGAGGCTAAGAGGCAGACCTGCTGTCAGGAGAACCGCTGCAGGCGCTGGGCATCTCTGGGCACCAGGGCACCTGGGTCTTACTGACTCTGCTGGCATCTTTGGCCCCAGGTGGCCGCTGGGGTGCGCCCCTGCCCCACCCCCCCGGGATTCCAGTGCCTGGAAGGGGAGAGACCCAGAGACAGCCAGACAGAGCTAATCCAGCTCTGTCTCTCCCCACAGGGGTCCTTGGGCAGGGGTCGCAAACTGTGGCCCTTGGTCAAATCCAGCCCAATCCAGCAGCCTCTTCTGTAAATAATCTTTTCTTGGACCACAGCCCAGCCATCTGGCCTGTGGCTGTTTTCCCAGTCCAGTGCAGAGAAGTTGCTACAGAGACCACGGGGCCCGCGAAGTCTAAATCATTTACTACCTGGTGCTTCACAGGAAAAGTGCCCCAGCCTCTGTCCTTGAGTACATCCCTCCTCCCGCAGCCCCAGTTTTCTCGTCTTTAAAATGGAGGTGGCGTTCCCAGACTCAGTAACTACTGGGAAAGGGCTCAGAAGTGGGCAAGGGTCTCCGTTAGGATAGTGGCGTGGAGCCATTAAACCTCGTCTCCCGTGATCGGCCAAGAGGACGCCTCCTTGCAAAAGACCGATCATCTCAAGTGCTGGCAGCTTTATTCAGAGGGAGCAGAAGCCAGGTTCAGACTCAGCCAAGCTGGACTCGCCAGCCCAGATGGGCCCGCCCCTCAGGGACCTCATGGCATAGGCAGGGCACAGGTCACCGCAGGTGAGCCCGCAGTGGCCCCCAGAGTCGTGACCACAACGCTGGACGACAAGAAACACGCTGGAGGGAGTCTAGGACTTAGCCGAGTGGGCCCAACCTGCCCTTGGTTAGACTGACCTCGGGCAATCACCTGACTCCCCAGGCCTCAGTTTCCCCTCTGAAATAGCCGGACCCTGGCGCCCCTCCCGCCAAGGGCTACGGTGGGGATTGGGGGGTGTGCTCAGGCTGGCCTCCCAGGAATGGCCAGTGGTAGTCACGGAGGAGCATTGTGGCCCCAGGGTAGGCCTGCCTGCTCAGCTGGGGTGCCGATGTGGAAGTGGGGGGATGCAGGGGGTCAAGTATCCCAAGTGCTCCCCACTGGCCTCTGTCACCCCCACGGGGACAGCGGCATCCCCAGGAATGGGCCCGGGAGGGACAACGGAAGTGTCCTGGGCCTCGGAGACCCTCCGTGTGGGAGTGGCTGTGGGCAGCACAGAGCCTGCTCTGCCCTGCACGGGCGGCTCAGGGGAGGCACAGGGCGATGTCCGGACGCCCGGGTTCTAGTCTGACTAGACCCAAGACTGGGGACACATCGCCGGTCCCCGGGGGTCTCAGTTCCTCCGAGTGTCCGACGGGAGGGCTGGGCCAGCGCGTCTCAGAGCCCCGGGGTCCAGGAAGGGTTCCCCCCATCCCCTGCCGCCCACTCACCTTGGGGTGGATCTTGATGGTGGCGATGTCCGACTTCTTGTCGATGTCTTTGATGGTGGCCTCGTAGGTGTCACCGTTCTGCAGCTGCACCTTGAGCTGCTGCCGGCCTGAGACGGTGTTGGTGCTGGACACCACGTGGGCGTTGGTGACGATCAAGCCAGCCTCCGACATGATGAAGCCTGAGCCGCTGGACAGGGGCACGTTGCGGCCGAACAGAGGGTGTCTGCGGGGAGCCAAGCACTGGGTTCAGGATTGGGGTGGGGGTCGGCCACAGCAGTGGGCCGGGGAGAAAGGAGCAGAGCTAGTGCCTGGGCTTGGCATCCACCAGGCCCAGGGTCGAATCCCAGCTCTGCCACCTCCTGGCTGTGGCCTTGGCCAGGTCATTAAGTCTAGACCCACTTCACAGCCGCAAAGAGGGGCCCATGATCTGTGACTTGCCATCTGCGAGGATGAGTCAGGAGGCCCGTGAATGTCAGATCCATGACGAAACAGCAGGCACTTCCTGCCCTGGAGCCAGACAGACCAGGATTCTAACCTCAAGTCCAGTCCCCACGTACATCTGCCTGACTGTGGGCAGGAGGCCGATCCCTCTGAGCCTCAGTCTCCCCATCTAGGAAATGGGCTAACAGCACCTGCTCCACTAAGCCGGGGGCCTGCAGGCAGTTGGTCAACGAGCAGGGCTGCTCCTGGCACAGGGAAGACGCAGGGATGTACACCGGGCCTCCGTGGACTGTCACACAGCAGGTCCCCAGGGGATGTCAGTGTCCCAGATCTCTGGCTGCGCAGAGAGAGGGTCTAAACACCGAGGGGAGCGTGCTCCCACCTCCCTCTGGCGCCTCCCCACTGCTGCCTACCCTGAAGCCCCAGATGGCGTGAGGAGCAGAGCTGGCGAGGCTCTGTTCCGTGAATCCCACGCCACGTGCCTACAGGGGGAGCCCTGGACGTGGCAGGGCAGGGACACGGGCCTTAGAATCTGCCTCTGTAAAATGGGATGGAACAGGTGATGCAGCTGGCATGGGGCCCGAGTCAGTATTCTCTGGTGGGGGACAACACCCCGCCGCGGCTGGAGCCCTCTGAGTAGCAACCTCAGCTCCCAGGATGCCCGACACAGCTTGGGACCTACCCCGGGAGGGGGGTCGGTCGCCTCTGGGACCCCAGTGCAGGGCCTGGATGGAGCAGATCATCAGTGCCTGAGGCTGCCTGGCAGAGACGACGGGAGGGAAGGAACAGGGATGGCAGGGAACTCTCCGGGGAGTGGGTCTCTGGGAGGTGCAGCAACACCACCTCACCACCAGCAGGACCAGGGACAACTAATGTCACTAAGAGCTCCCTCTGAGCCAGGGACCAAGTCATTCCGCGCTCACAGCCGCCCTATGAGGTAGGCAGGCCTCCAGTTCGCAGGTGGGGAAACAGGACCAGTGACACGAACCAGCTGCCCGGGTCAGGCAGGAAAAGGGCACAGCGGGGGTCTGAATCAGGCAGCCTGGTCGCTTGGCCCCTCTGCAGGGTGACCGGAGCATCTGTTCACTCACGCCAGCAACCAGCCTCTGCCCCCGCCTAGTTCCACGTGGGTCCCTGAGTGGCAGCCGCACCTGAGCCCCGCGGGGCTGCCATGTGTAGGATTTGTCGAGTGTCTGCAGAAGGGCCCCAGGCAGCCCAGGGCCTCCTCTCCGGCTCCAGGGTCACAGCCAGAGGCGCCTGTGCTGGAGGATCATTTTCTGGTGTCTGGGATCTCGCCCGCCTTGGCCTCACCACGCGGACATCAGCCTCCAAGGCTGACGTGGAAATGGCATCACCGCCTGCCCTGCTGGTTTGGGGGTCTGATGCCTGGGGCCTTCTGGAAAGACGCTGCCCCCTCCAAGCCACCTGCAAGGCCAGGGACGCACCACTCACATGTCCAGTTGTCATTTCCTTGATGACACGTCTCAGGGTCTGGGGCCCGTGGAAAGGACAGCGAGGGGTCAGCGTATCGCAGGGGGGTGGGCTCAGCTCTGAGGTCCAAGAGACTTGGGGCAGCTCTGCAGCTCTGAGCCTGGGGCAGTTCCCCGGGCCTCTGTTTCCACATCCAGAAAATGGGAACGTGGGAGCCCGCCTTCTGGATTCATGGGAAGGTGCATAGGCTGTCAGCCAGTGCTAAGGGACAGGCTGCCGGTCCTGGTGTCTCCTTTAGGAGGCAGGCACACAGCAGGGCTGTTTGGAGCAGCACAGGAGCTGTAGGAAAGGCAGCCCGTGCGGCGATGGGCACACAGCAGGCGCCTGAGGACGTTGCTGAGCTCACACCATCCGTCTCCCCCGCCCCGCCCCGCACGGAGCACCGTCAGTGGTGAGCACGGTCCCTGCCCTCCAGAGACGGGGGGCAGCGATGCCCAGTGACAAGGGCTCCCACTCGTCAAGCTCCACGGCCAGCGAGCAGGGGGCCCTGTGCTGGGGCCAGGAGTCAGGGCGCGAGCAAGTCTGCCCACTCCTGGGAACCCCCAGGGCCACCTGGTCCTCTGTGCCTCAGGCAGGCATAATGACGCTGGCCGGCCTCCACCACCTGGGGAGAGTGCTGTGAAGTCAAGCGAGGCCCTGGGGTCGTGGCCGAGGCCTCAGTGACCATCCCCTCGGGCAGCGCGGCACGCGGGGGCCTGGCCCCCTCCGATTCCAACAGGATGGAGTGGGGTTCTGACCCTGTGCGTCTCATCTGGGCTGCTACTGGCCAGAAGGTTAGGAAACTCGATGGAAGAAACACTTTAAATGTGAGAAAAGTCATGCTCTTCGTGTCTTCTCTTTGCGGGGTGTAAGTCCATTTGGGACTAGACCCCAGGATTCCACGGGAGCCAGCAGTCTGCAGTGTCTCTGTGACACCTCAGCACCCCCCCCACCTCGCACCTGCTCGTGCCACAGCCCGGTCACCTGAGAGGTGCTTCCTGTCTCCTTAGGTGAGGAGGTCAGGGTCAGGGAGGGGGCATCCCCCGCAAGGGCTACAGCAGTCCGGCAGTCTGAGCGAGGCCCGCCGGACCCCACGCCCGCTCTGCTTTCTACTGCCCCCCAGTGCTAGAACTGAGTCTACTTTGGGCCCAGCGGATGCGGGGGGAGACCTTGGAGAGGCAAGGGGGGCTCCACGTACCTCAGGAAGAGTTCTATGTGGACCACGGCCGGCGCGATCTTCTCCACCACGTCAGCGATGAAGTTGAACTTGTACCGCGGGCTGGTCAGCTGGTGGAGACCTGTACTGGCAGAAGAACCAGGTGCTTTAGTGCAGCCCAGACATTTGGGAAGGGGAGCTCACTCGCCCCAAGGATGGTTAATGCTGAGCTTCCTCACCTCACATCGCCAGCCCGGCCAGGAGGCTCAGAGAGGTCAGAACACTTGCCCTGGGCCACACAGCACTGACGTGACGCTCACGCTGGATCTGGGCTAGTCCCCCTGGGCCCTTGCCCTTTCTCTCAGATACAGCAATGCCCTGGCGTGAGGAAACCGACCCTTCCCCTTGCCAGCTCTGGCCTGTCCCTCAAGGCCTTGGGCTACTGCAGTGGCTGGACAAGGTTACAGCAGAAGCCCCTGGGTGGTCCCTTCTGAGCTGCCCGCTCCTGGCCATGGTGTGGCCCCCATCTGGGCCAGGTCGGCTGCCGCTGTCTGAGTCGCCAGGGCCCCCCCCCCCCAAACCCCGACCCTGATCTGTGTCTAACTTAGCCAGGCCCCAGGCTGGCTTGCCAGGCAGCTCACGACCTTCCCTGGAACATTCGCCGGCTCAGATTTCTGCTGCCGTCAGCAGTGGGGCTGCTGCTCGCCAGGACCACAGGCCTGAGACGTGTGGGTGGCACAAGGCCCACACCCCTTTGGTCTCCCTGTTTGGGCACATGCTGGGGTCTCCCAGGTCCCCGCCAGAGACCGGCACTGTCTGGAACCCACGCTGCGCAGCCCTGCTTGTAAGGGCTCCCAGGGCCTGAAATGAGTACTGGGCTGAGCACCATTGAGCTCCAGCTGTGTGGCTTTAGGCAAATCACTTACCCTCTCTGGGCCTCGACACCTCACCTGAAATGTGAGACCAAAGGTGCCTCTCCACCCCCATCCCCCAGGGAGCTGTGGGAATAGGCTGTGACTTGCAAACTGAAATGCTTCCTGCCTCAGCAGGGGTGGGAGGGGAAGGGGGGAGCCCACCACCCACCCTGCTCCCTGATGCTGGTGAACAAAGAGGGCTCGGCCTGTAAGGTCCAGCTTTGCAGCTGATGTCTCTCGATGGTCTCTGGGAAGTGACCGATAATCAGGATCTAGTGAAAATCTGGTTTTCCTGGTTGCCCAAAGGGACGGGAGGGAGCAGGTTGGGTGCAGCACAGGAGCAGCGTGCAAGCCCACAGTCGGCGCCTCATAAACATCCGTGGACAAGTGCGGTCCCCATCCACGGCCCGACTCATCTCCGCAGCTGTCCAGGGGGGCAGCCAGGGCAGGGGTCATCAGCTCCATCCTAAAGGTGGGGAAACTTGAGGCTCAGTTCGAGGAGAACCAGGACAGGGGCTGCAGGGCTCCCTTCCTTAGGGCCCACCCCTCCCCCCCGTGGCCCCTCAAGGCCCTGACTGTGAATTAAGCCTGAGCTGGGACTCGGGGCCCAGAGGAGAGCTTGCCTTGAGCTCCTCGGGCCGGGGAGGTGAGCAGGGCCCACGTCACGGATCCTGTGATGTCTGCCTCTCAACCAGCCTGTGGGCGCCGGCCACAGCGGGCCCAGCCCCCTGCGGTCAGCCTGAATCAAAGGCCGCCTATCCGGGGTGGCTGGAGACGGGCTGGGAGACGTGGCCCGCTGCGGGCCACCTCGTGGCTCCCTGATGATCAAACTGCGGCCGCCAGGGACCGCTGTGCCCAGAGCCCTCCTCCCAGAGGCAAAGCCCAGTGGAGGGGTGGCGTCTAAGATTCAGAGGTTGTGTTTGTGGGCAAGGCCCATGCCGGGCCACGGCTCTGCCTCTCCCAGCACACGTGGGTGCCAGGCACGTTTATTTCCACGTGGATAGCCAACAGTCCCTGAAACTCTGGAGGAGAAGCTACCTGTCAGCTAGCCTGTGGGGCCCGAGCCTAGCTCTGCCTGCCCAATCCCAAGGGCACTGGGAACCTGCATTCATGCTCTATCTTAAAGGCGCAGGGAAGGAAGCCAGCCACCAACCTTGTTGCCCCTTCCAGGTTTTGCTTTCTGACAAGAAAGCTCCCCTGCCAGGCAACCCCCACATCACCAAGGTCCCGGAGGACCCCAGGCAAGGGGGAGGACTCAGCACCAGGCCTGGATTTCCTCTGGCCAAGGCTCGTGCCCACCATGCCATGCTGGAACAGGCAAGCCCAGGCGGGTGAGGCCAGGTGTCACCTCTCCCTGCTCTGTAAACCGTGGGGGCCACTTACCCCCAGTCTCTACTCCATCATCCACCATTCCCACGTGGACCACTCCCCAGTTTTCCCTACCACGATGCTCTGGCCTGTCCTGGGTGCAGCTCAAATCTCTCCTCCTCCAGGCAGCCCCCCTGGCAGTCTTCTTCCAGCCCTCCTTGGGGCTCCCAGCATAATGCCTCACCCACCACACTCGCTCTCATAGGGAGGCTGAGTGCCTTCCATGTGTGTGCTCAGTGCTGGGGACAGGCCAGTGACCAGCCAGGCACAGCACTGTGTGACCAGTGACGGAACAGGGGGAGGCCCAGGGTGAGATGGGGGAGTCCAGTGGCACCCCTAATCCAGGCCTGGAAGAGCACACCGGGAGGGGAACAGAGATGCAAAGACACAGCATCATGCATGAGGGCAGCTATGGGTGGATTCGGCCGACTCCAAACCGGGCCCAGTGTGAATAAGACAGAGGAGGGGTGAAAACATCTGATCAGAAGAGGCTGCGTTGCCACGTGACTCGATCCCAGATCTCAGTGACTCCAAAGCTTTAGGCGCGTCTGTCCAGCCCCTGGCTGACCCAGCCCAGGTCCCGCAGGCTGCGCGCCCCGAGCTGCCCAAGCAGCCAAGGAGCTGACCTGGCCACCCGCAGATCTGGACGGCACGGCGGCCTCCCTCCAAATGCTTTTCTTTCCAATGTGGCCTCTCCAGAGATCACTTAAAATAGGCGACATTCAATTTCATATGACGATTTAAAAACAAAAACTCTCTGTAAAATATTCATAGGCCAAAGGCTGGCGGGAAACACATCAGAATATTTCGCGGTGGATATTCGGGGGCAGAGGTAAAGTTATGAGTGATTTTGTTTCCTTTTGTGGATTTTCCAAATGTTCTCCCGTAAGCACGTTAGATATAGAAAGAAACAGAAGGGAGAGAGGAAGGCCTGGACGGGCTGTGAGCTGGGCTGGGGTGTGAGACAGCGAGAGGCCGGGCTGTGTTTCCCACCGTCCCTAGTAGGGCCCTGGTGATTGGCGGGCTGTGGAAGCTCCAAGGAGAAGCCGGGCAGGGCTCACCTCCCACCCAGGCACCAGCTCCTCTGGGACACAGACGTGTCCGGATCCCCCGACAGCCCAGCTGTAACCAGCATACACGAACCCCCAAGGCAGCCCTTGAGAGGGGGCACGGGAGGGAGGGCCTAACCCTAACCCTAACCCAAGGACGAGCACGCTCTGCTTGACCCCATCCGGCCCAGCACACAGTAGGTCTGCAAACACCGCCACAAAGAACATTGTTCAGCCTGTTAACCAGCTTTTGGGGGGAGCAGCCTCACAAGAGCAGCGTCAGTGTGTCCCAGGAAACAGGCCGGAGACAAAGATGGTTTAGGGTGGAGACAGGCCTGGAGCTAGCGCCCGGTCCCATGGACTTCAGAGCCCGCGCCCGCCCTGACCCCACGGCCTGGGGCTCCCGTGTGGAGCTGCTGGGTCAGCCGGCTGGTGACACAGGCCCCGCCAGGCCCTGTCCCTTTAAGCCGGCGAGGTGGGTGGTGGGGAGGAGGTGGGAGGCGGGCAGGGCCTGCTTCCTGGTCCTCCTCCCCACACACAGATGAATCATCCCATGAATCAGTGGGAAGGGAAGACGTGGTTCCCACTGCCTCTTTCCACATGAAAACCTTGGGCCCCACGGCTGGGAGGCAGACTCTGTTTATTTGGGGGTTTTGACAACCCCCATCCCCACCCTCACACTGTCCTGGAGCCCAAGTTCTGAAGTCAACAGTCAGTCTTGACCAGATTCAGCTGTTAGCATTTTTTTTTGTTTGTTTTCAAAAATAAGCTGCAATCCACAGGCTTTGGGAGTTCTAGTCAGGAAGAACTTGACACAGAGCAAAGCAAACAAGGCCAGGTGTCCAGCGGGAGCGCCCTCCCGCAAGAGGAAGGGGCACAGCCAGGGCGGAAAGGGACGGGGAGAAGGGCTGGCAGGGAGCCAGGCGGGGCCCGGGGCTCCGCCTCCCACATTTCTGCATGGCAGGGCTTCCGGCACAGCGGCAGACCCTGAAAGGGGACCTATGGTGTGCCAGCTCTGGCCAGTCGCGGCTGCCATGGGGTGGATGGGGAAATCGAGGCCCAGGGTGGGACACTGACTGGCCCAGACACCCCGCAGAGCCACTGATACTGCTGCACGGGTTGTGTACTGCACAGCTCCAGGGCCATTCTTAACAAACATCACAGCGTGACTACCGCCCTTGGAATTGTGCAGTGCGCAACCTGCACAACCGTATGCATTACCCGTCCAGCACACAGTGGGCAGAGCCAGGACTGAGACCCAGTTCTTTCCTCTAACTCCGAGGTCACTGCCCCTTCTTCTATTGCCTCCTGCAATCAGAAGACACCGCCCCCCCCATCACCCAATAGTTAGGTAAGAGCTGGGAATGGAGGGGCCATCCGCAGGTGCCCACAAGGTCCCAGGCTGCGCCCATCTGTCCATAACGCTGACTACAGCCTGCAGGCCAGATGGCAACCTCTCAGCAGGGCTCACGGACCTGGGTGTCCAGGTCCCATTTACATCTGCAGCCTTGCTACTGCCGCACGCCCCCGACCCGGTACCCTCGGCTCTGGTGCCCCAAGCATGCGTGCTCTGAAGTGCCCCCCCAAACCTTTGTAATCAGTCCCTCCCTCATCACCCCCAGACCCAGGCCAACACACCTCCCCTGGGGAGCCTGCCCTGACTCAGTGGGCTCAGTGACCGAGCTCACTCGTCTGGGGCCCAAGGCACCTGGTGACCCCTCCCAGACCTGTCCTTCGACTGTCCCCGTGGGCTGGGCGCCCCTGACCCACAGTGGTGAGCGGAGAGCAGCAGGGGAGCAGGGGAATTACCAGGGCCTCCTCCACAGCCTCTCGCCCTCACCCCAGGCCTCACCCACCACCCACAAGGGGCAGGCTTCGAAGCCCCAAGAGCCGCCCTCCGGGTCTGATTAGTTCCCAGGATGGCTCCCTGCCTGTGTTTTTCTTTTTCTTGAAAACATGCCTGTCCCCGAGTGAACTGTCTCCCCCCAGCCAAAGACGGTGGCTACAGCTCCCGGGGGGCGATGCTGCTGTCTGCGACCCCCCGGCTCCCGTCTCTGGAACCCAGGGCTGAGGGCTGCAGCCGGAACTCCCTCTCTGTGGGCCACGCCAGCTGGGGTTCCGGGCACTTATGACAACAGGGAGTTCTCACAGCAGTTCTTCAGGGCAGGAATCTTCACCCATTTTACAGGTGAGGAGAAAGGCTCAGAGAGGTCAGGAGACCCTCCAAGGCCCGCAGCCAGGTCCCAGACCCCTGACCCCCGGCACGTCTCTCTCCCCGTGCTGGTCCTCAGCCAGGGTGACTGGCTGTCCCGCCCCCAGGAGAGCCCAGCCTTGGCCGGTCCTCAGCTTAGGGCCAGCCTGGCTTTTCTGGCTGTGAATCCCACTGGGGCTGCAGCCAACCCTGTGGAGGAGAGGGCTCGGCTATCAGCTCGTTTGTGCTTTGTCAAAGGGGCCCCACAGGCCAGGCAGGACTCCGGGCTGCCCACAGGGCCGCCCAAGCCACGGAAGCCACGGTGGGGTCAGCCCCTGCTCCTCCTCTTACAGGAAGTCCTCCCTGCCCTGACTGGTCCATCAGCTGACTCCTCCGGGTTCAGGCTCCTCAGCTGTGACGTGGGTACTAAGCGAGGCCAGTGGAACCGCTGTGGGCAGGGCCTGGCACGTGGCAGCCGCTCCACAAACACTGCCCTCCAGCTCCTTCCCGTCCTCCACTGCCCCACCTTCCCCTCTCAAACTCCACTTATGTCAGATACATCCACTTGTCAACATTTAGGTTTATTCCCACTAATGCCTATTAATTAACGCTTACATCATGCAAAGCACTTGAAATTCATTATCTCATTGACTGTCAATGACCCAGTGAGGAGGATCTGTTGTCCCCATTTCACAGATGAAGAAACTGAGGCGTGGAGAGCTTAGACTTGCAGCGTCTCTCCACGGGAAGTGGTAGAGCTGGGACTCACCCCTGAGCAGCCGGGAACAGAACTGGGTCTCGGTTGTGGCTCTGCCCATTATTTGCTAGAGGCGCTAGAGAATACAGTTGGGCAGGTTGTGCACTGCTACCCTCTGCACCAGACCGGGCATTCAGTTTGGGATGCGCACACACCCACACGTCCTGGCCACATCTTTGCTACACTGACGACAAGGGGTCTGTGATTTCATTCTCTTTCCAACCTGTTTATTCAACACCCTTATCAAAACGAAGCAGGGAGGCCACTTCCTCAAGGTGCTGGAGGCCTGCCCGGGGTACAGGGCACTAGATGCAGTCAGGAGGACCCGGGTTCAGCACAGCTGTGCGTCCCCACCTGGTGACCTCGGGCAGCCCACTACACCTTGATGAGTCTTTCCTTCTAAAGGGCCGTGACAAAAACACCCAGACACGATGTGTGTTTAGCCCAGAGCACAAGGTCTCGCCCTTGACCCTGGTAAAGCCTGGTGGCTTCTCACCCTCACAGCAGGCCCAGGAGGAGGCCGCTTTCAGACCCTCTGGCAGGACACGCCGGCTCACTCGGTCAGCCGAGGGCTACTCCGTCATCCAGTGTGCACGAACCCCAGGCTTCCAAGGAGGCCAAGTGAATCTCTGCTTGGCCTCATTTTCCCCAGAGCTCCCGGCAGCTGAGAGGTACGTGCCAGGCCAGGTGGACGCAGCCAGTGGGTTGAGCCTGGCACGCCCTTGCTCCAGCTCACCCAGCACAACGCTCGCAGTGTGACCAAGTCAGGGCAGTTCATCCCCAAAGCGGCTGGGTGCCTCTGCTGGGTCCCCTCGGATGTGGACTTGAAGGCAAGGACGGACCTGGATTTGGGCTGGGTGGGGGTGGGGCTCCACAGGCCTCACAGGTCATGGCGGGGCCCCCAAAGCCTGGAGAGGTGATAAGCCTGCTACCCTGTCCCAAACCTAGGCCACCCCTTCTCAGTGACACAAACAGAGCAGTACTGCCACCAACACACGGACAGGGCCACGCATCAGCCAGGCTCTTGTCAGGGAACCCCGTGCCCCACTAGACACCCTCCACGCCAGAGCCCCCCGCCAGAACCTGATCACAACTCTCTGAACCCGCTGCTCCAGGAGAGGCCCCGCCACCCACCCTGACCCCCTATCCCCATCAGTCAGGAGATACTAATGCCTCTGGAGCCTGTCCCCCTCGGCTGTCCCCCTAGCTCAGGCCTCATCAGTTCTTCCTCCTCAGGGCACCAGACTCGCACTAGCTGGGCCCCTGTACCCACTCTGCACACCTGTTACCCATAAGCCTTCAGGGGTCCCTCACCTCCAAAAGATGGGTCACCCTCACAGCTCCTCCATCTGGTGCCAGCTTATGCTCAGCATTTCCTGCTGTCCTCCTCAGCACAGACTCTCTTTGCATCAACCTCTCCATGGCTGTTTAGATGCCACCTCCTCCAGGAAGCCCTCCCTGATCTATGTCTCTCCCCATCCCGGAGATGGGTTCTCCCTCCCCTGAGTTCCACACATTGTCATCTGTCCCTCACAACACAGATGATCAGGGATTTCACAAGGACTCGGCTGGTGATGGTGATGGTGGACAGGCTGCAGAGGCCAGGACGTACTGAGCCTGCAGGCTGCATCAGAAGTCCTGCTTGGTCCCAAAGGCAGTGGTCCCAGAGTCACAGCAGGGCTCTGGGCTGGGGAGATGTGCGTCTCATACCCGCCCCCTCAGGCCACCGTGTGGAGGTGCATGGGAAGGGGAGAGGCCTGGGAAGACAGACTGGACGGGGTGCTGTGGGATCCCAGTGCACCTCCAGACCAGCTCAGTGAGCGTGGAGGGCGAGGGTGCTTCCCAGGCCAAGCCCTGGAGGGAAAAGGACAGCTGCACAGCACCCCGGGCCTTAAGCTTCTCTTGGCTGGACTCCTGGCTCTTCACGAGTCCTCAGGAGCCAACAGATGCTGCAGTTCAGCCCTGCTGTCTGGGCAGGGGGAGTGAGAGGAGTGGGGATGCCTGATGAGTCCTGAATGCAGAATTCTGAGACGCACAAGGCCCCAGGAAGCTGCTAAGAGGATTAAAAATCGAAAGCCAACAAAGCGCTTAAATAAATAGAGCCGAGAGCCTCTGTTGGCACCTGCACTGGGGCTGAACAATAAAAGCTGATGATTAAATGCCACGTTGTGAACCGCCCAGGGCTTGAGATTCTGATTTAACTGCACGCTTGAAGGCCTATTTGTCTGCAGTTGTAGGCAGACAGGCTGTGAAAAGAGACACCTCTGCTCTACGCAGACCCTCTGCACACAGTTCTCTGGGTTTTACTCTCCCATTGACAGATATTCACCCACACCGTGTAGTATCTGCCTAGCACAGACATGGGAGTGCACAAGAGCTCCACGGATAGGTAGTGAACCCATCATCACTGGAGGCATGCAAGGAGGGACACCCACCACGTGGGCCAGCCTTTCATTCCACAGCACCTACTGAGCCCAGGTGCTGGACAGACGTCTGTCTGTGGTCACGGAGCTACCGTCCTCCTCTCACCCTCCTGTGTTTCCCCCACCGTCTGAGGTTCTCCAGGACACAGATGGGGTCTGCCTCATTACAGGGGGCCTTGTTACCAGCCCACGGCCAGCGGGACACACAGAGAAGGTACTTCACAGACGTGGACTCCCTCAGTCAAGAATAAAGGTTTCAGAATGCCTAGACCACCTCCAACCTCCCTGCTGACCCCCGGCACCCTGAAGCCTGATTCTAACAGCATCCACTACTTGGGGGGGTTGGCACTGGGAAGGGGCCCACAGACACCACCGAGCTGCAGTGGGCAGGCGCCAGGCCCACCCTGAGCCCTCTGCCTCCCAGACCCACCAGGTGGCTGGTTCCGACCCCACGTCAGAAGGTGCAGTGGGTGCTCAAGAAATGGTAACGCCCATCTCCATGACGTCGAGCGACACCATGCTCCCAGTCTCCTGGGCACAATCCAAGCACAAGACTGACCTCATCACCCTCACTTCTCTTAAAACCCTTCAGTGGCTCTCCCGTATAATCATGGCTAATCCCACATAACGCTTCCCAAACCGGGCTCCCCGGAACCCCGGTGTGCCAGGAGGAGGTCACGTGTGTCCTGCCAGGAAAGAGCTCTGTTTGAAGTTCTCTTGGGAAACCCTGGGTTTTATCATTTTGCGGGTTTTTGTTTTTTCCTTGCTGTAGGTGTTCTCAGAAGCTCTGATAGACTCAAGCGGAGTGTGAATCCCCATTGCAGGGCTGGCGTTCACTTTCCCAAACTTTTGGGGCCACAGGACACTTATTTTCAGAATGCCAGACATGATTCGGGAAGCCTGGCCTACAGGATGAAGCCTAAAACACGACATTTATGGGCCACTTGTGCTCCTGTCCCAGTCAAGCTGCCCAGCCTTGGGCGTCTCTCACAAGCCTACGCACGCACGCGCGCACACACGCATCCGCTGCACAACAATTGCTCTGGGCTACGTGGCTCACCAAACACGTGCCTCCACGTGGTGGTTCACGCTGTCCTCTCTTCCCAGAAAGCCTATCCCTCCCTCTACCTGGAAGACGTGTCCCCATCCTTGGAGATTCAGCGTAGATGCCCCTCACCCCTGAAGGTTTCCCGGCACCCCAGGCAGCCGTGCTCCCCACGGTAGAGCCTGTTCTGGCGGTCAGCATCTCCTGGTGGGCAGCTGCGGGCTGAGGGCACACACGGGGCCTGACAACTCCATCGCCGTGAACTCCGGGCCCAGCGCAGGTGGTTGCACTCAGAGCTCCTGCGGAACCAACGCCGGAGCCTGCATTCCTAAGAGGTGCCCCAAACAAATAAGGGCACAGCAGGGTTTTCCAGCATTTTCTTCCACAGGGTCAACCTGTGTGGCAAGAAGCCACCCAGAGCCAAGTCCAGGTTACGGGAGGCTGTTCTAAGGTTTGATCGGACTGAGAAATTTCCTACCCCGACCGCCGGTCCCCACGGAGCTCCAAGCGGTCCAGAGGCCCCACAAGCCCGCTCCCCATTCCTAAACAGCCCTCCGGGGACATGCGTTTTAAGCGCAGTGCAAGACAAGAAAGAAGACACCACATGTCACTCAATTGGTGTCTCTTGAATATCCAGAGTGGCTATTTAAGGCCAGGAAAGACTGCTTTGCATCCAACACCCAGGCAGGGAGGGATATGGGGACCAGGGGAAATGAGACACAACATGGGTAAGTTTTGATGAGGCCAGAGGCTGGAGAGATGTAGAGCGAGACCAGGCCCCTCGGGGTGGTTAGGAGAGCACCGGGTTTCACCTACTTCTGTGACCCTGGGGACAGCACTTTACCTCTCCCAGCCTCAGTTTCCCCACCTGGAAGACCAGAAGGCTGGTTGGATGATTTCTCAAAGAAACCATCCCTTGTGCCCGGGGAGTGTGGACCTTGAGGCTCCGCCCCGGCTCTGAGCCTGTTTCCCCAGGAGACTGCTTCATTCCACCCCCCGCAGTGCTAGCGGAGCAGCCCGACCGAGCGCTTACCCGATGGGCAGGCGCCCTTCTGCAGCTGGCGCACGGGCGTCCCGGAGAGCTGCAGCGCGCGGCGGCTGGCCGCCTGCAGCGCGCACACGTTGGCGTAGGTGTGCCCGTCGGTGCCGCACACGGCGTGCGCCCAGCGACACCGACACACGCCGCGCACACACTCCAGGCTCTCCCCGCACGGCGAGTCTACGGCGCGGCCGCACGGCTCGCCCTCGACGGCGGCGCACACCAGGCAGCAGTTGCAGAGGTCGGGCACGTAGCCGCCGGGACAGCGGGGACTCGGGCACCGTGACACGTCGCAGCGCGCGGGGCACGACGTGGCCAGGGGCTCCCGGGCCAGCGCCAGCGCGACCAGGGCGGCCAGGAGCAGCGCCCGCGCCTGCATGGCGGACGGGCCCGCGGCGGGCGGCAGCGCGGGGGACCGGCCAGGGGCGCACCGAGGCCGCGGCTCCGGGCGCCGACGGAGGGAACGCGGGCGGGAGCGCGGCCACACGCGCCGGCGGCTTAGGCGGGCGGGCGCTGGGACCGCAGAGACATGCCCAGGGCGCGGAGAACCCGGGGGACTGGGGAGGCGCCCGCTCCCTCTGGGCAGACGGTCTGCGGGTAGCCGGCCCCGCCGCGTTTAAAGGCGCCGGCCTCCCGCCCGCCCTCGCTGGAAGGGGGCGGCCCGGCCCCTCCGCCAGCTCCGCCCCGGCCCAACCGCCCCCGCCCGGCCTTCCGGGCCTGGATCCACCCGCGGCCGAAAGCTGGGCCTGCCCGGTCTGGGAAACCGGTGTGATGGATATTCTGCGACCCCGCCCCCGGGTAGGGGCCTTGGGGAGGAGGAGCCGCTAGTGTGCAGGCCTCCAGCACCCCGGGGAATCCCTGAGCTAGCCGAGTTCATGACTGAGTTCCAGTGACCTCAGCTACTCCCCCCATCACCCTCCCCCTCATAGAAATGGGCAAGGCCAGACCGTCCCAGCTCCTCCTCCCCAGCCTGCCGCCCCTCCCTCTCCTCCGCCCCCGGCGCCCCTCCCGCACCCCAGGCCACCTCAGCCAGGAAGCCCTCCGGACAGACCCGGACCAATCCACGTTTGTGGGAGGGATGGATGTCACCCCTCCTGGCTCCCCACCTCCACTGGGGACAAACCTTCAGGAAGTGCCCCCCCCACCCCATTGTCCTCAGTCTTTAGAGCTTGGAGGATGTGCTCCCCCAGGCTCTGGACAGGGTCTGTCCGGTTGCAGCCCGGCTCTCGGTGCTCTGTGGCCCTGGCAGTTGTCTTACAGCTCTGTGCCTCAGTTTCCTCTGCACGAAAGGGGAAGGAATAGCACTTGCTGCCTCACAGGATGTAGGGAGAGTCCCACGCGGTGGATGGCGGAGGAATGTCCGCAAGCACTGTGTGCGTGGCATGCGGTCGACCCACGGGACCGGGAGGCTGCTTCATCCTGATTATTCCGCGCACGGTCTCTGAAAAGCCACTTCAGACCCAGGCCCCGCCCGAGGGCCCAGAGCCTGGTGACCATGATGTCATCAGCGTGACGAGGGCTGTGGGGATCCGAGGAGAGGGCAGAACCCTCCTTTGGAGGTGAGCTTCAAGAGGGTGTAGGGTCTGGGACTTCCCTGGTGGTCCAGTGTTTAAGACTCCGTGCTCCCAATGCAGGGGGCCCGGGTTCGATCCCTGGTCAGGGAACCAGATCCCGTATGCCGCAACTAAAGATCCTGCATGCCGTAACTAAGACCTGGAGCAGCCAAATAAATAAATAAATAAATAAGAGGGTGCAGGATCTGGATGTGGTCATGGGCCTGGGGGCTGGCGGGGTCAAGCCAGGAGCTCTGCCCCACCTAGGCCAAGGGTCCAGAAGCAAAGGCAAGTCAGAGTGGCGACCCATTCGGCAAAGAAAACCCTCGGGTGCAGACCCTGGAGCTGGGGGTCTGTACCCTCTCTGGCAGGCCCTTCGGCTGCCTGGTGAAGTCTGGAGAGCCCTGCTCGGAATAATGTCTTTTAAATGCATAAAACAAGCTGCACGGCGTTACTAGGGGAAGTAATGCTCTTATTAATCCAGTTATTTAAACATATAAAACTGCAAATAAATCCACGGTAAGTACGTGGCTTCTCTGTGAACCCCTTAAATAAGATCTGGCCAGCAGTGGGACACCCGGCCAGATTTCAGAGCACAAGGGGGTCTAGAGGTGCCTGCAGCCTCTGCAGCATGGGGGGAAATACCTGTGTTCCTCTCGGTGACAGGGTCACAGGGGCCCTGTGGCTTGGGCCTGCTTCACCATGGAAGGATATGCTGGGCTTCAGGGGAGGGGTTGGTGAAAATAAAGATTTTTTCTTTTTTCATCCAAGTTTTCAGACACCCAGGTTAGGAACCTCTGGCTCAGAGGAGGGAGAGGGAGCTGGGGGGTGGGGGGAGGGACTGTGTCTGGTCCCTGAGGGCCTTGGTGTCCTTGAGGGACTGGGCACTGCTGAGAGGTCAGACGGAATGTGGCCCATCAGACAGGCACGCTGGAGGAAGTGGCTCAGGCTGGGGTACAGAAGGGGAGCTGGGGCCCCTGAGAGGCAGTGGCCGTGAGTGTAGGGTTGAAGGTCAGCAGGAGAATGGGCCAGAGGAGCCTGGGTCTTCCCTTTCTAAAAGGCCCTTTGACAAAGGGCAATGGGATATGCACTTCTGCCTCGAAAAACTGGAAATGCATTTTGCTTTGAAGATGTGGAGAATTTCAGGTCTTTCTTGGAATAACCCAGAATGCCAGGGGTGGGGGACCACAGGGCTGGTCTGGGCCTCCCCCAACCCTGGCCAGGGCTCCTGGTTTGTCTCTCCTCTAGGGAGGGTGCAGGCCTGAGGGGCAGAGGGAGTGGCCCATGGGCCCAGGACGTCCTGGGGGCACCATGACCCAGAGTAGGCTCCTTGGGGGGCCTCGGCATGCCAGACACCCAACCCTGCCGGGGTGCTCCGGTGCACAGAAAAGCAGAGACCTGGGGAGGACCGAGAGCTCATTTCTTCTAAACCCTTTGTCTACAGGTGGGGAAACTGAGTCTCAGAGAGGTCCCTGGGCTGGCCACAGCTGCAGACCAGAGCTCTCACAGCCCTCTACAGTTTACACGGGACAACGCCTGCTGTTCTTGGGCCCTGCGGCTGTTCAGCTGCTCTGCTTACATGATTCGGTGCCACATTCACGGCTGCCCTGGGAGGTGGGTATCGCGATCCTTGAAGGAAGCTGTGGGATGCACGGGTCACGGTGTGTGGCAGCCTGGGACTCAGTCCATGCTCTTCCCTCAAGACCACACTGCCCCCAATGGTCACCTGATTTGACCTTTACAACCGTCGTGCAAAGGGGATATTTATTCCCCTTGTACAGATGGGGAAACTGAGGCCCGAAGTGAAAGGACCCATCCGTCGCTTCCCTTCTCCCCTCTGAAACTGGGGTGCAGTCCCTGGGGTTGCCTTTGTTTTTGCCTGAAATAGGCAGGCCCCTCTCACAGAGGCTGCAGTGAGCATGGCTGGCCCCAGGCCCAGAGTGCTCTGTCGGTAAAAAGGGAATCTGTTTCCACATGTTAGTGCAGCTGCCAGGGAGACGGAGGGAGCAGCGCCCCCTGCTGCTCCCTCCCCATCCTGCCTCTGGGTGCAAACCAGGGCACCTTCGGTGGCTTCCCCGCCTGCTGCAGGAACCCCTCCCGCGGGATCTGAGTCTCCCCTGCTGTGGGTGAACGTCCTCGAAGGCCTAGGATGCTCCCAGGTGGTGCTTCAAGGAAGGTGGAGGCTCTTCCTATTTATTATTCATTCATTTATATTTACTCCCCGTTACCCCCACCGTTGGTACTTAAGGCCTTTTACAAACAAGAACAAGATCAAAAGGAAGGAAGAGAAATCAAGTAAAGCAAAGAAGAGTGATAGAAAAATAATGGGAAACCAGAGGTGGAGCTAAGATACAAATTCTTGTCACAAGATGCTATTTTTGAGTACATGCTCATAAATTAGGCTCCGGGCTTCCTGGTAGCCAAGGCGAAGATGGAAACGTGATGTCCATGTTGCAGAAAGAAGCCATTACTCCAAAGCAGCCTGACTTCTCACTACTAAGGGGAAAGAGGTGTCCCCAGGGAGCCTCAGAAAGGATTCTGCAGGATGGCCTGACACCTTCCACAGCCGGTCCCGTGTGGCTCCCCAGGAAATAGCTCTCAGTGGGAATGAGGGGCAAGCCAGCCTAGGGATCCTGCAAGAAGCTCCATTCCTAATAGCTCTCAGTGGGAATGAGCGGCAAGCCAGCCTAGGGATCCTGCAAGAAGCTCCATTCCTAATAGCTCTCAGTGGGAATGAGGGGCAAGCCAGCCTATGGATCCTGCAAGAAGCTCCATTCCTTAGCAGGTGGGATTCAGCCTGGCCCAGGGGGAGCAGGGGGCCTCTGCAGTAAGTGCCCAAGCTTGGTGGGACATCCTAGAACCTCATTCAGAAGCAGGAGCTTGTGATACTGAACTTGCTGAGAGCTGGCCTCACTCGCTCGTGAGAACGCCTTCCCATGTAACACACTACACCGCAGGGAAAGAGCTCCACGAACCTTTCAGTGCGCGGGCTGGGTCAGCCCATGTGACTCTCGGCATACAACACAGCAGGGCGAGAAGGTTCCAGAAGAGGGGAGCGGGCCATGAGGACTGAAGGCCGTCAGAACCATGTCAACGAGGGCCCCAGACACTCTGCTCTGGGACCCTCTAGCAAAACACAGCCCAGGGGACCGAGGCGTTCTCCGCATAGCCTGGCGCCCCAGGGCCCAGGGGGGAGACCGGTGGGGTTGCCCAGCACGTCCCTGACCACCGGCAGAGCAGCGAGCGGTGGGCAGAGGGCAGTCGTGTTCCCTGCAGACTCTGCCTCATTTGTGAGCTCAGGAGAAGCGCCCTATGGGAGACGCCCCCGAATTCTTGGGCCAAAGGGATATTTTCTGTGGGGCTCAGGGTCTTGCATCTGCAGGTAGGGGTTCCTGCTATAGACAGTGACCTTGCTCCAGGTTGCCATCATAGTATGGTCACCACCTGGGTCGTGCCTGACTCTGCTCCAGATGTCAGCCCCTCGCAGAGAGGGACAGTGTCTCATCTCCCCAGCGCTGGCCAGGCTGGGCGTTGGCCAAGGTTACTTACACTGATCGGAATGGAATTGAGTCCATCCAGGCGGGAGCCCTGGGGGACCTCCACCGCAGGCCTCCGTCTCTGCACAGAGCTGGACAGCCGGCCGGGCCTTGGTCCTCGGGTCGAACTCTCCAAGCTCTGGGAAGCCTCTGCCCTTTGACCTGAACTTTGTCTAAGGCTTCACATTGGATGAGGTCATGACTTAGGTCACTTTGGGGACTTTGCATCCCAGCCGCACCTCGGCCTGCAGTGACATTCGTCAGCCCGTGTTAGTGGGTGACTCAGAGGGTGGGCCCCCGGCACAGGGTTGGGGGGGGAGGGGGTCAGGGTGGGTGGGACCTGCTCTATCTTCAGCCCCCAGCCCCTTGGCCCTTACCACACTTGGAGGAGGTGAGTCTCTCTGAGAGAGAGACTTCCCTCCTCACCCCTGTGTCCTCCGTGGCCCCTGGCCTCCAGGGGCAGAGGGGGAGGGACAGGCACCAGCTAGCACTCAGGACTGCTCGGGGCACCCTGGGGAATGGGTGCTACTGTAATCCCCATTTTGCAGGTGGGGCAGCCAAGGCACAGAGAGGTGGGGTAAGGTGGCCAAAGGCACAGAGTCTGCCCGAGACGGAGCAAGATATGGACCCAGGGTGGATGGCTCCAGAGCGCATGCCCACGGCCAGTTCACTGCGCTGTCTGGGGGCAACCACACCATGACAGCACGCACGGAGGATGCTGGGACAGAGGGAAGCCTGGGGGCTGGACGGGGGCCACTCTGGGGCCCAGGGGAAAGGAGGGCCTTCCCTGAGTGGGCTCTGAATGCTGGGGAGGGGTTTGCTGGACAGAGCAGGAAGACAGGGAGCCCCAGGAGAGGGTGCAGGGGTGCAGAGGGGGCCAGCAGGGTTAGGGAAGGCAAGCCTTCTCTCTAGGGCAGTGGGGACCCCTGGAGGAGGAGAAGGGGCAGCACAGCAAGGTCAGCTGTTTTGAGACAGCTCGCTCTGGCTACATGAGGGCCTGGATTGGCCAGAAGGGGGTGTGCAAAAAGTAGGGGACCTGGCGGGGGATTCTGCAGAGATCCAGGTGCAAGGTGATGCCTTGGCCCCAAGTTGTTTGCAGGTAAGCGACAGAAAGCCCCACTCCAACTGGCTTCAGCAAAAGAGGGCTTATCGGTGCACCTTCCCGGAAGGTGCAAGGTGATCTAACGTCAGGTATGGCCTGATCCAGGAACTAGCAGTGTCCTCCGGTCCATCTGGGCTGTGCTCCCTGTGGCGCTGGTTTCATTCTCAGGCTCTAGGGGTTGCAGGATGGCTGCCAGCAGAACCAGACTCACATCCTCTAAGGGGCCTCTTCCCCTGCAGTCCCAGCAAAAGTCTCAGCGTGTCTTATGATGGTTCTCACATCCATCCCTGACCCAACCATGAAGGCAGCAGAGTCAGGAACAGCTGCCTGCAGTCTAGCTCTGATCACCCCCTGCTGGGCTCAGCATTTTCCAGCCAGATGACAGTCCCAGGTGGCAGGAAGGTAAGTCTCAGAGACTGAGCTGAAAGAAGCTACACAGTGACTGAGACCAGCAGATCTGGGCATTCCCTTCACAGAGGTGGACACTCTGCTTGCACACCTCTAGTGACGGGGAGCTCACTACCCATCAAGGCAATCCTTCCCATTGTTAGAATGCTCTTCCTTCGATTGAGCTAAATGCTGCTCCTGTAATTCCCACCTCTGGACTTTGCTGGACCCCAGGAGACTGTGGAGAAAACATCAGTTCCCTTATCTACAAAAGAAGGCTGCAGGGACTTCCCTGGTGGTCCGGGGGTAAAGAGTCCGCCTTCCAATGCAGAGGTTGTGGGTTCGATCCCTGGTGGGGGAACTGAGATCCCACATGCCATGGGGTAACTAAACCCATTCACCACAACTACTGAGCTCACACGCTTCAGTGAAGATCCCGTGTGCTGCAACTAAGACCCGACGCAGCCAAAAAACAAAAATAATAGTAAAGAAAATTTAAAATAATAATAAAGAAAAAAAAGAAGGCTGCAAACATCAGAGGCTGGTCATCATGTTTCTTCTCTATTAGTTCCCTTGTGACCTTGGGCCTCAGTTTTCTATCTATCTAGAGAATGAAAAGAAGGAAACTTCCTCCTGGGGTTCCTAAGGACCAACAGAGGCAGTAGGTAGGGCTGTAAGATGGCCCCCAAGGTTCCTGCCCCCCGGTGTACACACCCTTCATATGCCCCTTGAGTATGGGTGGGCCTGACCTAATCAGGTGAGCCCTTAAAAGGGCCTGGGCCCTTCCTGAAGGCAGAGGCTCAAAGTGTAGAGAGATTGGAAGTGTGAGGGACCCATGGAGGGGGCCACAAGGCAAGGACCTGGGGTGACCTCTAGGAGCTGTGTGGTCCCCAGCTGACAGCCCGCAAGACAGTGGGGACCTCAGTCCTACAACCACAAGGAAATGAATTCTGCCAACAGCCTGAAGGGCCTGAAGATGTCTTCCCCGCTGAGCCTCTAGTCGGGGGTGCGGGCAGCCAACACTGTGTGAGACCCTGAGAGAGGACCAGCTAAGTCGTGCCGGAGTCTTGCCCCACAGATACCATGAGACAATACACGTGCGTTGTTTCCAGCCACTAGGTTTGTGGCGATTTGTTTTGTGGCACAGAAAATGAATACAGGAGGCGAGGGCTGAGTGTGTCGTTAACTCTGAGGGGACAGAGGGAGCAAGTCAAGGGAAGCAGCTGGAGGGGTGGGGGGACAACAGCCTGGAAGAGGGGAGGCAGACCTTGGGGCCAAGTCCCAGCCCCGGAGACAGCCGCTCCTGGGCCCCGCCTGCTGGCCCAGCTCTGCCCTTTCTCGGGGAGTTTCTTTAAGTACCACAAGGCGGGCACTAGTTACACCCACCTCACGGGAGCAGAAAACCAAGCTAGGAGAGGTTGAGTGGCTTTCCCAAGACCCCGAAGCCGTTAGGCAATGGACCCAGGGTTAGAAAATAGTTGGATCTGACCCCAAAGTTCATGCTCTTACCCCAGCACCACACTTCTGTTCCACGTCCATTTTATAGAAGGGAAAACTGAGGCCCAAGAAGGGGAGGTGGGTTGCAGAGATGCCAGGCTAATTGTTAACCAAAGGTCACATGACTGAGCCTCTACTACGTAACAGCACAAAGCATCTGTGTCTGGTCCTCACCACATCCTCCCATTGACATGCCCGTTTCACAGATGAAAAGAGCAGGGCACAGTGGTTCAATAACTTGCCCAAGGTCACACAGAGAGCAAGGGAGCTGCAGAATCGGGGTTGGAACCCAGGCAACGTGCCTCTCCTACAAAGGCTGGTTTGGAACCAGCAGACCTGAATGAGGGCCAGGCAAGGAAAGCTGAAAGGAAGGAGCGGGCAGACGTCTTAAAGGGGTCCCGGCTTATTGCAATGATGAAATCAGAGCCTCCCGGCCAGCAGGGCTTGGTCCTTTTCCCTTCTTTTAAGACAACAATTCTCAGCTTTGACTGTCTGCAGCCCAAGCCCTTCTTGGAAATCACCCTGCCCCACCTCAATGCTGACAGGAGTTGGACGTGACCCTCCCCTGGACCAGAGCGGCCCACCCCACTCCTGGAAGGGTACATCCTGTCCAGCAAGGCGGCCCTCCCTGGACAGCCGACTCACCCCCCAGCCAATGGAGCAGCTGTCCTGGAGGCTGCTGGGCCTCTGTCCACCCTCTGAGGAGCCGCCAGCCTTTCTTTCAGCCCCTGAGGCCCTCCTCCATCCTCGCCGGAGCTGGGGGGGCAAGCTGATGCCCAGAAACAGTCACTCTGGCCATCCAGGGCGTCAGGATGGACAGGCTTGTTGGGAGCGATGGGCAGGGATCTGGCGCCCCTTTCCCCTCGCCCCTGGGCCACACTGCTCTTCGGGACCCCTGAGCTGTGTCCACACGGTCCCAGCGGGCTGCTAGACTGAAGGTGAGCCAGAGAGGAAGCACTTCAGAACTGAGGGCGAGGAGGCCGCCTGCTGGCCCGCTGGGACTCCGCTCCGAGCTTTCCTGCCGCTAATGGGACACAGGTGCTCCCTAGGCCCCCGCCCCATCAACGGTCCTAATGTCAAACCCGTTCCCACCATGCTCTGTGCCCAGGTGTGGTTTAACCCCCAGGGGGGGGGGTCCCTGTGCAGAAACTCTTATCATCCCCATGTTTCAGGCCTAGGGAGGTGAAGTGACTCACCCAGGGCCACACAGCCAGGCACGGCAGACCTGTGTGCTGACCGGCGGGCCACACAGCTGGGCCCTGGTTTGTGGGGTGGGCAGTTGGAGACTGAGGTCACACAGTCACAAAGATGACCTGCTCCGGGCCAGAGGGAGTCCCACAAGAGTCTAGAGTCCCCAGTGAGCGTCCTCCTGATGGGCTTGCACCCCCTCAGGGATGGGAGCCCCTCCCACACACCCTCCAGGACAGCCCGCCCCCCTTTGTTCCTTGACCTGGCAGAACCTCACACCCATGTTTCTCCTGCCAGGCCGGGCTCCCCGCAGCTACCTCAGCCTCTCAGCCTGGACCCAGGGCAGACCTCCCAGCACCCACCCTGTGACAGTATAAGCTCTGGAGGCAGATCCTGGAGCTTTTTGAGAACCACTTCCCATTTTCCCAATCAATTGGAGCCTGGTTTCCTGTCCTCCGTCAGGAAACTCAGGTGGGTCTGAACCCAGTGCCATTCAAGCGTGAGCCCTGATGGGCTGAGCTTGTCAGCATATCCCATCCCCCTTCCATGGTGATTGGTTCAGGGGTGGGTCCTTTACCCAACGAGAGCCAATCCACATAAGGTACCATTCGCTGACACTGTTAGGAAGAAACATTTCCTTCTGCCCAGACACTTTCCCTCAGCGTGGGAGCCAGGAAAAGTGGGACTGACAGCCATCTGATGACCTTGAGGGGACAGTCTGCCTTGAAATGGAGCTAACTGAGGAGTGGAACTGAGAAAAGGAGAGAAAGCAAGCTGGTCTTGAGCCTGGATCATGCCATGCCTGAAGCTGTTGTTTCTAAGCCATCAGTCGATTGAGCCAGTAAATCCTCTGTAATGTTGAAGCCAGCTTGATTTGAGTTTCCTGCAGTTACCTGCGACTTAGATTGTTGTACAGGGGCTGTGCCCAGCCAGACCCTGACAATAAACATAGATTCAAGAGGAGAGCTCAGACAAGTGGTGGGGGTTATGCACCTGCCACTTACAGAGCACCTGCCATTGCTGGGCACTGTCTCTTTTATGCCCCCATGACAAGGTTCCCTCTGTGCAGGTGAGGACCTGAGACCAAGGGATCACCGAGTCTCACCCAAGGCTAGGATTTGAACTTGGGTCTGTCTGACTCCAGAGCCCATGCCCTTCTCTGCCCCTAGGCAGTCCCCAGGCACTGCATGTGTGCTGGAGCCCAGATCCTGGCCACACTGGACATCCAGAACCAGGGAGGCCATGGGGCTCCCCACCCTGTGGACCCCACCGTGCGCAGCCAGCCTGCCAAGTCCACTGGCACTCTCTGGACTGCACATGTCAGGGGAGCATCGCTAGTTGGCTCTGAGCATCCCTGCAGGAGGCGTGGGCATGGCCTACGCCTGGCACTTTGGGAGGCAGCGCATGGTATAGCCATGAGCCAGCTCCAGGATGCAGGGGGCTCCAAGCTCAAGTTCTAGGCTCTGCCAGGCCCTGCTGTGTGACCGTGTCAGTGTTCTTTCACCTCTCTGACCCTCGGTTTCCTCCTCCTTAAAATGGGCACACTGGGCTTCCCTGGTGGTGCAGTGGTTAAGAATCCGCCTGCCAACGCAGGGGACACGGGTTCGAGCCCTGGTCCGGGAAGATCCCACATGCCGCGGAGCAACGAAGCCCGTGCGCCACAACTACTGAGCCTGCGCTCTAGAGCCCACGAGCCACAACTACTGAGCCTGCGCGCCACAACTACTGAAGCCCGCGCGCCTAGAGCCGGTGCTCCACAACAAGAGAAGCCACCGCAATGAGAAGCCTGCAAACCGCAACGAAGAGTAGCCCCCGCTCGCCACAACTAGAGAAAGCCCGCGTGCAGCAACGAAGACCCAACGCAGCCAAAAATAAAAATAAGTAAATTTATTAAAAAAAAAAAAAAGGGCACACTTGGCTCTCACCGTCCTGTGCACTACATCGCTCTCGGCTGCCGCCAGGTAACCAGCTGACAGGAGGCAAAGAACCAGGGCCGCCGTCCCCCCCTCTCAGCCTAGGTACTGCCTCCTCTAAGTACCTCAGGACTAAATGTACCCCACAACTCCCAGCCCTGTGGATGACGGTTTCCAGCCTAAACACACGCCCCTCACCCACCCATCATCTCTTGGATTCTCATCCACTCCCCTGGCCCGAGCCCACCCCTCCCCTCTCTCCCAAACCCCGGACGTCAGTCCCCAGCCCCACCGAGTGACAATGTGACAGCACATCTGGTGACCTGTCCCCAGGACTCCTCACCGCAGGGAATTCCTCCTCCAGCCCTCCTTGGTCCCGGCTCTTATATCACCAGAAGCTGCTCCACCTCCGAAATCTCAGTTTCTAACCATCCCCCTTGGTTTTATTTTATCTATTTATTCTGGCTGTGCCACGTGGCTTGTGGGATCTTAGTTCCCCGACCAGGGATTGAACCTGGGCCACGGCAGTGAGTCACGGCTGAGTCCTAACCAGTGGACTGCCATAGAATTTCCCCCCCTTGGTTTTAAAACAATATAACAACTTCATCGGGATATAACTCACATGCCATACAATTCACCCTTTTATAGAGTACGATTCAGTGGTCTTTCAATATATTCACAAGTATGTACGACCATCCCTACAATTAATTTTAGAACATTTCCATCACCCTAAAAAGAAACCCTGTACCCGTCAGCTGTCGCTCTCCATTTCCCCTTCACCCAGCCCCTGGTAACTGCTAATCTATTTTCTGTATCTATGGATTTGCCTATTCTGGACATTTCATATAAAGGGAATCATACAACACGTGGTCCTGTTGTGACTGGCTTCTTTCACTGAGCATCACGTTTTCAAGGTTCAACCATGTTGTCGCATGTATCAGTACTTCATTCCTTTTTATGACTAAGTAATGTTCCATGGTGTGGATATACCACATATTACATGTCCATTTGTAATCCATTGTTATCCATTAATGGATGTTTGGCTTGTTTCCATTATGGAAAACACTGTGAACATTCATATGTAAATTTGCGTGGCCATAAGTTTACAATTCTCTTGGGTACATACCTAGGAGTGGAATTTCTGAGTCATATGGTAATTCTATGTTTAACCATTTGAGGAACTGTTTTCCAGAGTGACTGCACCATTTCACGTTCCCATCGGCAGTGAGGCTCTGATTTCTCCACATCCTTGCCAATACCTTTTATTTTCTGTCTTTTAAAAAATTAGTGTAGTTATCCTACTATATATGAGGTGGTATCCCATTGTGGTTTGGATTTGCATTTCTGAGCATCTTTTCATGTGCTTATTGGCCATTTGAATATTTTCTTTGGAGAAATGTCTATTCAGATTATTTGCCCATCTTTAAACTGGGTTACATGCCTTTTTGTTATTGAGTTATAAGAGTTCTTTATACATTCTGGATAAAATCCCTTTATGAAATATATAATTTGCAAATATTTTCTCCCATTCTGTGAGTTGTCTTTTCACTGGTATCCTTTGAAGCACAAGAGTTTAATTTTAACATGGAGTCCAATTTGTCTATTTTCTCTTTTGTTGCTTGTGCTTTTGGTGACATATCTAAGAAGCCTCTGCCTAACCCTGACATATCTAAGAAGCCTTTGTAACCCAAGGTCACAAAGATTTATTCCTGCATTTTCTTCTAAGAGTTTTATAGCTTTGGCTCTTCCATTTAGGACTATGATCCATTTTGAGTTAATTTCTCTATATGGGGTGAAGTAGGGACCCAACTTCATTCATTTGCATGTGGGATGCCGTGGTCCCAGCACCATTTGTTTAAAAGGCTATACTCTCCCCACTGAGTGGTCTTGACACCCTCTCCCCTTCCCCACTCTGATTTACAGCACTTTGTCCATCGCCTATCCTGCTCACGTGCCCCTCTGCAACAGTTCTGAGTCCCAGACCCCCTGGAGACGACCAGGCCTGACCTTTCCCATTTTCTGGAGTCAGCCATCGTCCTGGGGATTTTCCTCTCCCTTCCTTGGGCGGCTCTGATCTTAGTGTCCACTCCTCAAGAAGTCCTCGCAAAGCCTATTCTCTCCTCTTCGCTCTCTGTCTCTGTCTCTCTTTGTCTCTCTACCTCTGTCTCTCTCTATCTCTCTGTCTCTGTCTCTCGCACAGATTTTCTCCTGGGATATTTGAGGGCGAGGTGCAGACGTGACATCCCTTTACCTTCAATTCCTCGGCGTGCGTGTCCTAAGCACAGGGGCACCCCCTGCATATCCACAACACAGTGAGCAAAGGCTCAGGTCTGCTTCTGGGGAACCCGACCAAAGGCGGGGTGAGGTGAGAGGGCAGACCGTCTGAGTGTCCAGCCTGACGTGAGGCTGGGAACCCAGCCCGGGAAGCGGCAGTGCTGACATCTGAAACCAGGAAGAATCCACAGCATTTCTGCAGCGCCCTGGGGACACTGGCTCATTAGCGACTCTGCCCTCGAGGCTTGCAGCTTACGGGGGGGCGGGGGGTGGGGGGGGTGGTGGGTGGGGGTGGGACAGAGGTGCTGACCCCGGCGCTGGGACCCAGGCAGCCTCTTCGCCCTCCCGGTGGCAGGCTCGTGTCGCTGTCTGCAGCGTGTCTCCCCACCAGCTGGGCAGACGGGCAGGGACACTGCCCCGCCCCACCGCACACACCTGCCTTCCCACCTGGCGACACTCGGCCTGTGAGCTGCCAGGTGGCTGTGGGTTGTAAGTGTGTCCGGCGAGGGAGTCGAGGTGCAGAGAGACGGAGCTGCTGCTCACAGCGCGGGGGCTCCAGCTGCTTCCCAGGATCCAGATTCTGGGCCGAGTGCCCATGGCCAGGGCCGTGCTGCCCGGGTCTGGGCGCAGCTCCTGCCCCCCAGGCCCAGCCAGAGGGCACTGATGGTGGTGTGGACGGCCCCACCGGGCAGCATTCAGCATAGCCGGAATGTCCCACTCCCTGGAGGAGGCTGAAGGAGGCTCTCTGTGGCCAGAGCGTGGGCAGGGATGGAGAGGTGGGCTCTGGCCGAAGATTCCAGGCAGGGCTCCTGGGGGGGGAGGGGCGGGAGGGTGAGGTGACGTGTGTCCTTGCAGGGTGGCGTTGGCCGCTGTGTGGCCAGGAGGGGCGAGGCAGGGCTGAGCGAGGATGGTGCCCATCCGGGCCGCGTCCCAGTGGTGCCCAGCATTGGGCTCGGCGCTTTGAGCTGTAGACACGATGCCCCTTTAACCTCAGCACCCTGTGTGGTTACGGTCCGTGCAAAGCCTGCCAGGCTGTTCCCATCCGGCGCGCGGCCGGGGGCCCCTATAATTTCCCTGCGGGATGGGCCGGGAGCTCCAGCCTCATGGCCCGAGGTTCCCTGTCCCCTGTGAGGCCCCAGCGCTAGGCCAGCTCCAGTCACCCCCCAGCCCTCCCTGACTTTGTGCAGACACAGCACTTGGGCTCCTGCTCTGGCCCAGCCGTCCTGGGTGACCTCACCTCCGAGGCATGCCCCCTGCCCGCACCCCTTCCCCCTCCCCCGGTCCGGGCCTGGCGCTCCAGTGCGTGGATTGGGCTGCAGGGCCTCCTCAGGGTGGAGCTCAGGCCCCTCGTCTCCATCTCCTGGGGCCCTGCAGCCCCCACTTCTCTGCCTCCCCGCTTGGCCAGGCTCCCTGCAGTGACATATCTGTCTGGAGATGGATGGTGGTGACGTTGGCACAACATTATGAATTACTTAATGCTGCTGAACTGTACACCTAAAAATGATCTAAAAGGTGAGCTTTGTGTTATATCTATTTTACCAAAATTGAAAAGACCCAACCCTCGTTTACTGGCAATAAAGGGCCTCACGCTGTGATGGAGTCAGCCCCCGCCATCCCATGTCTGTCGCCTCTGCGCCACCTGGAGAGATTTTGGCTGGCAGTGGTCACCCCCAGGCCTCTGCCCACACTGCTTTCCCTCCAAGTGGAGCGCCCGCTTCGTCTGGGAGCGCCCTCTGTGTCCTGAACCTGTGCAGGGTGCCTTTGGGGGATGGGGACACCTGGACAGACAGATGAACAGGGACGGATTCTCATACAGGCGAAACGCTGCTCACAGCAGGCTCGTAGGAGTGTATCCCGAGGAGATGAACAGTTAAGGCTTTGCACAGATTCTGAGCTGTGATGCTTCCCACGGCGCTATTTATGACACTGCAAACCAGGCGTGACTTAACGCCACGTGGCAGGGGGTCCGAGGGATGGTGTACCATGGGGCACGGCAGTGGCAGGCAGGCTTCCGCTCAGAGCAAGTGGAAAGTGTCACGTTACCCCCCACGGTGACAAAAGAGGTCACACCCCAGAGGGGCCCTATGATGCCATTTTGGTAAAACTTAGACAGGACGTATGCCTATACATCTTTCTATCAAAATCTGGAAGGAAGTTCTCTAACATGTGCACCATGGTGGAGGGACCCTGCTCTGCTATACAGCGGGTTCTCATTAGTTACGTGCTTTATACATATTAGTTAGTCAATCCCAATTCCCCAATTTACCCCCCAATACCCCACACCCCCGCTTTCCCCCCTTGGTGTCCGTACGTTTGTTCTCTCCATCTGTGTCTCTATTTCTGCCTTGCAAACCAGTTCATCTGTACCATTTTTCTAGGTTCCACAGATATGCGTGAATATACGATATTTATTTTTCTCTTTCTGACATACTGCCTTTCTCCCCATTGATGCGTATGGTGGGTATAACTTTTAATAGTTGTTTTATAGAGATGTGTGTGTGCGCGCGTGTGTGCACGTGCATATGTATGTGCAATGTGTGTGCGTGCACGTGTGTGTAGTGTGTGTGTGTGTTGATGTGGTGTGTGTATTGCTTTGGGTGTGCAGGTGCCCACCTACATGTGCTCACGTGTGCATATGTGTGTGCGTGTGCAGGGCGTGTGTGCTGGGTGCAGCGTGTGTGGGCACGCTCTGCCTGGGTGTGTGTCGGCGTCTACACTCTAGCCAGTGTCCCGCCCAGCAGACAGTCCTGGTCCCCGAGGTGCATTCCCGGGGCCAGGAAGAGAGTTCTTCCCAGACTTCCTCTCCTGGGACTCATTCCAGAGGGGAGGAGGAGAAGCGGGGAGGCCCATGGCCTCCAGCGGGGTCTGGGTGGGGGCCAGGATGCTGAGAGCGCAGTGCTGGTCAGTTTCCCGGGGACAAAAAACTTGCTTTTCCCTTTGTTACCACGGACCAGAAGAGCAGAGCTTGGCAGGGTACTCCCGGGGTGTACAAGTGGGGAAACCGAGGCCCAGGGAGGGCATGAACTGCGCCCAAATCAGAGAGCGAGTGAGCGGCACAGGGGACACAAGGACTCATGGCTCAGAGCCCTGCAGCTCCTGCCCTTTCAGCCACCACCCCCAAGGGGTCCCTCCCCCTCAGGCTGCACGGGAACAAAATAGACATGAGCCCTGCCCTCGAGGAGACAGGTCCAGGAACATGTATTGAGCACCGCTGCGTACACCGCCGGGACAGGCCAAGGGACAAGTTTCCAGTCTGCATTTGGCCAGAGTCTGCATTGGAAATTGTCCTGGAGACCACGTGCCCTGTCCAAGCCGCAGCCCTGCCACTCCCCAGCTCTCAGCCGCGAGCGACGATCCAGCTGTCTGAGATGCTGTATCCTCACCTGTGAAGCGGGGGTGACCACGCTGACCTGCCCCAGTGGGGCCAAGGGTGACCTCCCCAAAGCGCTGCCCAGACAGGGCTCAGTAAACAGGCTCACGGCCTTCCAGCTGCCGCTCCCCGACACCCCGCATCACCCCCGCCATGTCCCCATCCTCTCGGGCCACGGGCCCCCCGCTCTGTGCCTGCACACCGGGGAAATGCCTGTGTGATGCTGTCACCTGGGCACGCCGACACAGCCACTCGCTCAGGCAGCGTCCAGCCCTCTGCCATGCGCGGGAGGGCCGGGGGGTGGAGGGGACGGGCATGTCTGCGCACCCGGGAGGGTCTGGCCCTCTGTTATCCGTCCTTCTCCACTGTCTCTCTGTTTCTGTCTCCCTCTCAAGTTGAGAAAAGTAATTTATTATTATGCAACTCATTTCTGATAGTATTGTGATTCCTACTGGTGCTTTTAATAATAAAATATTATTGTGGATCATTTAGAAAGTAACAAAGAATAGGCAGACCATTTTTTAAAGTGATTTTAAAAATTTATTTATTGATATATATACATATATATGTTTGGCTGCGTTGAGTCTTCATTGCTACGTGCGGGCTTTCTCTAGTTGCGGCGAGCGGGGGCTACTCTTCGTTGCGGTGCACGGGCTTCTCATTGCAGTGGTTTCTCTGCTTGCTGAGCAGGGGCTCTAGGTGCAAGGGCTTCAGTAGTTGTGGCTCGTGGGCTCTAGAGTGCAGGCTCAGCAGTTGTGGTACACGGGCTTAGTAGTTGTGGCACATGAGCTTAGTTGCTCCACGGCATGTGGGATCCCGCCGGACCAGGGATGGAACCCGTGTCCTCTGCATTGGCAGGCGGATTCTTAACCACTGCACCACCAGAGCAGACAGTTTTTAAAGCCACCCCCTCATAGTAGGTTGGATGGTGGCCCTGAAAAAGATATATCCAAGTCTTAACCCCGGTAGGAATAAATTGAGTTTGGGATTGACAAACACACAATACTATATATAAAGTAGATAACTAACAAGGACCTACTGTATAGCACAGGGAACTCTGCTCAATATTCTGTAATAACCTAAATGGGAAAGGAATTTGAAAAAGAATAGATACATATTCAGATAACTGAATCACTTTGCTGTACACCTGAAACTAACACAACATTGTTATTCAACTCTACTCCAATATAAAATAAAAATTAAAAAAAAAAAAAACCAACAGACCCTGTGATTGTGAACTTCCTTATTTGGAGATAGGGTCAGGACTTCCCTGGCGGTCCAGTGGTTAAGACTCTGCACTTCCAATGCAGGGGGCGCGGGTTTGATCCCTGGTTGGGGAACTAAGATCCTGCATGCCATTTGATGGGGCGAAAAAATAAGTCAAAAAGAAAAAAAAGGAAATAGTGTCTTTACAGATGTAACTGAGCTAAGGGTCTTGAGATGAGCTCACCCTGGGTTATCTGGGAGGGCCCTAAATGCAGTGACGAGTGTCTTTGTAAGAAACACACACAGAGGAGGAGGGGGAGATGTCCACACCGAGGGAGGCAGAGATTGGAGTGACGGGGCCCCAACCCAGGAACACCTGGAGCCCCCGAGAGCCTCTGGAGGGAGCCCGGCCCTGTAGACTCCTTTATTCGGACTTCTGGCCTCTGGGGCAGTAAGAGAATCAATTTCTATCTTTTTAAGTCACCACATTTATGGTACTTTGTTATGGCAGGTCCAGGAAATGAATACTGACTCCGACCCCAGCAGTCAGGGTGGGTCCTGGTTGACAGGTGGGGTGCTGTCCTCTGGCCTTGAGTCTTGGGGCGTGTATGTGTGCGTGAGTTTGTTATGTAGTTTAGATCTTACTGACAGACTTTGTAGTATCTTCATTTTAAAAAACAGGGTTTCATGAAAAATTTCTCATTTTATCCAGTAATTTTCACAGAATGTACTTTTTTTCTGACGACCAAAAGTATATTACAAAATACGTGTGTATTTCATAAAATTTGGAAGGTACAGAAATATACACATAAGGAATAAACATTATACTTTACGATGGCAACCAGAGATAATCATGTTTGTGCTCTTCTGCGAGGCGTGCACCTCGGTCAAAATCTTGTCAGGACATGTAAAATAGTGCGGCCACTCTGGAAAATAATCTGGCAGTTTCTTAAAAAAAAAGAAACCTAAACTAAACATATACGTAGGACTCAGCTATCGCATTCCTGGGTGTTCATCCCAGAGAAATGAAGACTCGTGTTCACACAAAACCTGCACGTAATCCTTCAGAGCCGCTTTCTGGGTAGTGGCCCAAAGCGACGACTTACATGAATGGTTAAGCCAACCGCATGTGTCCGTCCATCCCATCCGCCCCGTGGACGCCACTCCCAACACAAAGGAGGAACCCACTGATAAACACAACGACTTGGGTGGCCTCCAGGACATCATGTGGAGGGAAAAAGTCAGTGTCACAGCTTCACATACTGTGTGATCCATTTATGTAAACTTCTTGGAAGGGCAAAATCACAGAGACGAAGAACAGATTCACGGGTGCAGGGGTTTAGGGATGGTGAGAAGGGTATGACATAGGGAAATGGCCGTGGGGGAGGACTACCTCTGTGTCTTGACTGCAGGGTGGTTGCATGAATCTGCGTATGTGACAAAGTGACACAGACACACACATACACACACCTTCTAATGCCAGTTTATGTGCCGTTGTTACATAAGATGCAATCAGCTGGGTGAAGGGTACGTGGGACCTCTCTGTGCTATCTTTGCTACTTCTTGCAAATCAATAATGATTTCAAAATAAAATGTTAAAAAAATCCTCCTGGGAAAACAGACACCAGTCTCGGCATTTCAAACAGGTGATGAAGAACAGGCACTGGTCACGGGACAGCAATGGAGGCACAGAAAGGCTGCAACAGGGCACGAAGCCACCTCCACCACTGGGGCCAGAGGAAGGAGGGGGGTTCCCAAGCTCTGGGGTCCCCTGGCCGGAGCTGGGGGAGATCTGGGGATCTCTGTCCCTCCCCCCACTCTCCCGGGAGCTGAGCCCAGCTGGAAGCCGGCTGGCAGCCCTGAAGGGGTTTCTCCCCCAGACATAGGGTGGATAAGGAAGACAAAGGGGTGCTGGGGAAGCCCGGGTCAGTGAATAGCAGGGTGTGCGTACTGGACGCTCCCATCATGGCTGTGCGTCACGTGTATCGACTCACATCACAGAGCGACCCCTTCCCCTTCGTTAAACCTTCTCAAAAGCATGCTTTCGGTGGCCACGTGTCACCTAGCCGGGTGGGTGCTGTCATCTGTTCAGTCAACCCCGCCTCCTCGCACGGTGCGCTGCCACTGATGACGCCGGGGTGAACGTCCCGGGCGTGAACGTTTGCGGGCATCGTGATGGTGTCTTTGGGGTGGAATCCTGTAGGAGTCGTCACGGGGTCACGGATATAAACTCCCTTAAGACTTGGCACGGAGAGCCAACTTGCTTTCTAGAAAGGTTCTACTGGTTCATCCCTCCTCCAGCAGGAGGGCCTGTCTTGGCGCACCTTTGCCATCCTGGAGTCTTACCTCTAAAAGAATATTTGCTGCGCGCGGTACCCCTGCAGTCCAGTTCCTGCTGCCCGAGGAGTGTCCCCAGAAGGTGACGGGGAGGGTGTCCTGCACGGAAGGCCGGAGAGCCGCCTGTGCTCGGGGATGACCCCTGGGGTCTGGCCGGCAGCCGCTCACCTCGAAACCCTCCCCCCTGACGGCTGCCTGCTGGGCCCTCCCTGCAGCCCTGCCCTCGGCCACACCCTGCAGGCCCGGCCCTGGCCCTGGCGTGGCTCTTCCTGGAATCTCCCTGGACGCCCCCCTACCTGCTGCCGCCTCATGCCCACTCACCCATCCACACACGGCATCCTGGGCACGCACAGACAGCACTGAGAGCTGGAGACGTTGGCTGTCACACGGAGTCAGGCCCATGAATGCTTCCCCTCTGTGGAACCCTCCCCAGTCCCCAGGCGGGATTTCCAGCCCCTTCTGTGCGCCCACTTCCTGCTTTCTGTCTGCCTCGTCTGATGGCGAGAGGAAGGAGCATCTGCCTTTACCCCCAGCGTGTGCTGCATCGTTCCTCCCAGCGGCTGCAAGAGGACCCCAGACCCAGCACCCACCCGGCAGGGGCTCCGTGAACCCCTCACCTCACTGATGGAACCCAGGTCTCTCAGGTACACTGTTTGGAGCCCGCCCGCTTCCTGTCGCTCTGAAACATGTTCACCCCTTCTCCCATCACCATTTTATAGATGAGAACCTGGGGTCCAAGAGGGGAGTGGCTGGTCCCCCGGCCCACAGCTGGCAGGTGTCTCTCCAACCTGAGGTTAGGCCAGAGTGCCCTCCCCGGGTCCTGCCAGCTGCAGGAGGTTGTGATTCTGTGCAGGGGACACCGGGCTGGATGTCCCTGGACTGAAAGAGCCCCCATGGGAGTAGGGGAGGCTGGGCTTTGAGTCAGAGGCTGTCAGAGCTTGGGGGCGCCCATGAGAGGCAGTCGACAAACACCCCCCCAAGTTCCAATCACGACTCGCTGAACCTGGAGTTCAGACTTCTGGTCTCCCACACCCTGGGGCGGGGGGCTGCTGTTTCTCTTCCCGTGTGGCTGGTGTTTAAACCGAGGCTCAGAAGAGGGAGGGGCCCATGTTTGACAAGGAGGAGGGTGTGAGTTGCAGGGAAGTGAGAAGCAATTTTACGTCTTCTCACTGAAGTGCAGCATCGCGCTGCGGCCAAGGGCACAGGGCCTAGGTGGATAGCTGGATGGATTTTCACAGACAACACTCCCGTATCACCCCACCAGGTCAAGAAGCAGGTGGCGACCAGCCCTAGGGGCCCCTCATGCCCCTACCTGGTGAGGGCACCGCAGTCCAACATGTAAAGCCATAAACACCTCTGAAAAAGCATGATAACAATATGAAAGTTCCCCAAGGTTATTTCTGCTCCAGGACCACTGCTTCGACTCTGATACCTCCCTTGCTGAGGAGGCCAGGAAGCAGACGTGCGGGGACCACCGAGGCGGGTGCAGGACCAGCTCCGCCATCTCTCCTGCTGTCAGGATGGCGGGCGGTTACCTTCCCCCCGTTCGCCGCCTATGGCTTCTCGGCGACTGAAGCCAGGGCGGGGCTTACCGGCCCCGAGAGTCAAGGTAGATTGGACAGAGCTATCGCCCTCACTGTCTGCCAAGACAAAGTATCACGAACTGGGGGCTTAGAACTCGTTTGCTTTCGCAGTTCTGGAGGCCAGAAGTCTAAATCAAGGTCCTGGCAGGGCCGCTCCCTCCTAAGGCTCCAGGGGAGGATCCTTCCTGCCTCTTCCAGCTCCTGAAGGCTCCAGAAGTTCCTGGGCTATGGCCACAACACCCCAACCTCCACGTCTGTCACCACCTCTTCTATCTCTTACGAGGACTGGTCTTTGCATGTAGGGCCCATCTGCATCATGCAGGATGATCTCATCTCCAGGTCCTTAACTAATTACACCTGCAAAAACCCGAGTTCCAAACAAGGTCACATTCTGAGGTTCTGTGTGGACCTGAGTTTGGGGGATGCTATTCAACCCACTACCTGTTCTCAGGGCCTTCCCAGCCTCCTTGAGATTATAGCTACATTTTAAGCCTGACCAATAGGCAAATAATACTTGCCATGAATTTTTTACCCTGAATCGCAGTGCCATTTTATTCCCCCAGCTGCAGGCCAAGGGCCCTCATGCAACAGTTAAATAAATAAACCATTAAGGAGACAAGCAGAGCATTGAAACTGACACAGGTGATGAGGGGAGATCTGTGACATTCACAGCCCCTACTGGACACTGTCCAGGCTCCAACTCCAGCCCACTTCCCATAAGGGTAAGCCCACCCCCATGTGCTGACCACCCCAGGGTTACCAGGACATGCCACCCAGGGTGCAGGTCAGGGGGAGCTGGGAACCACAGGCTGGGTCTGGGTTCTGTCCTTCCCAACCCACGTCACCTCCCTGGGCCTCAGCTTCCAGAAGGGGCTGCGGTCATACGGTCCCTGCAGGTGCTTCATCCTGAAAAAGCCACGCCTCCAACCATCCACCCAGGACATGTGCTGTAGTTCAGAACAGAAATTCCCACACATGCATTTGTCAAACATGCAATTCACAGAAGTAGCCTGGCAAAGTCTCTGCAGCAGGAAATCCAACAACGATCTGCCTGGCCCGTCCTTCGGTGGGAAAATATATATGACAATAACTCATGGTGAAAAATATGGCCTGGGAAAGAGGCGCTTAAGGGATTTCTGAGAAGAGAACATTCTGTTCTGTGCAGAAATTCTCCGAGTCTCCCGCCACGTGGGTCCAAAGCCCTTTCTCAGCCACGCAAGGCAAACCTGCTGCCGTGTCCCAGGGAGGCCGAGAGGCTCCCTCAAACCCCAACCCCTGGGGAGACTTCTGTCCGCTTCCTGACCATCTTCACGGGAGACTTACTCCTCCCGGACCCGCCTTCAGTCAGGAGGCCTCACGCCCGTACCTTCCTGTGCTAAGCCTCCTGGGAGCCAGCCCAGTGCTGGGCGTGGCACAGACAGTGGATGGACCCACCCCAGGCCCCGTAGTGAGCAGGACCCCGGCGGACCAGCAGGTGGTGACAGTCTAGTGTGAAGAGTGCTGCACAGTGAGGTGTAGAGAGCAAAGTGGGGTCCTGGCGAGGAAGCCCTGCGGCCGGGAAAGGCTTTACGGAAGGGGCCATTCATAGTGGGTCCTGAAGGGTGAGTAGGAGCCCACTGGGCGGAGGAGGGAGCACGCATGTGCAAAGGAGGTGGGATGGGTGGATTATGGCCCAGTGCATCTGGGTCATCCCTGACATGCTCTTCCCAGAAAAAGATAAGAACAATGCCATTTATTGAGGGTTTGTACTTTACAAACACACCCTCACATGATCCTTGCGGTAACCCCTGAAATCGACATCATTACCCCCATTTTACAGATGAGGACACCAAGACTCCAAGGGGGTTAAGTTGATCACAGGTGTAGGTAGCTCTGAGCTCTGGGCTATGCCTTGGACAGGTCCCACATGGCCCTTCATATGCCCGGTGTGATTGTCAAAAGCGCCAGACGCCCCTGACAGCTCCGTTCTGAGGTCTGTCTGTCCACGTGGGCAGGCATTTCTGGGGGTTGCCGCTTCCTGAATTAGAGACAAGGTCAGTGCCCTCAAGGAAGGCAGTGGAGCCGGGCAGACCTGAGTGGGAACACCGTTCGGCTGCATTCTCTCCCTCCTCCTAATTCTTCTCCTTCCTCCTTCCCCCCACCACTGTCTCTCTCTCTCTCTCTCTCTCTCTCACACACACACACACACATCTCTCAAAGGAAAAGAAACCCAGATCTCAGAATCCAGACCCCAGACCCAGCACAAAGCAGCCCTCAAGGGCAGAAGGGACACACACAGCAGCTGGAGGGCTTGCACTTTCCTGGAGGAACCCGCCAGCCCCCGCCTGTGTTCCTGCAGAGCCAGCGGTGCCCACACAGGATCTGCGTTCCCAGGCTCCAGGCCACCCCCTTTCCCTCGCTCTGGGGCACTCAGACTGCCTGTCCCAGGCTGCTGGTGTGGAGGGGACCACCGCCCCTGCCCACTTCCCTCTGGCGCTTGGCAGGGGGGTGCACACAGACGAGGGTCTGTTGAAAACTGCACCCGCGTCCCCATCTCCTTCACCTGTAAGTCCACCTATAGGGTTTGAGTTGCCTTTGATGGCTGTGGGCAGCGGGATGGTGCTCTCTAAAATGCTCACTCCCTAAGCTTGGACTCTGTGACCTTACACGGCAAATGTGGTTACATTAAGGACCCTGAGATGGGGGATTCTCTTGGCTTATCTGGGTGACCCTGCGCGCACTCACAGGTGTCCTTATGGGAGGGAGGGAGACAGATGGTGATGTGATGTGAAGATGGAGCAGGGGCATTTGAAGACGCTGCCCTTGCAGGCTGGCGTGATGCGGCCACAAGCCAAGGAATGCCAGCAGCCAGCGGTGCTGGGACAGGCAAGGAGCCCTTCTGCCCCAGAGCCTTTGGAGGGGGGCCCTGCTGACCCTGGATTTCAAACGTCTGGCCTCCAGAACTGAGAGCATACAATTCTGTTGTTCTAACCCACCCAGTTTGTGGGCGTTTGTTACAGCTGCCACAGGAAACGAATAGGTTCTTATACCTGAGTAAATGAGTGAAAAGTTAAAAGGAAGGACTGGCCCCCAATCCAGATCCCTGTGTGCACCTGGTGTGTTTCTCTTGCGCCCCTGCTCCACCCCCCGCATTTTTCCAGAAGGGCCCACCCTGCACTGGAAGCCTGCAGAGGAGAAGGGCTTGCTTTGAACCAACGCTTGGAGCGCTCCCAAGTCACCTGTGGGCCCTGGAAAAGCTGGCAGGTATGGGTATGGGGAGGGCAGACCTCATGCTTCTGAGCCCACTACGTGGGAGTCATGGCCCTGAGCGGCTGGAAAGATCAAGGTTCTCACTCAGGCTGCTCTCGGAGTCATCAGGGAGCTTTAACCAATTTTTTCTTTTTTTTGGCTGCAGAGCGTGTGACATGAGGGATCTTAGTTCCCCAACCAGGGATCGAACCTGGGCCCCCTGCAGTGGGAGCGCAGAGTCTGAACCAGGATCGCCAGGGAAGTCCCAGCTTTAACCAATTCTGATGCCGGGTCCCCACCTTGAACCAATTAACGGGAAACTCAGGGCAGTGACCATGCTCGCTCCATTCCCGTGACTGTGTTACTCTCGGCTTTAAACGGGGCGGCCTTATGATCTGAATTCGGCCACCTGAAGAGGCATCTCCCCCCTTCCCGTCAGTTCTCGGGGGCTATTAGACGATTCTGCTGCCAGGGAGGACCTCAGCGGACGAGGAGACCCACCCCCCCAGTCCTGGATGTCACACTGCTGGCGGCCACGGTCCTGCCCAGGTCACCCGACATGAGCCCCCCAACTCCATTCACACCCCTCAGGGGGCCTCTTAGCACGTCCTTCCCCCAAACTGGGGTCTGGGGCCCTCTGACTGGCTATCACCCCAGCCACGGCCACTGCACCACGAGGAGCCACCTTGGACCACCTTCCTCTCTCCCCCCACCCCACTCCAGTTCCCCTAAGAGAGTTTGATGGGTTTCAGTTTCCAGAGGGCAGGGCGTGGGGCGTCCCTCGGAACTGTCACCCTCTTCTGATTCACAGCACCTCCACCGCACCGCCTGCCTTCAGTGGACCCTTTACCCGTGTTTTTAAAAAAGACTTTATTTTATTTTTTTATTAACCCATTCACTTTAATTAATTTATTTATTTATTTATTTATTTTTGGCTGTGTTGGGTCTTCGTTTCTGTGCGAGGGCTTCCTCTAGTTGCGGCAAGCGGGGGCCACTCCTCATCGCGGTGCGCGGAACTTTCACTGTCGCGGCCTCTCTTGTTGCGGAGCACAGGCTCCAGACGCGCAGGCTCAGTAATTGTGGCTCACGGGCCGAATTGCTCCGCGGCATGTGGGATCTTCCCAGACCAGGGCTCGAACCCGTGTCCCCTGCATTGGCAGGCAGATTCTCAACCACTGAGCCACCAGGGAAGCCCTGGAATTTTTTTGGGGGGGGGGAAGCCCAAGGCTTTATTTTTAAGTGCAGTTTTAGGTTCACGGAAAGGTTGAGGGGAAGGCACAGAGAGTTCCCATATACCTCCTCCCCACCATCAGCCCCCCCACCGTCAGCATCCCCGCCAGGGTGGTACCTTTGTCACAGTCAGTGAGCTACACTGATACAGCGTCGTCATCCAAAGGCCACAGCTTACGTCGGAGTTCACTCTCGGTGTTGTGCTCTCCATAGGTTTGGACAAATGTATAATAACATGTGTCCATCCTCACAGAATCACACAGAGTAGTTTTATTGCCCTAAAAACTCCCTATGTGCCACCTCTTCATCCCTCCCCCCACCACCCTGGGCAACCACTGGACTTTTTACTGTTTTTACAGTTTTTGCCTTTTCCAGATGTCCTATAGTTGGAATCATACAGTCCGTAGCCTTTTCAGATTGGCTTCTGTCACTTAGCCATATGCCTGGAGCAAATAGTAAGCGTATGTTTCATTTTTTTTTAAACACTGGGCTTGTGAATAGTCCAATCAAGGCTAACATTTACTTTTTTTTTTTTTTTTACATTTTAGTTATTATGAATTGTAACATTCATACATAAAAGTGTACCCATTGTAAGCAAGGCAGTTTGATGAATTTTCACAAACACATTCGTATAATCAGCAACCTGATCAAAACACCTAACAGTACCAGCACCCCAGAAGTTTCCTTGAGCCCCTTTCAGTCACTAACTGTCCCCCACCCCCTAAGGAGAATCGCTATGAATTGATTATGCCTGTTTTTAAGAGTATGTTTAGTTTTGCTTTTTTTTTCACACACACACACTGTATTTTATTTTTACAAGAGATAAATAGACTGACACCAAGCATTGTACACGGATGACCACAACAAAAGCAACAAAAGCATAAGAGTATGTTTAGTTTTGCAAGAAACTGCCACACTGCCTTCCAGCATGGCCGCACCATTTTGCATTCCCAGCAGCATTTGCTGCGGTCAGTGTTCTGGATTTCGGTCATTCTGATAGGTCTGTGGGTCCCTAATCCAAATTTAGTAGGAAACTGCTTTTTGTGGCACCTTTTCCTATCTGTTAATCTAGGCTCATAATTGTAAAACTGTTTTCATCCCTTTAGCCTTTGCTCTGAACCGTCCAAGCCAAGCCCTTCTGGGATTAAAAACAAAGCCCACTCCAAGTCAAGTGCTGCTGAGTCAAGTTGGGGCAGAGAGAGGGGGCGAGAGGGGTGCCGTTGGGGCAGGGACAGGCTGTGGACTGCAGGACATAAGCCCGGACACTGGCCGGGATGGGAGGATTTGCACCACCTGAACCAGTGTTTCCAGATAACAAACCTCGTATCAGTGGTGTCAGACTGTGTACAGCGTGTGTAACTTGTTCTTCTCATTTAATCAGTATTTATGAGATTCATCTAAGAATGGCCCTAATTCCTTCACTTTCACTGCTGGATGGCATCTCACTGCACACATCAGGACGCACTTAATTCTCCCATTGGATGTTGATGAAGTCTTCAGTTTTTCATTGTATCTGCCAACTTTTGCTGACAGATGCGATGTAACAAGCCATCTCAACACTTAGTAGGTTTATACAATGACCCTTTTATGTAGCTCAGGCGTCCTTGAGCCACTGAGCAGCTCTGACTGGCTGGCCTGGCTGATGGCTGCTGAGCTCTCTCATGCCCCCGTGGCCAGCTGGCGGCTGCGTGATCGCGTGATCTGGGATGGCCCTGCTCACGGGGATAGCGATCGATGAGGGTACCTGGGTCCTCCTCCTTGTGGCCTTTTGTTCTGCAGGAGGCTCAGCTTTCTCACGTGAAAGAGTCATTGCAGCCAAGCCCCAGTGCACAGCGCTTTTCAAGCCTCTGCTTGCATCCCACGCGCTAATGCCCATTGGCCAAAGCCACTCCCCTGACCAATCAGGATTCAGTGGGCGGGAAGGAGACTCCATCTCTTGAGGGGAGGGAAGAACAGTGTCCGTTACCTTCTGCCACGTTTACCGTCATGAAGGCGCTTCTGTGCAATCCTACGCGCCCCTGGGGCCCGTGTGAGGTTTGCTGTATATGAAGGTGTCATATGGCTCTTGGGAGCGGCTGTGCCTGTCCTGATCTCAGCAGCAGTGCGTGGACACTACCCTGTCCGGGACCTCGCCAGTGCTGCCCGCGCTGGCATCTCACTGGTTGGAGCTCATTGTCGGGACTGCTGGTTGAGGCTTTGCAAATGCTGTTGGCCAATTTGCTTTCTGCTTCCATAATTTGTCTGCTTCTATTTTTGTCCCTTTATGTAAAATGACTCTGTGTGTGTGTGTGTGTTTGGTTATATATGATGTTTTGAGATTATCTATCTTTATATACAGTTACATGTGTATATAGTTATATATTATTATGTATTATATACACGTGCATATACATATATGTGCATTACACATAGCGCACACACACGCACACAGATTGTTACCACTGCTCTGGATACATGCATTGCAAACATCTTCTCCAAGCTTGTGGCTTGTTTTATTTATTTTTTTCTGAGATGTCTTTTCATGCACAGTGGTTTACAACTTTAATGGTAAACAAACATCAATCTTTTCCTCTTGTGCTAGTTGTGTCTTGCTGGAGACATTCTTCCTTACCCTGGCTCATGAAAATATTCTTTTTTTTTTTTTTTTAAGAAGTTCACATCATTTCTTCTTTCCATATTTTGGTTTTTAATCTGACAGGAATGTGTATTTGAGGAGGCTGTGAGGTAGGGATACCATTTCATAGGTGAGTAACTCAGTGTCCCTAGGTGGTAACTAAAATATCTAACTTCTCCCTGAAGATCTGCACACTTTATACCTTGTCCACACGCTGGGTGGTTCAATTCTAGGCTTTTGATTTTTTCCATAGCTATTTCTTTATCCCTGTCCCAATATTATCCTGTATCCATGAAGTAACTTTGTAATAAACCATTGGATCTTATAGGGCAAGGATTCTGAACTGTATGATTTTCCAAATGGCATTTCCTAACTCATGGTTGCTGGTCTGTAAGAACGAAATTGACTTTTGTTCACTCTTTTCCCGGGAAACTTGGCTTCATAATAATCCTAAAAGCTGTCTGAGACTTGCTTGGGGTTTTCTGTGTAAACAATTATCATTGGTGAATAATGGCCATTTGTTTCTTCTTTAACAACCTTTGAACCTATTTCTTTTTCCTTGGTTTGCTGCATTTTCTGGGACCTTCAAAGCGATATTGACTAGAAGTGGTGGCAGAAGCCACCTGGCCTCATCCTTGAACTTACGGGGAACACGTCTTAGGCTCCACTAAATATGGTAGAAAACCGTTCTCAGGTCGAGGGGGTCTGCTTCTTATTTGCTGAGAGGATTTATCGCGGGTTGGGTGAAAGAACACGCAATGCGTTTCCTGCGCCCGCTGAGGTGGGTCTGGGGGTCTTCCTTTGCTCTGTCGGCTGGGGACTGGGGTGAGAAGGCCTGGGAAAGGTCACGAGGTGAGCAGCTGAGCTCATGGAGGCCCTGCCCTCCTTCCAGCCAGGACCCATCCGCACACAGAGGGCTGTCCCCAGGGGCCCCTCCATCTCGGCCACCCCGTCCCAGGCGGGGCCCTCTGGCCATGTCCAGGAAAGCAGACGTCCAGGCCCGCCCATCCTCCCAGTCGGCTCCAGGGTCCAGGCCATGTCGGGAACAGGCGTGTCTGCGTGTGCTGGGCAGTGAAGCCTGCGGTGTGTAGCCGTGACCGCGCTCTGTGGGGTCCTCCCTGCTGGCCTCAAGCAGGCTGCCCGGCCGCCTGGGTAGCAGCCGGCTCACGGCGGATGCACGATGCGGGATGCAGGCGGGGGCTGCCCCACGGGGTGGAGGGCAGAAGGGGGCCTGATCCTGGGCCTGTCCCAGTCCTGGTGAGGGGACCTGCCACTCCCGCTGCCCTCCCCGAGGGGCGAGCCTGCCAGAGCCTGAGATACCAGTGTTGTAAGAGCTGTTTCTCCCTCCCTCTGACTTGTCTGGAATCCCAGCCCCACCCTCCCCTAGCCTCACGGCCTCCCCAGATTGATAGGTCCCTGGAGAGGTCTCCTCACCCTGCGGATGGGGCACCCGGAGCCGTCAGAGACGTGGAGCCCACCCTGTCTGTGTGTTCCGGGAGGGACGGCCCCCGTTTCCTGGAGACGCCCCTACCCTGCCTTCCCCCTTCCTGGGACACAGGGCAAACCCAGCCTGAGGCCACAGAGATTGTGAAATTTTGGTTCTGGCTGGGGGAGAGGGCTGGCCTGTTGAGCACAGCCCTGGGCAAGCAAGGGTCATGCTTGCGCCAGAAGCGACTGCGCCTGGGTCAGAGGGATGCCCCTCAGAGCCCCTCATGCCCACGGATCCAGGCCCACCCCAGAAGATTGCTCTCTGCTCCATGAGGGAGGCCCTGAAGCCCAGGCTGCCCCGGGGGCTGCAGCTGTGCTGGAGGGTGGCTAAGAGTCTGGGGTCCTGACACCCGGGCCCCCCGCCCCCGCCTTTACTCCTGGCGCAGGAGCTGAACTTCAAGGCCTCACACGTGGACTTGTAGAGCCTGGAGAGCATGGGCAGGTGGGTTGTGGGAGGGTGAGGATGGAGGTCTGCGGGGAGGCCAGAACGTGGGTCCTTCAAGGTGGGGCTCCAGGCTGCAGGGACACCTGGGGCTTGGCCTTGGTATTTGTTATCTGTGCTTCATAATAAATAATCACAAACGTAGTGACTAAAAACACACCCATTTATTACCTCACACTTTCTGTGGTCAGGAGTCGGCAGAGATCTCTGCTCAGGGTCTCAGCAGACTGTATTCAAGGTGTCAGCTGGGCTGTGACCCCATCTGAGAATCGGGGGCCCCTTCAAAGCCACGTGGTTGTTGGCAAAATTCAGTTCCCTGTGGTCGCAGGGCAGAGGTCCCCATACTCTCGAGGGCTGCGAGCTGGGGACCACTCAGCTCCTTGCCATGTGGCCCCCTCTATAGGAATTTCACTCCATGGCTGTTTGCTTCTTCAAGCCTGTAGGAGAATTTCTGCAGCTTCAAATCTCTGCCTGCGGGGAAGGCTGGACCCCCTTCTAAAGGGCTCACCTGCTTAGGTCAGGCTCACCCAGGGTAATTCCTGTTTGAGTGACTCAAAGTCAACTGATTAGAGACCTTAATTACATCTGCAAAGTCTTCACCTTTGCACATACATTACCTAATTATGGGAGTGAAATCCCATCACATTCACGGTTTCACTCAGATTATACTGGCCCTTTTAGAATTCTGCCTTGGGACTTCCCTGGTGGTCCAGTGGTTAAGACTCTGCGCTCCCAATGCAGGGGGCACAGGTTCCATCCCTGGTCAGGGAACTAAGATCCCACACACCATGCGGTACAGCCAAAAAAAAAAAAAAGATGGAATTCTGCCTTCCCTCTGGGTGAAAGCACATCATTGTCTTCATTCATATTTTCACATCAACCCCGGTGACCTTAAACCCAGGAGAAAATGCTAGGTGTTAATGCTGTTGTTAATCTTGTTAACAGTCTGACGAGGAACATACCCCCTTTACAGATGAGAAAAATGAGGCTCAAGGCACATTGGCGTGTGAAGGGCACATGAAGGGTGCCTTCTGCTGGCTGCTCCAGGTCACAGCAGCTTGGAGGGAGGTAAAGCCTGGACTTGACCTTGCACAAACAGACCCCCACCCAGCTGCCGATGGGTCCCACCACCTACACAGCCTGTGACTGACAGCCCCTCCCCAGCCAGGCACTGGGCACCCAAGGAAGCACAAGCTGACTGCCCTCAAGCTCCCCCAAAATGCGGTGGGATCACGGATGGTGCAGACCCTAGTCCGAGGGGCATCTTACATCCCCTGAAGACTCTCAGAGCTGCCTAGACCCACCTTCCTCTGTTCAGGAGGAAGACCTTCCGTGGCCTGCTTGAACCCCTCTGCTGATGGAGAGCTCCCTTCTCCCTGAGGTGAGCTTTCCCTTCTCTTGAGTACCCGGCCCGCGCATTCAGCGTCATGTCGAGACACACGCACCTGCTTGCAGCTCCCACCCGCCCGTTATTTGGAGGCGATGGGTTGCTGTGACTCCACCATGACGATGACGATGTCAGATGCTGTGCATACTTGAGCTGGTCACTCTCCCTCTCTGAGCCTCAGCTTCCTCATCCAAAGCTAGGGGCCAACCTGGACTTGGTTCTCCAAGGGTGGAGACAGCGTTCTAGCAGGGAGCTTCAGGGCCCTGCAGTCAGGAAGGGTGCTGTGTGACCCTGGGCAGGTTGCTTTCCTTCTCTGTTTGGGAAAGCGGGTGGGAGAGTCTTCAGGGACCCCCCCCCCCACAAGGAGCGTGAATTTTATCCCCAGCCCCAGGGACTCCTCCAGGAGGGGCCACTTGTCCCCGCTTCCACACATGGCTCAGCCCTGTGCCTGGCCCGCGGTCGTTACTGAGCGTGTGCACAGTAAGTGTGCAGTGAACCTAAGTGAGAAGGTGACTGGATGGACCCAGTGGAGACACTGTTTCTAAAACTGGGGCAGCAGGGCTTCTGGGCTGTGTACCTACTGTGTGCCAGACGCACGCCGATCTCATGCCTACTCTGCTGAAAGAGGAGGTCGGGGCCTTGCTGCCCGGGGCCCCGGCCACCAAAGGAACAGAGAAGGACTGCAGCCCAGTTGGCCTGGGGCCCAAGCCAGCCGAGCGCTGGCCTCCAGCGGCCTGCTTCTCACCTTGGCCACAAACGGGGGGCTGGCCACCCTGTTCTGCGTGCCTACTGTGTGCTGGCGCACAGTTTCTCTTCATGCTCAGAACCTTGAGGCAGGGTTTGTTTCTGGTTACAGATACAGAAGAGACTGAGGGTCTGAGAGGCTGTGACTTGATCAGAGTGACTCAAACTTTGGTTCAGGTTTCTGTAGCCTGCGGTTGCTGGAGCTCTTCCCGTAGCAATAAGCACCGTTAATAGGAAACAGGCCACTATTGGCCCTGGATCTGGCACTGCGCTGGGCCCTCTGCTTCTCGAATCCTCACTTCAACCCAGATGCAGGGATTATCAGCCTCACTTTAGCTGCGACCAAACTGGGGCTCAGAGAAAAACTTTCTCACCCCAAACCCCACAGCCTCTAAGTGGGGAGCTGGGATTTGAACCCAGATGTTGGACAACCGAGCCTCGCCTGGACCTCCAGGTCTGCCGCCCGAGAGCAGGGGGTCTCAGGAGGCCAGAGCCCCCGGGGGGGCCTGGGGTGGGGGGCTGGGACCCCAGGTGGGAGGGGCAGGGGCACGACAGCTTGTGGAAGGTCAGGGAAGGCACGGGTTCTGAGGCACGTGGTGGGCCAGGAGTGACCCGGCCACTGTCCCCACCCCCTGCAGCGAGGCTGCAGGCCCATGACCTCAGAAAGCTGTGTCCTCGGGGTTATTGTGATGGGGCTTCCTGCTGCATCCAGCTCAGGTCATCATGCCTCCGTATTTTCAATTACAGCTGGTCTCCTCCTACCTTCCAAACCCGCCCAGCCCACAGAGAAGGCAGCCTGGGGTCGAGGTTAGATAGAGGGTTTGTTGACAGTTCTGAGGGGACCTGCTCCTTCCCCCAGGAGGTGCCAGTTCTGGAAAGCTCTCTACTGCCCCCTGGTGGGGGAGGCCTGGGAGGGGCCTGCAGCGTGGCGGGGCCTCTCTGGGGCTCCCCGACCCCAGGACCAGAGGAAGGATGATGGATCCCCCCTGCCCTCCTCCCCCGGGCCTTCCAGGCTCTGCATCCTGGGCGCAAAACCAAACCAGGGCTCTCCTGACTCGGGAGCCCCTCTCCAGGCTCCGTTTTTTTCTGTTAACGGGGAGGATGGGAAGTCCAATGACTGCTTCACGGTCCAGGAGATTTCTTTGGGGACACGAAAATGTTTTGGAACTAGACAGAGTGGTGGTTGCACAACATTGCGAATGCACTAAGTGCCACTGAATTGTTCACTTTAAATGGTTGATTTTATGTTATGTGCATTCCATCTCATCAAAAAGAGAAGCTTCGGGACTTCCCTGGTGGTCCAGTGGTTAAGAATCCAAGCTTCCACTGCAAGGGCGTGGGTTCCATCCCTGGTCGGGGAACGAAGACCCCATATGCCACACAGCCAAAAAAAAAAAGAGAGAGAATGAGAGAGAGAAGCTTGGAATAGTGCTGTGGGGTGGGTAAGAGCCACTGGGGATGCCCATGGCCTCTGAACCTGGCATCCTGTCTGGAAGTCGGGGAGCTGATTTCAACCCTGCCTAGATTCCTGGTCCTTGGCGGGTTGCTGGGAGGGAAGGGGAGAGAGAGGGCGGGGAGGGCTGGGGTAGACGGCCCAGGTAAGCCTTTAAATACACTCAGCAGTGGACTCCACGTCGGGCTGGAGGCCCTGACACCACGTGTCCTGAGGGCCGACTGGAGGCTGGAGGTGGGACTGGCCAGGCTGGGCAGGAGGACAGCCAGATGGGGGGCACTTGGACCCCCTTCTCCTGTCTCCATCACTTTCAGGACACAGAACTGGGGTAGAGAGGTATGGAACCGTGTACCCGCCCTTGGGTCCTAATGGGACACATCACATGGGGCAGGCTGGCAGGGTGGTGCAGTGGTTACTACGCTGGGCTCTGGAGCTCTGCCCCTACCTACCTGCTGTGTGACTGCAGGCAACAGACCTAACCTCTCTGTGCCTCTGTTTCTTCAACTGTAAACAGATATAACAGTCCCGACCTCACAGGGTGGTTTGAGGATTAAAGGCAGACAGAGCACAGTGCTGGACATTCAGTGAGGGTCCAGGAAGGGAGGAGAGGCCCAGGGAATCCCACGACCTGAAACTGGGGGTTGCGGGAAGGACTTGCCCAAGGCCACACGGTGAGTGACCGGCTGGGGGGACCTGGCCTGGGTCGGCTAGACCCACAGTCCTGCCCGCTCACACCCGAGGTCGGGATGCAGCAGCAGCGTGGCCCCCGGGGACCGGGCCCAGTCCCCAGACACTCCCCAGGAGGCAGCCCCGGGAGGGGAGCCTGAGGACTCCAGGTTTCTGCAAAACACATTTATTGCTATTTGACCCCTGCCCTCATGCCCCCATTTCCCAGGAAGCGAGCCCCCTGAGACACTGGGACAGACGGAGGCCACGGCTCAGGACGGGGGCCCGGGGACCAGCCAGGCCGCCCGCCCGCAGCACCGCCCAGGGGCCAGGTGTCCCCGGCGGATGTTGAGCTCGGTGGCAAAGGTCCGAGCCTTCTGGTAGAAGAACAGGGACTTCTCACGGTCCAGGAGGAAGTTGTGGTAGATGGCAGCCAGGCGCATGTAGATCTTCATCTGCGCCTCCTTGTCGCCCAGGTCCACGGCCGCTGCCAGCGCCAGCTGGTAATACCCAGCCGCGTCGAGCGGGTCCTGCAGGGGAGACGGCATGCAACCGATGGGACAGCTCCGTGCCGGGGGCTTTGGGGGAGCTGGTCTCCCCCAAGGCTGTGCCCTCCAAGCCCAGGACTGGGCCCACGACAGGGCTCCAGGGGGACAGGACGCTTCATTGTCCCAGACGGGCCACAGCTTCAGTGCCTCTGGGCTGGCCCTGCGTGCTTCCCCCAAGGAGGCGCCCACCTGCTCCCGGGGCTGCCTGAGAGCGACTGGAGGTCTGCGGGGGCCTGGACTGGGGTCTCGGTGGCCCCGGTCCCTCCTGCGCTCTAGACCCACTGGTCCTCCCCCTTCCTGGAGCCAGGGCCTCGAACCTCGTAGCACCCAGCATCCCCTCGTCCTGGAAGCCTCTTCCCTGCTCCCCGCTGGGGCCTGGGGGGACATCTGTGGCTTCCCCTTGGGCTGAGCTGGGGTCTGACCGGCTGCTCTGAGAGCCCCCAGCAGGGCTACCCCGGCCCAGGGTGGCCATGGCTAGACTCCCTCCAGCCCATGTCCACACTGATGCCAGCACGAACGGCCTTCCCCGGGCCAGGCCCAGCGCAAAGCCGCTCACGGGCGTCATCTCAGAATCCCCTGCGACTCCAAGGGGGCATGCCTCCCCCCAGGACATGGGATCCCATTTCAGACACATCTTTGCCTCAAACCCAACATCCCCAGGCTGGCATGTTCCCCCACCCCCGCCAACTCCTGTCTCCCACCCCAGCCTCCCCAGGTCCTCCACCCGAGGTCACCCAAGGGACTGCTCTAAACCCAAACCCAGCCCGGCCACCCCCTGCTCACAATGGCTGCCCAGGACAGAGGACAAAGTCCAAAGTCACCAAGCCCTGGCCCCTCACTGCCCGCCCCCACCCCCCAAGCCAGGACCCAGAAGACAATTAAAGCAGGTGTGTGTAGCAGTTCAGTGACACTGTCCCAGCCCCGGCCCCGGCCAGGCACAGGACCCTGTGTGGATGGCAGGGGCGGGGCGGCCCACACGGCTGATTCTGGGACTACAGGACCACAGAGGTTAACCAGCACTGAAACAGAGGGAAGCTGTGGGAGCCTGGGAAGCACCTGACTCAGCCTGGGGTGGGATGGAAGGGCTTCCTGGAGGAGGAGACGTCCCAAATAATGGAAGGAATTGGCCAGAGTGGGCGGTTGGGGGTGGTGGTGTGCATTCCTGTGCATGTGTGCACATGTGTGTGTAGAAGCTAGCAGGTGGCAGACCCAGAATTCACACCCAAATCTTTCCTAGTCCAAGCCTCGCTCTTTCAGCTATGACCCACCATGCACAGGCTAAAGATGGTCCTGCTTCAGGGAGGCCATCAGCAGAGATACCTTGGAGCCCGCACCTCCAGGGCAGCGCTCTCAGGCCCCGTCCAGCCCCTCTTTCTCCTTCCCATCCCTGTCCCACGCAGGAGAGCCCCTGGGTCACACGCAGAGCATGAGGGTGCCACTTTCTCTCCTGGGCACGTGGAGAAGGATGTGAGGTGAGGGAATTCCAAGGCCTCAGAGTGGTAAAGGCAGGCATGGCCTTGGCAGGGCGATCACGGTGAGGTTGTGGACGGTAGCGCAGCCTGGGAAGCCCATTTGGAGAGAAGCGGAGGAGTTCTCTGCCCCTTGACCCCAGCTGCCCGGCCAAGGGAACCTGGCCTCAGCTGCAGCCCTGCCCTTTCCTTCCTGTACGGAGTGACTGTGGAGAGATTAGCCCCCATCCCCAGGGCTCCCTCCCAGTGTCAGGGGCCAGCGAGCGTTCCACCTGGGCTTAGATCAGACACCTGGGGTCTGGAGCTGACCCTGGCCTGGCTCACCCCCCCTTCCCCATCTTGGGCAAATCTGTTCACCTCCCCAGACTCAGTTTCCCCTTCTTGTTTTGAGCTGAGGAACCTCACACGACTCCCTGCTGAGGTACAGAACTGATCATGCAGAACCTGGGGTGGCCCGTGCTCGATGTGGCCCTATCCTCAGACCGTCCGGGGGCAGAGGGCTCTGGGCATACGGAGAGGTTGGCTCAGGAGAGGCTGGCCCCAGTCCTGCTCCACCACCAGGCCCCCCGCCCAGGAGGGGGGGCCCTGTTGCGGAGAGAGTGAGCCAGGTCGCAGGGCCCCAGGGTTCCAGGGTGTGAGTCTCAGAGTCCCAGGCCCACAGGGCCACAGGGCTGCAGAGTCCCAGGCGCTGAAGGCCCAGCACACTGCTCCCCATCCTACCGTAATTAGCTGCCCACTCCTAGCCTCAGTCTCCTCCCTGTCCTGTGGGGTCACCAGCTCCTCCCGCAGCAAAGCATTTGAAGAGGCAACCACACAAATCCTGGACAGCACAGAGCCCGGAGAGCACGGGCCCGGACAGCACAGAGCCCGGACAGCACGGAGTCTGGACCCCGGTGGGGCTCAGCTGCAGGGGTCATCACTGCCCTTGGGACCCCCCAGCACTGCCTGGCCCTGACATAGCGGAGGCTGCAGTGACCACTTCTGACCACCATGTGTCACCAGTGCACAGCCAGGTCTGCCCTAGGCAGGGGGTTACCTGCAGGGAATGGGGGATCTTCCAGGGCAGCCCCAGCTCCTAGATGCCATTAGTTGGGGAGGGGAAAGGGAAGAGCTCAGCCCCTGGGCTGGGGCACCCTCACCCCTCAACCAACACAGAGCAGGGACGCTGCGCAGGTGCTGTGCTAGACCCAGAGTGGGGGTGACGGGGGGTGTCTGCGCGTGCGGGGAGTGGCGGGGAACAATAGAGGAGACATTTCCAGGCCCTTGTCTGCATCCACTGCGGGGCTCAGAGACAAATGGAAAAGCGGTCCCCTTCTCCTCCCAGCCCTGCAGCTCTGACAGGGCAGCGGCTCAGCCAGGGTGCTGGAGTGGCATCCCTGCCGTAAAACCCGTGGCACCCCACCTTGAGCCCCAGTTTCCCTCTCCGTGAAGTGAGGTGATAATAGTGTCCCTACCCCCATCCAGGTGATGTGAGGATTCCAGGAAAGAAGAGCTCTGCACAGCCTGGCAAGCTTCCTGGAGGAGATGCCAGGGTTTGGGTTGCACCTTGCAACGTGGGTCTCTGGGAATAATGGTGACCCTTCCCCTGCCCCAGGAATGTCTTTCCCCCCCTCCCCCATTATTTTGTGGCTACTTCCTGCTTGACTGTCGAGACTCAGCTTTGCAGTCACCTCCAGGAGCCCCCTGCCGCCACTACACTCCATTTCGCCCTTTCCCCAGTGGCCGCGTCATCTCTTCGCACGTCAGCCGCCTGCACTGGCCCTGAGCTCTAGAGGGCGGGGCCTGACGCGCAGGGGAACTCAGAGCGTGCCCGCTGGCCTCGTCACAGGAAGCCCAGAGCTCCGGGGAGACCACTGGGACCGGAGAAGGACCTGGACCCAGGCCTCCCCAGTGTGGGTGCACGACGGCCCCCCTCACCCCAGCGTCCCAGCCCTGCCTGCGTCCGCCCACCTTGAGGTCGTAGAAGATGATGTCGCCAAGCACCAGATACACCTTCACGTAGTACAGGGTCTCCTCGTCAAACTCCAGCGGCGAGGTGCAGAGCGAGAGCGCCTTGAGGTAGAAGTGCTCTGCCAGCTCCCCGCGGCCCAGCTGCTGGTGCAGCGCGGCCAGCCGATGGTAGGCCACGCGCTCGTTCAGCCGGTCCCCTGGGGACGCAGGGCGGGGCCACGAGTGAGGACACGGCTGCTCAGGGCGGCGGGGCACGGCCAGCCAGGAGCACACGGGCCGTCACCGTCTGTCACCGCCTCCGAGCTCCAGCCAGCCCCTTCCTGGCCCCAGACTCTCCTTCCCATCTGTAACGGGGACCTGATAAGGCCTGCTCCCCGTCCGCCTCGGGGACGTGGCAAAGTCATGCATCAGGAAGTCCTGGCTCTGGGCCTGCACGGACCCTCCTGGACAGGGGACTTTGCTTACTGTTTTGACTGGAGAACTGTAAGTCCTGCAGTCTGTGCACCTGCAGGTGCCAGGGCTCAGGTCAACCTGCAAACACGACCTTTGGCCTCCCGCTGTACAGTCAGCGGCCCCTACCCCGTCCTCGTCCTCGGGGAGTCACCACACGAGGCTGTCTCCAAGATCCTCCCCCTTCCAGGGCTCCCCTGCTGAGCACCTACTGTGTGCCCAGCCCCCTTGGGCTCCCTGTCTCGGGGAAGACAGACGGCCTGGAACAGCGCATTAGGGACAGAGGGATGGCGGGCATTGAGGGACCGGCCTCCAGAAAGGGGTCTGGGATTTGGCCAGCCAGCAGGGGCCGCTGGCGGCGAGTGGGGAAGGGACAGCGGGAGGGGACAGCAGGCAGAAAGGCACGGGGTGGGCCCGCCTGGCAGGTTCGGGAGTGTCCGGAGTGCTGCTGTCCGTCTCAGCAGCCTGGCCCGCGGGAGAGGCGCCTGCAGCCCGGGAGACCCGCGGCCGCGCTCAGACCTCAGAGGTGGAGGCCCTGGGCCCGGGGTGGGGCTTACCCAGGGTGACGCTGAGCGCCAGGGCCGTGTGGGCGAACTCCAGGCCCTCCTGCGGCGCCTCCGTCTTGGCCAGCAGCGCTGCCAGCTTGTTGCACAGCCGCAGCTCGGCCTCCTGGCTCCCCGTGGTCACGGCCAGGGGCAGTGCCCGGTCCTGCGAGCACAGGTGGGCGGGTCAGGCCTCCGCCCGCAGCAGCCAGCCAGGCCTGGTGCCCTCCTCAGAGCCCCAGTCCTGCCCCCACTAACCCACTGGAGCTTTACACAGCTCTGCCCACCCCGGGAAAAGTCAGCTCAGAGTGGTGTGACACCCCCAGCGTCACTGGGCCATGAGCAAGCTGGGTGTGAGCCTTGCCCATCGAGCTACACCACACACACTCAGACCAGCCCTGCCCCTCCTGGGTGATGGGCGCCTGACCAGGAAGGTCCAACACCCCTCTAGGCTCCAAATACGCCGCGTTTATCTGTCCCCTGGGGCTGAGCCACACGCACGAGCTGGGCAGATGGAGACGGAAAAGCTGCCCTCCCTGGCAGGCACGTGCAGACCTGGGCCCTGGTCCGGGTCCTCCCCCTGATGTGCTGTGTGTCCTTAGACACACCCCTGTGCCTCTCTGAGCCTGTTTCTTCATCTGTAAAATGGGGACAGTCCTCGCATCCCAGGGTTGTTTGGATCACTGGGATGCATGTCCTACGATGGTCCTTCCTTGCTCTGTCCCTCCCAGGCTGGGGATGGGGGCCAAGACCATCCCTGACCAAACCACTGGGAAACTAAACACGTGCGTGGGGGACCCTGCCTCCAGAAGGGATGCCCGCTGAGGCCCACCCGCCTGGACCCACGGCAGCCGCTCACCCGGTAGAAGGACACGGCTTTCTCCCGCTCCCAGGTCCCATTGAAGAAGATGTCTCCAGCCGCCTCAAAGAGCTGCAGCCCCAGCTTGGGGTCCCCTGTGTACAGGGCCGCGTTCTGTGCCACCTGTGGGGATGCAGAAACTCTCATGGGACCCCCAGTGACCCGGCAGGGCGAGGTGACTGGGCCCGCTGGGGGAAGCTCACAGCCACCTGCCGGACGCCTGGGACCCTCTATCACACTGACACGGAGTGAGGGTTCTTTCCCGTCATACACCTCAGTCCCTGTGCATGCGGGGCCCTCGTCACCTGCTGGCATGAGGACAATCATCTAAGCCCTGTGTCCCAGGAGGAGGCCTTTCCAGCTGAGGCCCCAGGAGCCGGCACCTGTGGGCTGGGGAGGCACTTGGGACAGAGCTCAGAGCCAGCCTCCGAATCCCGCCGGCCATGCCCAGACCACAGCATCCTCTGCCCAGCTTCACCTGGGGCTCCCAAATCCTGGCTCCTTGGGTCCCCCTATTTTCCCTGCCGAGCACTTAGAGACACCCGACCGCATGTCCACTTGTCTCTCCCGCCAGAGGACTGAGGCTGTCACTCCTCTGCCGCGTCCAGGGCTTCGCACGTGCCTGGCACATAGTAGGTGCTCAGAAAAAAAATGCCGAGTGACTGAGGGGACCAGCCCTGGTCCGCAGTCCAGCCACACCCAGCAGCTTGCAGCCCAGACCGCAGCACTCCCGGGCACCGCTGGGCCTTTGCACCTATGAGTCCTGGTGCAGGAATACCCCATATGCCTACCACCGCCCTGCAATTCAAACAGCCTCCGTGACCCCAGGCTGACTGAGCGCACCCCTGGCTCCTTTCTGTGCCACAGCCCTGGCCCCAGACGGCATTGCTTGCAGAGGAGGCTGCACCCTCCACCAGCCGCCAACTCCTGATCTGGTTCGTCAACCCCTGCCTGGCCCAGGGGAGGTACACAGCAGGTGCCCAAAAAGGAAAAAACCCACAAGGCTCTTGGGTCTCTCAATTTGTCGCAAATCACGTCATGTTTGAGAAACTGTCAAAAAAGGACCTTCTGTGATAAATGTGTTTTTTAAGGAGAAATGCCGTGCGCTGCTGAAGCAAGTTCTGTGCGTCAGCTGAGTGGGCACAACATTTGCACATTTATTGAGCACCTGCTGTGTACCAACACAGTCGGGGGCACTGTCCCCGGAGCCTCTGTCCCCAGAGCTCAGATGGTTACGGAAGATGCTGGAGGTCTGGGGCGGCGGGAGGTGGCGTGGGCACCTGGCACGCGGCGGCTTAGGGGTGAGTGGGCGGGCGGCTGAGTGACTGCGCGCACACGCCCGGAGCCCTCGCACCTGGATGTAGAGATCCACCAGCTCGTTCTGCTGGAGGATGTAGTAGATCTTCCCCGCCTGCAGCCAGGCATATGCCTCTTTCTCCTTCTTCTGCAGGTCGATGAATATCCCCAGACTGCGCTTGGTGTACTCCAGCGCGGATTTGTAGGCCCTGGAATTAGATGTGGGCGGTCAGAGCAGGTCTCCCAGGCTGGCCGCCCGTGGGGAGTGGACGGGGCTCTCCCCAGGGCCGTCTGGTGACCGTGGACCTGGAATGTCAGGAGCCGGAACAGAGCCTGCCCTTCCCAGGCTGTTGGGAGATCTGGGATGAACAGACAGCAACTCGTCCAGCAAAGAGGAAGGAGGCCCTTGGGACGGAAACAGGCAGCCACGGGGCAGGAGAAGCGTGCTGTTTGTCTGCCTCACTTCCCCAGACACAGGCCCATGTCACTTCCAGACTCAGCAGGGACTGTGGCCACCGGGCAGAAATGTAGAGATCGTCCAGGCTACTGGTTCTCACACCAAGGGAGCGTCGGAACCACCCAGGGGGCTGTTCAGACACAGATCGCAGGGCTCTGCTCCCAGAGCTGCTGACTCAGGATGTCTGGAGTGAGGCCTGGGCATGTGCATTTCCCACCAGTGCCCCGGCAAGGTGGAGGCTGCTGATCCGGGGTCCCCTCTTTGTGGAGCATCGATCTAGGTCGCTGGCCCATTGGTCCTGCTGTGAAACCGAGGCCCGAGGATGAGGGGCGGAGGCCAAGACTGGCACCTCTCCTGAGTCCTGGGGAACCCGGCTCCTTCCCTGCCCTCGGGGAGCGCCCACGCTGGAGGGGCTGTTGTGAGACTCTGCCAGCCTGCAGGCTGTGTGGTCCAGCCATTTGTCACCCACCCCCGGCCAGGATGCTCTGGGTGGGCTTCACGTGTGATTCTGAAATCCTGTCCCAGGGAAGCAGGTGGGACAGTCAGCTGTCTCCAGTGGACGAGAATCCTCTGGGCACACGTGGCTGCTGTCCTCACATCTGAGGGGACAGACGAGGACCAGACTACCTCGCCCAGAGCTGGGCCGGCGAGAAAAGACTCAGGGCAGACAGCGGTCAGCTTCCAGAAGCCACCACGGCAGGAAGAAGGGTCCAGAAACACATGCTCTGCCTCCCTTGGGGATGAGACCAGGCCTGCTGGCTCAGAGCCCGTCTGACACTAAGGGATGAAATGGCCCCTGAGGAGGGGCTGTCCTAGGACCGTGGTCCAGCATCCTCAGCACCCTTCCCGCCCCCAGGGCCAGCCCTCACCGCTCGGTGCCCAGGGACAGGTAGAGTTGGCTGATGGCCTCCAGGAGCTGCCCCTCCAGCACCTTGTCAGCCACCCTGCGGGCCAGCGAAAGCTGGAACTCGTGGTAGACGACGCACTGGGCCTCACTGGGCATGACCGTGCTGTAGAAGTGACACAGCCGCTGGACGGCGTGCAACTGGCCTGGGCGGGAGACAAAAGGAAAAGGCCCCCATCATGCATCACAGCAACGTTCGCAGGGTCAAAGTCCCCTGCTGGGTGCCCGCCCCTGTGAGCTGGGGTCATTGCACATGCAGACAGGCTGAGTGTCCTGCTCAAGGTCACACAGCCGGCCAGCACCCGAGACAGGGCCAGGCCAGGCACGTCACAGGGGCTCAAGGGACAGCACCGACCGCTTTTATAACCCTCAGCCTGGGCCGCCCTGACCAGGCTCTCCCACCGCACCGGGATGCTGTTTCTGCTTCACAAAGCTCCTCCCAGCCAGACAGGGGCTGCCCTCACACTGAGCGGACAAGGCAGGGATCACCGACACCCCCATGTGGCAGAGGGGCAAGCTGAGTTCAAAGCCTGAGCACACGGCATGCGGTGGAGAAGGGATTCAAATCCAGCTCCGGTATTCCAGAGCCGACACTCCTTCATGAAGCCGGGCTCCAAGCCCTCAGCCACACTTGCCTCTCCTAAAACCAGAGGGTTGGGAACCGTTGGGAGCTTCCACTATTAAAAATGACCCGGGGATGAACAAGCCAGGAGAAGACTTGAACGACACCGCGAACCACCCAGCCCTAACAGACCACAGAACATGCCCCCAGCAACAGCAGAACACGTGTTCTTCACGTGCCCACGAACATTCTCCGGGACGGACCAGAGGCTGGATCACAAAACTATTCTCTGTAAGCATAAAAGGACTGAAATCATGCGAAGCATGTTCTCCAGGTGCAATGGAATGAAATCAGAAATCAGTAACAGAAGGAAGTTTGGGAAATTCACAGATCTGTAGACATGAACAGCATATTCCTCAGTCACCAGTGGGTCAAGGAAGGAAACTAGAAGATATCTGAGATGAGTGAGCATAAAAGCACAGCACACCACAATTTAGGGGATGCAGAGAAAGCAGTGCTTAGAGGGACTTCATTACTGTAAATGCCCGTGTCAAAAAAAGAAGAAAAATTTCAAATCAAAATCCTAAACTTCCCCCTTAAGAAACTAGAAAAAGAAAAGTTAATTAGACCCAAAGCAAGCAAAAGGAAGGAAAAATAAAAGTTCAAGCGGAAATGATAAAATAATAGAGAATAGAAAGATAGAGAAAATCAATGAAACCCAGTGAGGGTTCTTTGAAAAGATTAACAAAATTGACAAATCTTTAGCTGGACTGACCAAGAAAAAAAAGAAAGAAGATGAAAATGACTAAGACCAGGAGTGAAAAAGGGGACATTACTACCGATCTCACAGAAATAAAGGGCATGCTATGAACAATTGTATGCCAACCAATTAGGTAACCAAGATGAAATGGACAAATCCTAGAAAGACACAAACTACTGAAAGAGGCTAAAAAAGCAGCCAGACCAAGTACTGAGTGACCCTGGGGTGTCACCCTAGCCCTTAGTCTCCTCACTGTTCAATATGGGGGAGGAGCAAACAACATGACCCTCTGGGTCCCCCAGCTCTGCATTCCCAAGTCTGAATCCCCCATTGCCTGGGTTTGGGGAGGTGGGTCAAAGGAGGTTTCTGATAGGCACACGGGGGGGCCACGTTCCACTGACGAGCCCATCAGGACCTGCCTGAGGGCACGGGGTGGGTCAGGGACCCAGCTCTTGGTTCCTTCTGGAGGTCCAGAGGGACCCCTTCCAGCCTCAGTGAGTGGTCTACATCCCTCAGTGGCTTCCCAGCACTCTCAGGAAAAACACCAAACCACAGCCTGGGCTCCTGGGCCCCTGCCTAGCTTCCCACCTGAGGTTCTCACCACCCCCCCCCACCTGACCCTCCCACTCCAAACTTTGCACCTCCCTGTGTGGCCCAGCTCACTCGCCCCAGGGCCTTTGCACAGGCTGCTCCTTCTGCCAGACCCCCATCCCGTGCTTGGCCAAACCCTCCTCATCCCTCAAGTCCCAGACTAATCAGACTGCCCCGACCCACGAGTTGAGGCCTGGTGCTGCCCATATTTAAGCTGGGCTCCTGCTTTTGTGGCTCTTGTGACCCAGGCATCTGTTTCCCATGCTTGGCCGCCAGCCCCCAGTGAGGACCACTCGGGTCCATTTGCAGGTGGAGCCCCGCACAGAGCCTGGCGTATTCACACAAGTGGCTGTTGGATGAAGCAACTGCCCTGCACCCTCTGTGCAGGGGAGATGCCAGGTGTGCAGGGCTGTTGGGAGATGCCAGCACCAGCTGAAGCATGCAGCATTCAAGGCCCAGGTGGCTCCTCGGCACGGCTGCCCCCGCCTGGCCTGAGCTACGTCCAGGGTCACCACCGCCCATTTGCCGGAGACTGCCAGGATTCCCGGCCTCAGGACTTTCAATGCGCAAAGCAGGACGGTCCCAGGCAAAGCAGGACGGTCCCAGGCAAACCGGGACGAGTCGTTTGCCCTGGGGACATCTGGCCCAGAGTGGGACACCCTCCAAGCGTCTGCAAACATCTGCTGGTTTCCAGTACTCAGCATTGTCGGTGCAAAAACAACTGCTCGCCTCTGAATCGCAAACCCCAGGTGTGTTCTGAACAGAGATGGAAAGAAAACGTGTTTTCTTTCTTTCCAGGAAGCCAGCGTGCCCCACACTTACTCTCCAAATGGTCCGTCTCCACGGCGACCAGAAAGGCCCACTCGTAGTAGCACTTGCCCTGCCGGGTGAGAGCCCTGCGGGTGCACAGGTGACCCAGCCGCAGGAGCACCTGGGTGAAGTCTGGGCCGCACTCTCCGCTGGGCAGCCGCGAGAAGAGCTTCACGGCCTCCAGGAAGTAGTGCTGGGCCAGCCTGCCGGCGCCGGTCTGCAGGCACAGGGTCCCGAAGTTGGCCAGGACCACCGCCTTGTTCCGCTGGCAACCCAGGCGCCTGGCAACCCGCAGGGCGCGGTAGTAGCTCTCGGCCGCCTGCCGAGTCCTGCCCATCCTCTTCAGGGCAATAGCTACCATGTTGGCGATCACGCCCTCCTGGTCCAGGGAGGCCACCGCCGCCTCCAGGACGGACTCCAAGATGTCCAGGGCTGCCGGGATCTGCCTGTGAAGCACGTGCAACCAGGCGAGGGCCACCAGGCGGTCCACGACCGTGCGGCCGCCAGTCTGGGCGTCCGTCTCCGCGGCCCGCGTCATGAAGGCGATAGCCCTGCCCTGTCGCCCGTGGTGGCTGTGCAGCTGGGCCAGGCTGGCGTAGATGGGGCCACGCAGCGCCCGCCCCGCGCCCGAGGCCGGGGAGGCCAGGGCCCGCAGGAGGTAGGGGGCGAGCTGGGCGGGGAGGCGGGGGAGCCGGGGGCTGTTCCGCAGGACCAGGGCCGCGCTCCGGAGCGCGCTGTCCAGCGAGCCCCGCGCCCGCCGCGTGGCCACCTTGACGCAGCTCAGCGCCAGCTGCGGGAGGCACTTGCGGCTGTAGACGTCCGCCAGCAGCAGGTAGCAGTCTATGGGCCACGAGGCGCCCGAGGCCCCCCAGGCCCCGTGCAGCTGCAGCAGCCTCTCCAGGAAGGGCAGGGCCTCCTCGGGCTGCTTGACGCGGGCGTGGTGCTCGGCCAGCAGGAAGCAGGCCCGGGCCTCGGCCTGCGGGCTGCGGGCGCCGATAGCCCTCCGCAGGCCGAGCTGCAGGAGCGCCGACTCGGCCTCGGAGCCGCCCACGTGGCCGGGCGTCCCGAGGAGCAGGGCCAAGGCCTTGGGCACCATCTGCCCACACTTCTCCCTGTTCTTCTGCCGCAGGTGGACAGCGGCCAGGCCGGTGTACACGGCCGCCACCAGGACGAGGTCTCCGAAGCGGCCCCCCAGCGCCCCCAGGGCTTCCTCGAAGTACACGCGGGCCTGGGACAGCTTCAGCCGCCGCACGCACAGCCGCCCCAGCAGGAAGCAGAGCCTGGCCAGGGCCATGGGCAGCCCGGCCTTCTTGGCCAGCCCCCGGGCCTCAGCCAGAAGCCGGGCCAGCTCCTCTTCGTCAGTGAAGCCGCCGAACGCGCCGCTCAGCTGGGGCGGGGAGAGGTCGTACAGGCCCTGGAAGCCGGCCTCGAAGCCGGGCTTGTCCAAGAACAGCAGCAGGGAGCCCAGGGCCTCCGGGTCAGCCCGCTCAGCCCCGGCGTCCAGGCAGAAGGAGGGCTCCTTGGTGTCCGGCGAGCTCGCACCACTGGAGGCCCCGTGGACACCCGGGGACCCTGGCTTCTCAGGGCAACCCCGGCAGGACTTGGTGTCCGGCGAGCTCGCACCACTGGAGGCCCCGTGGGCACCCGGGGACGTTGGCTCCTTGGGGCAGCCCTGGCAGGACTTGCATCGTTCTAGGACATTCTTCACCTTCTGCAGGGTCTCACGTGGCTCTGGGTGCAGGCAAGGCGGGGGCATCTCTGCAAGTGACCAGAATGCCCACATGGGTTAGAGTGTGACCTGAGTCCAGGCTGGGCCAGGGGCGTCCCTCCCCGAGCCCCCGGGTCCCTGTCACCTCTCCCACGGGGCTGCACTGAGATTTCTGTGGACTGCGGAGCGCGGAGCTGGGCGCAGTGCGGGGCCGCAGTAGGAGTGACTGCTGGGAGAACACGGAGCGGGTTGGCCACGCTTTTATCAGGTAACGCTCCTTACCTTTGTCCTTCCCTCTCAGCCAGGTGAGGCGCCCCCAGGAAATCAATCAGTAGCCAATCAGAGCTGCTGCCCAGCATGAGCTCAAAAGCACCCACAGAACTGACAGTGGCCCGTGTGTCCATCCGCCCGGCTCTAGCATGGGGGTCATTATGACAGGAAACACGGAATGGCTCCCAGAGCCCGGGGCGCCCCCTTCATCTTGGCTGGTTGGGGAATCTGAGGCTCACGGTCACTAAAGGGTTAAAGAGGAGTGCCGGAGAGTCTGGGGACAAGGAGGTGCCCACAGCTGCCCGCCAATCGGCTGTTGGCCTTGGATAGACTGAGCGCCCGGAGGCATGTCCAGCCTCGAGGAGCAAACAAGCTACATTTCCTGTTGCCAAAACATGGGCTTTGAAGGGGAATTTGTTTGGAAGGAAAGAACCAGGATCTAAAGACTCTTCTGTTTCGAGTTCACTTGTAGAAAAATATGTTCAGAACTGTCTATTAGTCTGTAAAGCCCAGGAATTTAAAAAATTAAATATGGTTGAGCGACAAATGTGCGACTTGACCATGTACTTGATGAGCTAAGAAACGCCTGCAATCCAGCGGAGGCGCGTGGGCTCCCCAGGGCATCGTCCCACGTTATCCCGGTTATCCTGTCCCCGACAGCTGAGATCCTCCCCGGAGACAAGCCTGCAGAGGGTCTGGGGAGGAGGGAGGGCCCTGGAATAGCCCTGGGACCCCGGGGGCTGGCTTCCGGGCCTCTTCAACCAGATCCCAAAGTGGTCCTTCTGTGTTTGTGCTTAGATGGATCCCATCCCCAGGGAATCTCAAAGGGTCCTTGGCACCTGTGTCCCCAGGCTCTCCCTGACACCGACCCCCTACTGTGGGGAGAGGGCGTATGGAGGGAGAAGGAAGGGGTCTCCCTGAACCAGGCCCCCACAGGAAAGAGCAGGTCCTCAAGGGACTTTTCCAACGTAAGTCTCCAAATTCAGCAACCTGCACACCCCCTTCACCCCTCCAAGCAGGGCCCGGGGCAAATTTCAGCTGTTCTAGGTTACCTGAAAGGAACCCAGAACCAGGATGAGCTCAGACAATGGCGGGGATGGTCCATCTTTGCTGGGGACAGTGCAGGGGGACCAGGCATGGGCTTGGCAATGGAGAGGTCACCCTCCCTACGTGGGCACGGTGCAGGGGGGGCTGGCACGTTTGTTGGGGACCTGCTGCGGCAGTGGAGGGGAGCCTCACCTCCACCTCATCCAAAGTCCCCCCCTCGGGCTTCCCTGGTGGCGCAGTGGTTGAGAATCTGCTTGCTAATGCAGGGGACACGGGTTCGAGCCCTGGTCTGGGAAGATCCCACATGCCGCGGAGCAACTAGGCCCGTGAGCCACAACTACTGAGCCTGCGCGTCTGGAGCCTGTGCTCCACAAGAAGTAGAGGCCGCGATAGTGAGAGGCCCGCGCACCGCAATGAAGAGTGGCCCCCACTTGCCACAGCTAGAGAAAGCTCTCGCACAGAAACTAAGACCCAACACAGCCATGAATAGATAAATAAAAATAATAAAAATTAAAAATTCAAAAAAAAAAAAAAAAAAAACAAAGTCCCCCCCTCCAGGTCCGACTCCCCGCCACCAGCTCTCCCCCACGGAGGAGTGAGGTCCGTGGCCAGCACGCATCCAAGCCCAGCTCTGCCCCCTCTGCCCGGCATCACCCCAAGGCCCAGCCCCATGACCGGAGGGACCCCAGGCCGTGTGCGAAGAACGTACCATGTTCTTCCTGCTGCTCTGTCTCAGCTTCTTCTGTGTCTGAAAAGGGAGAGAAGGAAAGCATCACCCGCCGGCCAGCACCCTCTGTGTCCAGGGCCAAGTTGGGGTGGGGGGGGATGCCGCACCAGAACCGTAATGTCCCTGACACCAGCTCCCTGAGGGGAAACGGCTTGGGCGGGGTGGGGTGGGGCGCTGGCCGAGAAGCCACGTCTTCCAGGATGTGTCCCCATCCTGGCCCACCCCTGCAGGACTCCCTCCTCCCTGAGGCTGCTGGCTTCTGCTGCTGCCCCTCTGGGAATAGGGGACGCACTCCCCCCTGATCCCCTCAACTCTCCCAGGGGCAGGGCGGCAGATGTGGGATTGAACCCCTCCTCTCCCACTGCCAGCGCTCCCCTGCGCCTCAGTTCCCACCTCCTGAAAATGGGCTGGCACTAATTGCCCACTGCGTTGCCATAGAAACCAAAGGAGAAAAAGAGCTGCTAGAACACAGGGGAAGTGTGAAGTGCTGTCAACTACACAGCATCCGGCAGGGAGGATCCCACAACACCCCGCAAACGAGGGTCCCAGTGCGGCTTCCTCAGGAAGAGAAGAGATCGTGTGTCAGGCTGGCTTAAGCCTGATATGCCAAGGTCAAAGTTAAGTATGCCTGTTTAGGAAGAAAAACTGATTTGTGGGATCTCGAAAGTTTAAATCTGATATTGGCAGGAAAAGCCTTATAACACGTGTCAGCAAGCAGGCAGAAAAGATGTGTGTGTACATATGCACATATGTGTGGATGTGTGTACGTAGGTACACGTATGTGTACATGTGTGTGCGGATGTGTATGCATGTATTCACACGAGCGTGTGCATATGTATATGTACATCGTGGATGTGTGGATATGTGGGTATATGTGTACGTGTGTGGCTTTGGGTGTGTCTGTGTGTATTCATGTGAGTGTGTGTGCATGTGTGTACATATATCTGTGTGGGTGTGTACACATGGGAGCATTTATCTCCATCCAGAGGGATGAAGGAATGAGCTGTAACGTTACATCCCCATGACCCGTGGGAGTTGGGGGTAAGTTTGCTCCAGCTCCGTCCCCTCTGCTGCATTTCCTTTCGTTGTGGCTGCTGACACACTTCCTTCATCTACGATTTGCACTGCAGCCCGAGGCCTGCACGCTGGCCCTGCCCCAGTGCAGCAGGGGGCCTTAGGCTGGCACCTGGAGTCAGCGGAGAAAAGGCTTCGCTGAGGCCCATCCTCGGGCAGCTGGGAGGCTCAGGCCCGCTTTCCTGCATCTCCCGGCCCCTTACCCTGGCTCCTCTGTGTCTGGCCTTGGATGTCCCCACCTACCGGGAAGGCAGTGACAGCATCTGTCTGATCACCTTTAAGAGCCCAGGGGCTGGCATTCATTACTGTGGCATGATGGAGGAAGCAGAACATTCCCGAAGGGAAGCGGGGTGGGTGCGGGGGAGGAGGGGTTGCTGCTGTGAACAGTGGGTGAAGCCAGATCCATCCAAAGCTCTGCTGAATGGACAGTCCAAACTCACAGAGCCCGGTGCCGACCGAATAGGGCTGATGGGGTCTCAGCCACGGGAAAGCTCTGCACCCTTCGTGGTCTTTCCAGAAGTCTGCCCCGAGAAAACTGTCCTAAATCACGGGCCGTAGGGTGCAACCAGAGGCAGGTCCTGAGAGGGGCCCGCAGTCATCCCGAGGGGGGTGGGAGGAGCACCCGCCAACACCCCGCACACCTACCCAAGCTGTACACAGTGCAGACGTCCATGCTGGACGTCCTCCTCAGTAGCTGCCTGGCGTCCTCCTCAGAAAAGCGTCCTTCGCTGCTGAAGAAAGACCTTTCCTCTTCATTGAGAAAAATCACACTTTCCAAGCTGGAAAAAATAAAGTGCATTTAGATTGCACGTTTCCAAGATTTCACACAAAGACCCTTTTCCACTCCCTCACTTGACAGATGGTCCCTGCATACCTATCCTGTGCCCAGCGGTGAAGACACCAAGATAAAAACAAAATAGATCCTGCCCTTAGGGATGCTTTCTCTGGCCAGAGGCAGACGCCCAGGAGCAGGAAATGCTGCGACAGATGCAGCTGGTCACAGCATCCTGGGAAGGTGAGCTCCTGGGCAGCCTTCAAAGCCCCACCTTAAATGCCCCTTCCCCTGCAAGGCTGGCCGTGACAGCTGCAGGCAGATTCAATCCCTCCACACTGTAAGCTCCACACAGAGCCTCACACAACATGTGCTCAGGGCACGTGTGTGCTCCGAAAAGTTAGGGAGAGGAAAACCGGAAGGAACAGAGGAAGGGAAGGAGACAGGGAGGGGGAGGCAACTTTTGCTTACAGGACTAAATTACCAGCAAAATATGAAACTTTCAAACGTACTTCAGAACTTAGAGGGAGCTCTTTTGAGAAGTTAAAGAAAACCTTAGGGTAGATTGCAGGACATTCGATAAAATAGGCCTGTATTCCTCAAAAGTGCCCGTGCCCTAAAGGACAAAGAGAACAAGGAACTGTCTCAGATCAAGGAAATGAGACTAAAAAGACAGACAGGTGTTAACATGGGGTCTGGAATTTTCTTTGGCTATAGAGGGAATTACTGGAAAAATTGGTAAAATCTAAGGTCTGCAGATAATAGAATTCTATCACTGTTAATTTCCTGATTTTGACAGTTGTGCTGTGGTCATGCAAATGATGTCCTGATTTCAGGAAACACATATTACATCATTTAGGGGTAAAGGGACATTGTGTTTGCAACTGACTCCCAAAGAATTTAGAAAAAAAAAAGAAGTTAAAAAAAAAAAAAAGAGGAGAAAGTAAACATCATAACATGTCAACATTTGGGCAACCTGGGTGAAGGACATACAGGAATTTTATGCCCTTTTTGCATCTTTTCCCTAAGTCTGAAATTATGTCAAAATAAAGTTAAAAGAAATGAATGGCTACCAGAATGCTCATTAAACAAAAGATAAAAGACTCAGATCTGGAATAGGAAAGATGTTCAGTAAACATTTGTTGAGTGAATGAGGGAAGTTGTTAGGGCTTCTCCAGCTGTAAACAGGACCAATGGCACTGGGCCCTGTCACCCTTCTGGGTTAAGGGAGGGCAAAACAGACTGGCTCATTCCCACAGCAATTGCAGCTCAGCCCATTAGCAAGCTCAGGACATGTTTAAGTCACGTGGAGCCCAGACATCTGTTGAGAAGTTGTGGTCTCCCCAGAGATGATGACCAAGGGTGCCCAAAGAGTGTTCCATAGAACACCAGCTGATAGTGTTGTCTGGAAGTCAAGTGTGAAAAACGCATTTCAACAGGAGAAAGAAAAGTTTCAGACTCTGGGTGCCTTCCTTGTGCTGGGAAGCCCTGTGGACCACCAGCCAGGGCGCGTGGAAAGCACATCCTCACTGATGAAGTTTGAGCTGGAGCCCTGGATGGAACACACTTTGGGAAACTTGGGTCTAGCTGCTGCTCTGGGCATCCGAGCCCAGCCCGGCTTCAAACAGCTTCTGATGAACAGGAGGCCATGGAGCAGACAGACACTTGAATTAGGAAACAGAGTGACTGGCGGGACATGTCATGAAGCCAAAGTGGCCTCTGAGGCTTGGTTTGGGAGGCGTTGGTCTGTCTGAGGTGCCAGACAAGAATGAGACGGGATGTCAGGGCTAGCGGGGCCCCGAGGACGAGCATCTCACAGTGCGTCCGAGGGGCAGATGCTGACCCAGTAAAGGGTCCTTTCTCTACACTGACTCCTGGGCTGAGGTCTTGACAACAAAAGGTCAAGAACATAGCTGTGCCGGCTGACCACTCCCTCAAGACACCCCTGCTGCTGCCCAGGGCCAGGCAGTGGGGACTTGGAGGTGACCAGACAGTCCTGGCTCAGAATTCCCTGGATGGGGGTGGGGAGGTCACACGGGGAGAAGAGCACAGCCAGGAAGGGTGCGCCCAGGGATGAGCCGCTGGAGATGAGACTGGGGGCCATCGAGAGCCCCCAGGAAAACGGGATGGTCGGGATGGAGGGGACATCTCACGTAGAGGGAGGCGCATAACCCAGAGTCGTTCTAGAAGGGGTGAGCCAACCCGCACACTGGCCTCGGGGTGACACAATGGTGAGTGGTGGCCTTTGAAACTGGGGGTGACCAGGGCCTGGGTTGCAAGAGGCCTTGAAAGCCAGGCCCAGAGCTTCGAAGGGCTTTATGAAGGGGAATGGCAGGGTGTACTGGCTTGAATAGCGTCCCCCCCTAAATCCATGTCCCCGGGACCCTCAGAAGGTAACCTTATTTGGAAATAATAGGATCTTTTCAATGAGATCAAGTGAAGGATCCTGGTATGAGGAGATGATCCTGGGTTATCCGGATGGTCCCTAAAGCCAACGACTGTTGTCCTTACAAGAGACAGACGAGAGGACACAGACAGAGAGGAAGCCACGTGAAGGCAGAGGCAGAGGTTGGGGTGAGGCGGCCGCAAGGACCGCCTGAAGCCACAGGAGCTGGAAGAGGCAGGAAGTCCCCTCCCGTGGAGCCCCCAGAGGGAGCTCGACCCTGGCCACACCGTGATTTGGACGTCTGGCCTCCAGTCTGTTGTTTTCAGCCCCCAGTTTGTGGGGCTTTCCCCGCAGCCCCAGGACACCCGTGCACGTGGACACCTTTGTATTTCAGGGACCAACCCTGGCAGCACTTGGAGGAAGGGCAGGAGGGGTCTAGACAGGAAGCTGAAGTCATGCCCTGGGGACAGTGGGATGGCCCTGGGCTAGGCCCAGCTCTGGGGACAGAGGTGGGAGTGATGACTAGGAAGAGGGGCTAGGGAGGGGCAGGAGGTGTCGTCCAGGACACTACGGATCTGTCACCTGGGAAGCAGGTGGATGGGGCAGGGTTCCCACGGGGGCAGGGGGTGGAGTCAGAGTGGGGGGAGGCCTCAGTCACCCACTCAGACGCTTGGCCCTGCACACGGATGAGGCTCCTCTGCACAAAGGCGACCTGGCCGGAGGCCGCGTGCCGGCCCAGGAACCAGGGCAGGCCAGGCACAGAGGGGACAGAGGTGGGAGTGACGACTAGGAAGAGGGGCTAGGGAGGGGCAGGAGGTGCCGCCCAGGACACTGCGGATCTGTCACCTGGGAAGCAGGTGGACAGGGCAGGGTTGCCACGGGGGCAGGGGGTGGAGTCAGAAGTGGGGGAGGCCTCAGCCACTCACTCAGACGCTTGGCCCTGCACACGGATGAGGCTCGTCTGCACAAAGGCGACCTGGCCGGAGGCCGCGTGCCGGCCCAGGAACCAGGGCAGGCCAGGCACCTGGGCACCCAGGATCTCGATGTGGTCACCGCCTCGGAAGGTCATCTCTTCAGGCCCTGAGCCCTGGCAGTCCGCCACGGCCGAGGCCAGGCCCACAGCTGCAGGAAGGAGGTCACACGGTCAGTGCTGGGGGGGATAGGGCCGGGGGGGGGGGGCGGGCAGTCAGACGGGCGGCCCTCGGCCACATGGGTGGTGTCCCCGGCCAGGGAACATGCCGTCCTGCTGAGGAATTGATTTAGCACCTGGCCAGGGTGCGGGGCTACTGCACACGAGGGGCTGGACATCCATGTGGTACCTGAAGCGGGGGGCCTCTTTATCCCCACGCTGAGGATAAGAAACTGAGGCCTGGGGATGTTGATTAACTCGGCCCAGGGCTGTCGGCCTCCAAGGCCAGGGCCCACCCAGGGCAAACCCAGCTGTAAATGTCTTCCCATGGGGCCTTATGTCCACTTAACAGGTCCACAGGCCATCCAGACACCAAGCAGCCTGGGGCAGAGCCAATGCACTGGACCAGGGACCCAGGCCGTCTTTTCCAAACAAGACCCCCTGCCTCTCGCTCCTCCATTTGCGCACGTGGCGAATTCAGCCGGGGCCCTGCCCACCCCACCTCCACCGTCTGAGGGTCCTCCGAGGTGTCTGACCCAGTGCCAGAAACAGAGCAGAAGTTGCGGAGGTGCTGGTCAAATAGGGTGTGGAAGTTACTCTCTAGAGGCGGAGTGACCAGGGACCCCGGCCCAGCCTCCCCGCGTGCTGTGTGACTTTGCACCAGCCAGTGGACCTCTCTGAGCCTCTGTTATTGCCTCAGGAACTGGAGGGGATTCTAGCTACCTCTTCTGGCTTGGAGAGGATTCAGGGTGGGCGCAGAAGCTTCGGGAATGCTGGTGCCTGCCCCTCCTCACCCACCTCCTCCCCAGAGGAGGAGGGTCAGTGGAAATATTTACCCATTGGCTGGATGTCCGGCATCACAGGTCCACCCATGGAGTCGTTGATGGGGTCCCAGGGGACCCTAAGAGCCCATCTGGAGTGGGATGAGAGAGGATTTTAGGTTTAGGGCAGATTGAAACTGTGTGTAGGCTGGACAGGTCAACAGCCCCCAGGGACCCGAGCGAAATCCACCACCTGCCCCCGCGGCACGTGTGCGCGCACACACACACATACACCCAGGTGTGCGGCCTTCAGCTCCAGCCATGCCCCACGCCCCCCAGCCCAGGTGTCTCCTGCCCTCCCTCACGCTGGCATCCTCGGGAACCTCCCTCCATCACCCCGGGAGAGAAACTCAGCCACAGACTGTCATTTCATAGACACTGAACATGAGGAGATGTAGTTTCTCTCTTTGCTTTGGCTGCCAGGAAGCTCAAGCCAAGTTTATGCCCCACGTTCAGCACATGAGCAGGAGCTTGCATGTTACCTGTCTCTGTCTTCCCCAGGCTGTCCCTGCCTTGGTTCTTATTTGCACAGATCCCTGCGTGCTCCCTTACTATGGGCACAGGCTATGTAGCTCCCGCAAAAGCTTTCCAGAACAAGCTAGAACAGGAAGCCAGAGCCCCATGTTGTACACTCCTAGGCCATCCCATCCCAGGACAGCCCTGCCGGGAGGTGTCACTGTCCTGTTGTGCAGGTGGCAGCCCTGAGGCCCAGAGAGCTGGACTGGCTTGCTGAAGCCACACACTGAAAATATCAGAAGGGGTCGTGGCCAGGTCTGCCTCGGGCTCACACCGGTCCCCATCTACCCGCCTTGGCCTACGGATGGACCCGGGCCTGGGGGAGTCTCCGGGAGGCCGGACAACACGCTGGACCCACAGGAAGCAGAGAAACAAAGGTCGGTACCTACTGATGGAACGGAATCAAAGGCTCCACTGCTGTCCCCTCCTCCGAGGACGTGCTGTGGCTGGGGGCCAAAGAGTCCACTGCCGGTGCCGCCTCTGCCTGGGGAAACCCCGAAGCCTGCCTGAGGGGCTGGAGGCCACTCATCACTCTCACGTGGTGGTCAGGACACCGGACAAAGAAAGGCCCTTCAAAGCGGCAGAGGGTGGTCATTCAGGCGGCTGGACACAGGGGCAGCTGTAGTTTGCAGGCGGGACTACCTGTTCTCCGCCAGGAATACCTGCAGGGGTTCCCCCACCCCAGTTTCTGCAACCACAGAAAGACACTGGAGGCCCCAGGGGCCCAGACCTGGAGGCTGGACCTGGGCTGGAGTCCCCACTCCGCCGGGACTTGCCCGGGAGCCTGGCTCAGCCTCAGGCTCTCTGGGCCTCAGTTTCCCTATCTGGGCTATGAGGGGCTCGACATGTGATCCCAAGGGCCCTTCCTGCTTGGACCGCCACCGGCGAGTCCGGCCGCAGTGGCCGCCTCTTGTCCGCTCTGTGGCTGGGGAAGGACAGGCAGCTAATGCCCTGTTTGCTGCGGCCTCGGAGCCCAAATGTGAGGCCACCGAGGTACTTGGAGCAATAGCTCAGTCAGGAACTCGGGCTTAGGGGGGTGCTGGCCAAACCCCTTTTCTGTTATTTCTTGGGGGGGGCTTTTCCTTGCCCCAAGCCCCCTCAGCCTCCGGCGTCTCCAGAGCCCTTCTGCTGCCCGCGGCCCCGGGGCGTCCCCAGCCCAGCGAGGAGCTGACCAAGGTCACCATCGCCCGCACAGCGCTCACCTTCCTGGAAAAGGAGGCTCTCGTGTGTCAGCTTCAAGGCCTCCTCGTCCACGTGGACTTGGATGGCCGTCTCCTCGTCCTCGTCAGGCTCGAGCAGCCAGAATGTCTGGTCCACGAGCAGGTTTTCCAGGCAGTGATGAGTGAAGCCTGGGGGAGCAGACAGCCCCGGTTACCAGTGGGCTCCAGGCCGGGGGCAGGGAAGCCCTCACGGCCGGGTGTTGGCTGAGCCCTGTGCCGACCAAGCCCAGGGAGACGGACCACCCTGCCCTTGGGGACTCATGGTGCCGCCCACTACCTGGGCAGGCCACAGGTCTGAGCATCTGGGCTGCGAGAGGACCAGCCGTGATGGTGGACCACTCATCTGCCTCCCTGTGCCCTGGGAAGGTCGGGCGGGGTCTGGTTACTTCTTCTAGGACCCTCGGTCTCCTCTTCTATGAGATGGGACAGGAGTGTTCAAGGAGATCACGTACACTGCGGGCGTGGGCACAGCCCTGTTCTAGGGGCACAAGAAACTGTCACTCTGAGTCTTACTTCTCACTTCCTCAGCCCTCAGACTGGGAGTGGGGCAGCAAGGTTCCCCAGGAGAGGCACTTAGATGGCCAAAGTCTCCCTTAGAACAGGGAATGTCTCAGAAAGAAAGCACTTGGGTTGAGGTTGAAACAGGGTTTCCCGGTCTGTGCTCGGCCAGTGAGAGCTCAGCTGCCCTGGGGGCGAGTCGCCCTCAGACCCGTGTGCATCTGTGACTCCGCCCATCACAACCTCGCTGAGAACGGGTGACGTCTGGAGAGGCCATCACGAGCTAACTTAGTCTAAAGCCTCGATTAGTAACATAAAATGCTTGGTGTGTGACAAGCGTCCCCATAACTGGGTCTGCGAGGGTCACCGCCTTACCGAGAGCGTGGTAGGTGGAGAACTTCCAGATTTCTTCGAAAGTCTTAAACGTCACCACAATCCGATCCTGGTCACTGTGGATGGACAACAGCCTGGCCGATAGCTCCTTACGGGGAAGAAACAGAAATGAGAAACAGTCCCAGTGGCTTTGGGGCATCTGCCTATCAGGAGGACGGAGCAACAAGGTAGAAACATTTTGCAGAAGTGACCCTGGTGGGACTTCCTTGGTGGGCCAGTGGGTAAGACTCCACGTTCCCAATGCAGGGGGCGTGCGTTCGATCCCTGGTCAGGGAACTAGATCCCACACGCATGCCGCAACTAAGAGTCTGCATGCTGCAACTAAAGATCCCACAAGCTGCAACGAAGATCTCACGTGCTGCAACTAAGACCCGGCACAGATAAATTAATTAATTTTTTTTTTAAAGGGACCCTGACAGGGCCAGGAAGCACAGAGCTGATTCCTTTACAACCAAGCTGCTCCTCTCCTGCTCTCAAGCCAGCTGTGGCTCCCAGGGCTGTGCCAAGCCCCGCTCCTTCCCAGAGCTCACAGCCTCCGTGCCCTGGACCTGCACCCTCTGCGGCAGGTCCAGCATCCCCTCTCCTGACATCCAGCCCATGAACACCCCTGGTGGTGCTGGGGCATTAAAAGTGACACCAGCTGACGCTGACCAAGGGGGAGAGGGTACGATTATCATCTCCATCTGGATTAGGAAATAAGGTCCCGGTTCCTTTCCGAGGTCCGACCCTGGGACAGCCGGGATTCAGCCCAGAGCCAGCACGCACCCTGGCCTGGCATCACAGGGGCAGCCCCACTGCAGAGCTCCGTGCTGGGTGCACGATGCCTGCTGTTTGCAGGTCCTCACAGCAGCTCCGTGGGGTAATAAAGCTAAGCGTCCCCCGTATGTGGCTGAGGAAGCTGCGTTCACAGAGGCTAAGGGACCTCGGCCAAGGTCAGGCCAGGCTGAGTGCAAGGTCAGGTTGTGGCCTGTCAACCCTAAGCCCCAGGACCTCTGCCATGGGGAGGTGACCAGCTCAGCCTCCTTCTCCACCAACCTCCTGGCAGACCGTGCATCTGTGCGAGGCCAGTCACCCACACATCAAGCAAAGAATAAGACCAACTCACAGCAGTCCTTTGTGCTCCCTATGAAGAGACTAAAAACCCTAGCAGGGTGGGGTGTCCATGGAGAAAGGGACTGGGGCATTCAGAGAGTGGTGGCCCACGTGTGTCTGGGGCTGTGTGATCATCGTTCCTGGAGCCAGAGAGCCAGGAGAGCAGACGGGGGACAAGTCACCCTGGTGGTGGCATCATTGGGTAAGGTCTGGACATCATGGACAGACCTCCTCCTCGGTCCACTGCCCTCTCCTCCGAGCAGTCCTCCTCCGCCCCATTCGCAATTGTGGATCCCCTGCACCTTCGCCCACCCAGGCCCGCCGAGGAGCCAGACTCACCCCGAGGGCACGGGCCACCTGCCAGCTGTCATTCTCCAGAAGACGGAGCCGGCCCCGCAGGACCTGCTGCAGGCTGGGGTCGGGCAATCCGCTCTTCCTCTGCACAGCCAGCAGCTGCAAGGTCAGGTCTGGAAGGGGACAGATCAAGGTGGGCAGTTTCCCTGGCCCAGGCCGGTTCTGTGGGGTGCCCTCCCTCCCCTGAGGGCCCCCGCCCACAAACACGGGGACCCGGATTCACACTCCACGTGCACGGCCTGTGGGAACTCTGCACAGCTGCTTTTCTCCCCTGAGGCCCAGTTTCTTTGGTGGTAAATGAGCTACGTGCTACCCACATCTTACAGAGATGGGAGGAAGTGTACTGCGTCACAGCCCAGAGACAGGCCAGCACAGGACAGGCATTCAGCAAACGGTCCCAAGTCACCGTGACCTCCAGCCCCGACTTCTTCCACGCCTGGGCTCCAGTGGGACATCCACACTCCAGCAGACACCCCACGGGCATCCTAGAACGCTTCATCGCCCCCCGCACCCAAAACTGGCTTGTCCTCCTTTCTTTACCATCTCCAGAAGGACCGCATCCCCAGTCCTGCTCAGACCAACGACACCTCCTTCCCTCACACACCACTGGCTGGTCCACCAGCGGACCCCACTGACCCCCCTGCAAAACCAGGCCGAACCCACCATGCTCACCGCTCACCACGGCCCCGCCCCATAGGTCCTCCTGAGCAGTGTCTGAGCCCTGGCCCTCCCTCCAGATGGTTCTCTGGTCCACAGAGGGCCAGAGGGTCCCCTCACAACCAGCTCTGGCTTACGGAACACCTTGGCTCTCAGCCCTCCGGGCAGTGCTGTCCGCCAGAAATTTCTGCAGCAATGGACATGTTTGCTCTCTGCACTGTCCTGCACGGTGGCCACCAGCCACGTAGAGCCCTGAGCTCTTGAAATGTGGACAGTGTAATTGAGGAACTGGATTTTTAATTTTATTTAAGTTAAATTTAAACATAAACAAACAGCCACATGTAGCTACTGTATTAGACAGCACAGCTGTGGTGGTTTTCCATCTCAGGAAGAATAAAATGCGGATCCTTTCCACCTTTCCAGGCACAGCCTGGAGCATCTTGCGCTTCACCCCGCCCCGCACAGCCCCACCTCTTCTCCCCCGCCCTTCCAGCCCGTGGCCGCCTCTCTGCTGCCCTGAGACATCGAGGCGTCCCCCCCGCAACCCACCCCAGGGCCTTTGCACTCACCGTGTCCTCCACCTGAAGCACCCTCTCCCAGACCAATTCCTGGCCTGGCTGGTGCCCTATGATTGGATCCCAGCTCAAATGTCCCCTGGCCACCCACACCCCGTCCCCCTGAGAGGCCTCCTGGCCGCAGGGATCCTCAGATCATGGGCTGTTCCAAAACTGGAGAGGGGAGATGAAGGGGAGAGGATGGGAAGGGGGAGGGGAGAAGAGAGAGGGAGAGAGGAAGAGGGACAGAACTCGGAGAGGGCAAGGGAGAGAGGTTCCTCACATCCTCTGAATAAGCCTTGCACCTGCCTTGGAATTTTCTAGCTAGGGGACCCTTGAGCAAACATCCCCACCCCCTCCTGGGGGGCAGGGCCGGGCAGAGGAGCACATCTGGGATCTGGAATCAGGCCCCTCCCCCAGCAGGAAGCCAGGCCAGCATTTCCCAACCAGTTCTAAGATGTGACCCCTCCTACTCCCGTAAGAGGGTGGGGTTGAATTGTCAATCTCATAATAATCTGCCTCAACGGTCCTGGTCATCCCGAGTGACCACAGGCAGCGCTGTCCACCCGAAGGAAAAGCTGGAGGACGGGCGGCTGTCACGGCAAAGGTGGACGGCCGACAACGCTGGGGTCTCCATGCCCCCCACAGCTGGGGCTCGGGAGTCGGGTCTCCAGCGTTAGGGGCTTCTTGCTGCCCCCCTCCGCCCATCAGCGCCCTGCGGAAGTCCCTGGGAGCCCCTCCCCGGAAGCAGGTCCCTGATGCCTCTCCCGAGGGCCCTTGCCATCCCCCTGCCCCCCCAGGGTGTCCCTCCTGGGGTTTCACTTCCCCTGCGTGCTGCCTCCAGGGCCATGCCCCCCTCTTGTGTGGGCAGATGCAAACACAGAGTCCAGGGAAGGCCTTTGCACGTGCAGGCGAACCCCAGCCTTCTGTCCCCAAGTGAAAAATGCAGAGTCCTGGGCCCTACCCCAGACTCCCTGCATCAGAACCCGGCAGGACCCAGGCATCTGTGTTTAACAAGCCTCTCCTCCACATTCAGGGTGACCTTAAAGCAGGGCGTCCACATTAGAGAAGCCTGGGTTAGACGCTCCTGAACCAGAAACCCACGGGATGGGTGAGGCCGGAGGGAAGGGGGGACGCCCAGGGATCCCACATTCACGTCCCCAGCCCAGACTTAACCCCGACACGCAGCGTAGCGCCCAGGACGTCTACCTGTGGGGTAGGAGCCCATCTGGCCGGGAGAGGGCCCAGCAGCCGGTGGAGAGACGCCAGGGGCAGGAGTGGCATCTGTGTCAGAGCAGGGTCCTGTGACGAAGGTGAGAACAGGCAACTTTCAGCTACGCAGGCGCCACCGCCCAGGTATTTCTAGAAGAAAGGTATGTCCACACCCCTACAAACCACCGTTCACACCCTTCCTCCAGGGTCACAAAGCCCAACCAGGTCGGGAGGCTATGAGTCTCCTACTGTGCTGTGACTAATTACCCTACCCTAGAGGCTTCTGGAAACAACACAGTGTTATCTTGCTGTTCTGGGGTTTGAGAAGGGTCTTGCTGGGACAAAACAAGGTGTGGGCAGGGCTGGTTCCTTTCCTCTGGAGGCTCCAGGAGAGAATCTGTGTCCTTGCTTCTCCAGCTTCCAGAGGGGTCCGCATTCCTTGGCTCGTGGCCCCTCCTCCATCCCCAAAGCACAGCACCTTCAACCTCTCTGTGATTCTGACCCCAGGATAATCTCCCCGTCTCAAGATCCTTAATCCCCTTGGCAAAGTCTCTTTGGCCGCGGAGGTAACGTGTGTGTGTGTGTACAGGTTCTGGGGACTAAGATGTGGACTGCTTTGGGGGCCTTTACTCTGTTGACCACAGAGGGGAGGTGACAGCCCAGGGCGAACTCGGGGTCTGCGGCAGATGGGGCTGCATCCTGATTTTGACTGGCCTGTGAGGCCGGTCCTCTGCTGGTTGTCGCTGCCCCCAGCCCCCAGCCGGGAAGCCAGCTCCCAGTCTGCACCTTGGCCCGACCCCTCCACGCACACACACCCGTCTCCGCCCTGCTCGGTTCTCATCTGTGCAATGGGATGAGCAATCAGGGCCTTCAGCTCAAAGGGGATCTGATCTGGAAACACCTGTGGTTCCGACAGACGGTGCTGAACCAACCTCACTGCAGCCTCTTCACCCCGGGGGAGCCCCGCTCAGCCGTGGGCACGGTGCTGCCACGTTGGCCCTGGACCGTGCAAAACGATAGGCTCATTTCTGCTCTCTCCCCACCTGCGGTACACCAGCCCTAAGCCTGTGTGGTCAGAGCCCATTTCCAGCCCTCGCTTGCTCTGCATCCCCAGAGCGGGGACTCAGAAATGCCTGTCAAATCCAAACAAGGGCACGGCACCCAGATCTTGGCTTTAAGCACCGTCCTCCCCCTGAGAAGCCAGGGCTCCTTGAGGAACGGCCGATTCCAGGGCTGCGACAGGGAGAGCAGAGATGAGATGTGAGCCTCTTGTTGTCCCAGAAAGTAGGACGTGCTCACAGGATGCTGGAGATGCATCACAAGACCAAATCGGGGGCAATGTGAGCAACAAAATAAATGACAGCAACTGCTAGAGTCCAGAGAATGAAATAAAGACCTCTGAGCCCACACACGCTAAAATAAATAAATGAATACCTGGGGAGAGGGGACAACTCTTCTTTTCCACGGAAGGTCCATTAACAAATGTCAGAAGAACGCAGCATTAGAAAGTCACCATTTAGCAACCTTCGTAATGTTATGATTTCAGTCAAGAACCTTGCACAGATGATAAAACTAGTGCTTGATTAGGACCAGAGGAACCGACTAGTCACAAAGTCCCCAAGTATCTTCCCACGGGCTCCTTACTCATGACAAAGGGAAGAAGGGTGACTTTGACAGTGATATTTACGCTGTCAAACACCTCCTTAATCAAGTGATGCACGTGAGCCGTGAACGTCACCAGGGACCAGACAAATGGACATCGAGTTCTCCTGGTTGGCCGCACTGAGAGGAACCGAACACTTCTGGGGTATTTCTGCCTAAGTACCTGCCTGCAATCCTGAAGAAACAGCCACACTTGAACTGAGCTGTACCCAAACATTCTACAGAATTCCTGGCCCGGAATCTTCAAAGTATCAACCTCCAGGTTAGAAAGCTCCACAGGCACATGGCCACAGAATGCAAAGCCTGACGAGGGTTTTCTTTGGTGGAAAGGACATTACGGGGACAGATGGCAGGATGGGAGTGAGGTCCGTCTGTAGATGAGATAATGGTGTTGTTTAAACCAGGAGAGTTTGAAGTTTGAAATCATTGCACAATGGCTCTGTACGAGCAGGTCCTGGTTTTAGGAAACACACACGCCAAAGCACTGGGGGGATAAAGGGGCATCATGTCTGCAGTTTACTCTTAAATTGTCCTGAAATATAAATATATTTGTAAATGCAGAAAGAGAGAAAGCAAGTGTAGGAAAATGTCAACATTTGAGGAACCTGGCTGGTGTAAATGGGAATTATTTATATTATTTCTTGTGACTTTTGTTGTCAATTTGCAAAAGAAGCTGAAAGGGGAAGGGGCTCTGGGTGGATGGGGTGAGAGCCCACTGGCCACTTGGCTACTCGGGGCCAGGGAGCCCAGGAAGACAGGAGGGGCTCCCAGACCCCGCTGCCTGGGCTCACAGGTCCACCCCAATGCCAGCCAATGCCAGCGGTGCTGTGGGGCAGCTAGGGCAGGAAACACTTGGCAACACGGTCAGAATGCTTCTGGCTCGGCCGCAGCACCGACAGCAGGAATCCCGCGCTCTAGGACTCACGGCCCCTCCTGGGCTGGGCTGCCATGTGGGAGGCTGGTCCGGCCCCCATGCATCCGGCGGAACCCAGCTCCTCTGTCCCATGCTGGCGAGATCTGGAGGGCGCCCGACCCAGTGGAATCCCCAGGCCAGGCCCCACAGCTCCTCAGAGCCCCTCTTCCAGGCCAGGCAGGTGTCTGACTAGAGGAGTCAGCACCCACGAGGGCCACCTCGACCTTTCCCATCTCCACTTACACCGGGAAGGACCAAGAAAACGGGTGTAAAAATACCTCTAATCGCCGAGCATGCACGGCGTCAGGCTCTGGGCCAGGCACCAAGTATGAGGTTTTGTTTCCGTTCTCCCAAAGCATCGATCATTCGTCATTCCAATATTTACTGGGCACCTGCTATGTGCTGAGCCCTAGAGGCAACTAAGCAGGTGACCAGGCTGAAGGTGACGATGCGACGAAGGGAAGCCCGGGGAGGGACAGGAGGACAGGCTGTCCCGGGCTCGGGGAGGGGCCTGGGCCCACCTCAGCCTTCTCCCCGCCCTTCCCTCCTCTCCTCCAGGACCCAAGGAGTTAGGGAGAGGGGTCCTGGAGATCACCTAGGCCACCCCTCAGGTTTCCACGTCAAGTGGCCCAACGACACTCAGGATGGGAACCCCAGGTTCCCAGGCAGGCAGCCCAGCCCTGCTCCCCGCACAGCCCCTCTTGCGCGCACCTGGGCAGGTCGGGTGGGAGGTGGCTCTGCCCTTGTCACACCCCTCCTCCTCTGCTGTTCAGAAAGTAATCCTGCCCGGGGCCTGGCCCAGGCACTGCTTCCTTCCCCTCCCTGGGCCTTGGTTTGCCCTCCTGGAAGAATGAGGGACACCCCGTCCTGAGTAATCCCCGGGGCTCACCTCCAAGGACAAAGCAGATCTGTGGGCACCCAAAGCTGTACAAGAGCTATAAACTCACCCAGGGCTGCATTTCTAGAATCTCCCATCCCTGCCCCTCTCGCCGTGCCCTGGACAAGCACAAGGGGGGCCCGCATCTGTCGTAAATGCTCACTGGGCTCATCTTCCTTCGGCACAAGCACTGACGGCGCAGGCATACAGCTCCATCCTGGGTGGGGTGGACGGCCGGATGGACACACACGCCGCACTCACCGCTTCCAACCGTAGACTTGGCCTCCTCAGGCCCTGTTCGCTGCCAGATGACTGACGCACTTGCTCCCGCTCTCTGGACCCCGCGGTCACCGCTGCCTCCCGAGGGCCCCACGGGCCCCCTCCCCGTCGGGGCCGGCTCCTCAGCGGCCGTCTCCGCCGGGCCCTCCATGACGCAGTGGCCTCAGCGCCAAGGGCCCGGCATGCCGGGCTGGCCTCTGTGGAGCGAAGAGAGTGCAGCGGTCAGCAGTGGCGACCTCTCTAGGAAGACAGGCGGCCGGCACCAGCACGGATGCTGCCGCCAGAGTTGGGGTCAAGAGGAGAGAATGCCTCCTCTTTGCCTGGTGGACCCTTGAGCATCCTTCCAGAGCTCTGCTCACCGGCCACTTCCCCTCCAAACAGCACCATCCGCCTGGAACAGACTCTGTTGGAGACACGTGCCTACGTTTGCTTCCAGTTGGAAGTCCTTGTGGGCAGGTAGGGGCCCATTCTTGCTCATCCACAGACCCCAAGAAAGTAGCTCAGATCCTGGCACCTGGAGGCTGCTCAAAACGTTCCCACCGGGGCTTCCCTGGTGGCACAGTGGTTAAGAATCCGCCTGCCAATGCAGGGGACACGGGTTCGAACCCTGGTCTGGGAAGATTCCACATGCTGCGGAGCAGCTAAGCCCGTGAGCCACAACTACTGAGCCTGCGCTCTAGAGCCCGTGAGCCACAACTACTGAGCCCGCGTGCCACAACTACTGAACCCCACGCGCCTAGAGCCCGTGCTCCGCAGCAAGAGAAGCCACCGCAACGAGAAGCCCACGCACCGCAACGAGCGCGACATGGAAGCAGTAAAGGCCGTGTGGCAACAGGGAACAGAGCAGGCGTCCTCTTGGGACACGCCGGGACCATGGTTTAGAGATAAGCCCACAGCACCCCCCACCCAGCGAGGGCTGGGAGGGAGAGACTCCCGCAGAGACAGCGCATCTCCCGAGAGAAGACTATTCAGCTGCATTTCATACGGGGCTCAGCTGGGCTGTGAGTCCAGCCTCGGATCCCAGGAGGTCCTGCTGCTCTTGTAACTAACCCCGCGTCCTGGGGGGCTCAGTGGGCCCCGTCTCTCTCACCGGAAGAGGCCTGCACCCCAGCAGAGTCCCCGGAAGGAACGCCGTCCAGTTTTGCAGGAAATGGGCAAGGTCCCAGGCTGCCCCGTGAGGGAAGGAAGCAGGTGGCAGAGGGTGGGAAAGGAGGAAGTGGCCGGGGAAGAACCAGAGACGGCTCCCTACTCCCGGGGTGCCCTCGGGCCTCCCCACCGAGAGCCGGTCATCATGCACCACTCTTTCCTGGGGCCAGAGAGGAGCGAGGGCCTTTACGACCTAACACACAGTGCTCCCAGGGTCTGGGGTTTGGTCGCCAGTTAGAGGACACAGCAGGACACGGCACCCCTTCCAGGCAGGGGTGACAGGGAGGGCGGGTGTGCAGCCTGGGCACAGAGGCAGAGCCCCTGCCCCCATCCACAAGGACGGGAGTCACCCACGTCCCCCTCAGTTTCCACCTCAGGGACAGAGGGGACAGAAATGGCCCTGCTCACTCACAAGGAGGGTGGGCAAGAGCAAGGCCGGGAAGCAGGTGCAAGGGAAGCCCCTCTTGTCGGGTCTCTCTGTTCTCTGATGGAGAGCTGGGAGATTTCAACCCCAGCCCCAGACCAGGCTGGCGAGCATTCCCTCCGCACAGAGCAGAGCGCACGGGGAGACAGGAGGGCACACCTCTGAGCCCCTTCCCTGGGGACAAAACTGCAAACTGGAAAGCAGGTCTGGCCTCCTGCAGACCCACACCCCGTCCTGCGGTGGGTGCTGGGGAGCGGGGGGCCCAGGAGAGACCCAGAGGACGCTGGCGAGGAACATGGGGCTCGGAACCCACTGGGCCTGGACAACCCCGAGAGCCCCTGGCCGGTCTCCCAGCTCCACCCGCTTCCTGCAGCAAAGAATGGGCGGGAGATGCGGAGGCGGAGGGCGGCAGCTGTCACGCCACCTCGGGGCTGGGGGCTGAGGCACAGGACACGGGGCACGGGCTGTTTCAGGTGAGGCGCAGGGCTGAGGGGGGCACAGCACTGAGCGCCCCGTGAACACACAGAGGAGCCACCAGAGCACCGTAAACCCTGAGAAGGGCTGCGTTCTATCCCTTGCAAGTTTCGTTCCTGTATTTGTGCAGAAAGGACAGAGGAGGAGAGAGTGGAGGTGGGACCTGCGAGGGGGGGCCTTGCGTTCACTTCTCTGCCTTGAATTTTCACCAGGATCTGGGGAGCTGGACCTCCGTCAGACCCAGCAAGGAGTATTTTCAGAACTACGGACCCAAGGCTGTCCCGGGGCGGTGGCGAGTCGCCACCGGCTCCCAGAGGGCCTCAGACACAAGTATTTGTCAACACCTGTATGCACCAGGTGCCTCAGCCAGGTTCACTGCAGCCAGCGGGGAAAGCACATCACCCCGTTCTACGGATGGAGAAACTGGGCTGGGCTCCGAGGAGTGGGCAACTCAACCCCCTACACACACACACTCGCACACACACACACACACACACACACATATATATACTCTCACATTAACACTCTCTCACACACTCACATCCCCCCACACACACCCCTGTCCATGCCCACCCTGGTACCCTTCTAGGCAGCCCCTCGCCCCCAGGGAGGAGGGAGTAGGGCGGAGGAAGCTCCCTTGCCAGAGGAAGAAGCAGCATGGACCGTCAGGTTCCAGGACCGCAGCATTGCTGCAGAATTCTCCAGCAACCTTTGTTAAACGTCCAATGTCATTTCAAGCCCTGGTGCCTTGTACTCCCCGTTCCCTGGTCCCCAGGGGCTGTCCCCACCCTTGTCACGCACGAAGACCTCCTGGCATCTTTCAGGGTGCCGCTCCATCTGTCTGGCCCTCCTCAGCCCCCAGCCAAGCCATCGTCTGTTTCCTTCCTCTCTTTACTCTGAAAACAGCGAGCCCCATACCTGTCATCGAGGGCACCGTGGCCTGGGCACAGGTGGGTGCCGGGACCAGGAAGCACACGGCTTGGAGGCCAGGCTGCCATCCCCGCTGCTCTGCTCTTCTGAAGCATCTCAGTAGGGCACTTGGACCCGTTGTCCTGCACAGGTCCTGTTTGTGGGGTCTCTATAACCCCCAGCCGGGGTCCTCGTCCCCCCTCTCTACAGCCAGGCATCTCGCACAACCCACACCCAGGGCGCCTGACTCCCTTCGCCGCCTCCGCCCAGGAGTCAGGACCAGCTCATCAGCGCCTGCGTCCCTGCCCCACGGGCCTGCCCCCAGCAGCTCAGGGCCGGTTTCCTGAGAAAACGGAAGGCTTCGGGGCTCAGGGGACTTCCCACTTGCTTGGTGAGGGGCCTGCCCATCAGGCAGGGCTGCCGGTGACAGTCGTAAGCGTGGGGTTCCTAGTCACAGCCTGCATGAGGAAGTGGGCTCTGTCTCCCTGGGAGGGTCCCTCCCTGCTGGGTCCTAAAATAGCCTTGCTCAGCCCAACAGGCTGCCGGCTCCCGACTGCAGGAGGGGCCGCCCAGCCCGCAGCCTGGCGGGTGTCCAGAGCTCCCACGGGCGGCCCTGCGGAGACTCAGGGGCTCTCCTTCCCTGTGGCCTCTGACCTCTTTGCTCTGCTCACTGTCAGGCCACCCGATGGGTCAGCAACAGGCCCCAGGTCCCAGCCAGCACCCAAACCCAGGGGACGGGAGTTTGGCACCAGAACACCGAGACCTGGGGTCAGTGGGCTGGGAGGCCGCCCCATGCCTCAGTTTACCCACCAGAGAATGAGAATGAAAACACCACCTACAAGGAGGTCAGTGGATTAAAGGATGGTGCTCCTGGGTTACAGCTGCATTTAACAAATGTGGGCTGGACAAGGGGAGGAGATGATTTGGGGAGGTCTGGCCAGAGCTTTCTCTGGACCCGTCCTGAACAAATGCCTCGAGGGCCATGCAGACCTCGTCCACCTCACCAAGAAGCACCTCTTGAGGGTTGTCTTGTCACCCCCTGTACTGGGGTGACCAGTGCACCCCAAATTCATGTCCACCACTAACCTCCGAAGGTGATCTTATTTGGAAACAGGGTCTTTGCAGGTGAGGTTAAGATGAGGTCACACAGGATTGAGGTGTCCCTGCATGCCTGGGGTCCTTATAAGAAGAGGAGGGACACAGACACACCTGGGATGCGGTGTGAAGAGGGAACCAGAGGCCAGGGCAATGCGCCCCACGAGCCCAGGGACGCCTGCAGCAGCCAAGAGATGAAGGACCCTCCCCCAGAGCGCCCCCCGGGAGGGGGGCACCCTTCCCACACCTGGGCTTCAGACTTCCAGCCTCCAGAACCGGCGGAGAGTTAACTTCTGTTGTCAGAAGCCCCCAGTTTGTGACCCTTTGTTACGGCAGCCCCAGGACAGTAGTCGCCCTGGGTCCCCCCGCCTTGATTTTCTCTGCTGTAAAGTCGGCGTTTCGGGAGGAGGATTAAGTGACCTCAGGCATCAGACGCTGCTCAACACCGGATACAGGAAGGCTTGTCATCGTCAGGGGCCACCATCCTGCAGCGCTAAGTGTCCTGGCTTAGTCCTCATGACGGCCTGGAGGAGCGCCACTGCGCCCATTTCACAGAGGAGCCGTGAAGGCTCCACGAGCAGCTGTGCTGGCTCAGCCCGGCCGGGGGGCTCTGGTGGGATTTAACCCCAGGAGGGTCTGAGTCCAGCCCTCGACGCCCACCCTGAGCCTGAGCACACCCTCTATGGCTACGCCTCTACCCACAAGCTCAACCACAGCACCGCCCCCTGTGCCCAGCCCCCCCGCCCCATGGGAGGCCACGCCCCCAGGGACCCGCACCACTAAATCCCGCCAGTGGCTTTGCCATCTGTCATCTCTAGGAAACTCCCACAGACAGGGCTTGGGGCTCCCGGGGGGTGGCGGGGTCACTGCAGGCCGGGGGGGGACGGTCTCAGTGATGTGCTGGGACCACACGCCCAGGGCAGGACCTGGTGCTATGAAGCCTTGGGTCTGGGTCTCCCCTAGAACCTTCCGGTTGGGGCCCCTGGTCAAGTCACTCGTCCCACTTGTTGATGGAGAGGAGGCCCAGGGGTGGTGACCTCAGAGTGACCGGGTCACAGCTAGCTACAGCACCACCCGGGCCGGGACACGTGTGGTGTCTGCCAGAGGTGGCGTCAACCCAGGGTGGAGGCCCACTGGAGGCCCCCTAGACCCGGAACCCTGCTTGCTGGCGATGTTCCCGTGTCCTGGCCAGACCTTCGGGACGCGCTGGCTGCCTGCCTGTGTGAAGCGGGGGTCAAGCGAGATCAAGGGAGCGACGGTGCTTGGTCAAGCCGGACATCGTCACTGGGGCCATGGCTGCCGGCCGGCACGGGGTGCTCCCGGAGCTCTGCCCGGTGGTCCGCTAACCAGTGCCCACAGCCTTCGGGCCGCCCCAGACTCCAATCCTGCTCCCTCCCGATCCCAGAAGGTCAGAAAAGTCTCCAAGAAAGTGAAAGGAAAGACGGCTCAGATCAGACCGTGGCAAGACCCAGCTCTGTGGACGACGCCTGCTCGGCCGCCCTCGCCCGCCCGTCCAGCGCCCCGTACCTGCGCCCCGCTCCGCAGGACCGCGGCACCGGGTGGCCGCTCCCGGCTCCTCGCTGGCTCGCCCCGCGGGCCGTGTCCACCGCCCCAGCTGACTGCACAGTGGCCGCCACCACCCCTTCTTCCTGCCCCACTTCCTCCCTGCACCCGTGCCTCCAGAGAGAGGCGGGCCCCACGCTGCTGCACCGCCTCCGAGGGCTGGTTGATCATTAGCTCCGTCCTGGGCCAGCTCCAGGCCCTGCCCCGCCTGCCCACGGCCCGGCACCCAGGCTCGGACGTGGAGGCCACCCCGCCTCAGCTGCCAGGATTGGGGAAGTCTGACAGCTGCCCTGCCAACCTCAGCTCTGCTCTCTCTTCCTCTTCCACTTACCGCACACACGTGCACACATACGCATGCGCACACACGTGCATACATGTGCACACACAAGACACACACGTGCACACATGTGCGTGCAAACATACACACATGTGCACACCTACACACACAAGTGCACACGCGCGTGCATGCACGTACGTGCAGCTCCTTCCCTCTGCTCTGGTGCTGCCCCGGCCCGTTGGCCCAGTCAATGGGAACGCACACAGGGGACAGCTGGGCGTCTGCCCTCCTTCCCCCTTTGCCTTTCCGCTGGGCTCCAGGCCCGACCTGGGTTTGACAGCAGGGGATCTCAGCCCTGCCTGGGGAGCCAGAACTGGGTGTCCTGGGTCTCAGACAAGAAGCAGGAACTGAACACGGGTCGGCCCCTGGCCCTAGCCTCCCATCTGCTTTCAGGCCCTCACGGAGGCAGGGGTGTGGCTCTGGTTGCTGGCCCCAGCCCAGACCCAGGAATCAAGAACAGAGGGCCACCTTCTCCGTCCTGTGCTTGAGAAAGGCTGAACTTTCACTCATGGCCTGGCTTCATGACCAGGAACATCTCTGAGTTCAGTGGTAATGTGCCCATTTTACAGACAGGGAAACTGAGGCCTGGGACATGAGGTGGCATGCCCAAGGCCGGTGACAGCTAGAAGGTGAGCCCAGAACCAGGTCTGACAGACACTGAAGCCCCTGGGCTAGGTTTCTAACTGCGGCACTGCTGACATCTGGGGCGATTGCTCTTGGGGTTGCCATGTACACTGTGGGATTTTAGCAGTATCCCTGGCCTCCACCAACTGAAGCCGACCCCAGCTGTGACAACCATTCACATCTCTAGACACTTGTCTCCTGGGGGCAATGTTACCCAGAGTGAGAACCACTCAGGGCTGAGATATTTCTGGATGACCTCCTCCCACCCTGTCTGTCCTTTCTCAGAAAAACTCCCAGCATTAATGCAGTCACCCCAATGTCACAAACTCCCTCCCCTCCCCAGTGTGCCAGAGCCCAGGTGTGAGGGGGCAGCTGGAGACGTGGGGGGAAGGGGCCATCTCACACCAGCAAGGTCCCCACTGAGGGCCAGCATGAGGTTCAAGCCCCTCACGGAGCAGCTCTGGCCACTGAGGTCCAGGGTAGGCAAGCCACTCCCTCTGGGGGCCCCAGAAAGGCCAGGTCCAGAGCTCGGGCTGCCCACACCCCCAGCCCAGCTGGGCCGCACCCCACACGCCACCAACATGCTCGGGGACCACACGGCAGGAGCCAGAGGCTCCAGGTGGCCATTTTCACTGTCCCCCAAGACCACAGGCCAAGTAACGGGGGAGGATTTCATGCCACCCCCTGGGTCCCAGGGGTCCAGGCAGCTGCTCCCACCAGCAGCTCTCCCTCCCCCGCAGGGAGGTGTGACCTCTCCAAGCCTGGCCTCTGTCTGTGGACTGGGGCCCCCCAGTTCTCCAGCCGGCTCTCCAGAACCTCACATTGTGCGGAACATGAGCTGCTCGCTTCTGCTCCCTTTGTTTTTCTGGAAACTGTGTTGAAAGAGGCCCCAGACGGGCTCCACATCCATAGAAGGTTCTGGACACGTTTCCTCTCCTGGCCATTGTGCCGTGCTGCGGCCCGAGACCCCGTATCCTGTTTGTCTCTGTAGCTGCGTTCTTGGCCCAAGGCCGGGGGCGTTTCCAAGAGCCTCCTCCACTGTGCCCAGCATCCTTCAGCTCTGCACAGAGCACCCCAACTCTGCATATTGTACCCCAACTTCACAGAGTGCACCCCAACTCTACAAGTGCACCCTAATAGGCTTCCAGGGAAGAATGCGAGCCTTTCAGGCGGGGAGGGCCTTTCCAAATAAGGGGTCCCTCCTGGAAGTTGCACCACAGGGCAGCCCTATACAGCCCTGCGTGCGAGAGGCTGGTTTCAACCCCAGCCCAGCCCAGGCTTCGGGTGCCCCTGAGAGAGCCTGTCACCCCATGGGCCTCGCTCCCCCCCTTTTAAATGGTCAACGTGGGCTTAGAGATCTCTAAGTGCCCTCCCAGGTCAGCAGCTCTGATCCCTGCAGGGTTGTAATAAATTCCATTTATCACTTGCCAAAAAGATGCTGGATCCGTGGATTGTAGCCATTCCAGTGTATTACCACCATCCCACCGGAGTGAGTAGCAAACGGACTTAGGAGAGGCAGGACCTGCCCCGGGTCAGGTCACACAGCCCCCAGGGAGACACCAGGGCCGCCCGGGGCCAAAGCAGACCCCCGACACTCTAAGGCAGGAGACACACAGCCAGAGGAAGAGCTCTCAGGAACTTCCTGTGGGAAAACCTGTGGCCACCCACCAGCAACCCAGCTGCAGCTTCTCTTTAACCATCCCTGCGGGTCTGAGCTGGCCCCCTCCCACCTTCAGCCCGCCTGGACTCTGCTCTGCCATTGTGGACGGAGGTTCCCAATGAGCCCCCAGGACGGCTCCCGCCTGATTCCTAGACCATAGACGCTGGCCCTGGGCTGCCATCCAGAGCCAGGGGACAGGGGCTGTGGGGTGCCCTGCCTTCCGTCCTCTGCTTACTTTTTAACTCATGGAGCAAATAGCAACAACTGTGGTCCTACAAAGACAAAAAGCAATTTCTAACTTTGTCATGTCATCTTAGAGCATGTTCAGTCCTCTGGGACTGTGAGGGGCTGTATCAGCACAGTCTTGGGCCAGGAAAGGTGACCTAGCCCAACCCCCAGGCCCAGCTGGGATCCCCTGCACAGCCTCCCTGGCACGTGGTCCAGCCTCTTGGTGGGTCCCCCACTCCGCTTTGTGACTGCTCTGCACTTTGGGGTTCAGAGCTACCCCTGCCACCACCCATCTTGGCTCCATCACCCCAGTTCTGACTTCAAGTACCCACCCACAAGGGGGCTCAGACAAGTTGGGGTTACAGACTTGGAAACAGACTGGGATGATGTAGCATGATCTGTGCAGTGCCAAAGGAAGGGGAAGAAGAGGAAGGCGAAATCTAGGAAGGCTTCCTGGAGGTGGAGTCTCCTCAGCTGAATCTTGGAGGAAGAGGGACTAGGCAGAGAGAAGGTGTAAAGGTCTACCTGGGGACAGGGCCAGCCAGAAGAGCACGTGAGCCTGGCCTGCTCCAGGTATGCAGCTTGCTGAAGCATCCCACAGCCACTTCTGGTGGCTGCAGATTCTGGGGGCAGGTCACCCTCTCGCCCTGAGGGTTAATCTACAACAGGCCATAAACATAAATGGTGAATCCCAGGAATGCAGAGGCCCTGGGGAGGAGGTGGGTGTAGGGTTGGGGGACAGGACTACTCCCTGCTGGGTCTCCGCAACAGCCCAGACAGTGGAAGCAAGACGTACAGGTGATTCTAGAGCAGGGGCAGCAGATGCTTTCCATAAAGGGACAGAGAATAAATAGGTTTGGCTTTTCAGGTCATAATGTGGGCTCCACCACAACCCCACGGTTACAGCCTGAAAGCAGGCTTAGGTGATAGGAAATGAGTGGGCCTGGCCTGGTGCCAAGAAAACCTTATTTGCAAAACAGGGGTGGGATTTGGCCCTGGGTATGGGCCCTGCTCTAGAGAATGGGGCAGGATGGGGAATTCATGGAAAAGCACCTCAGGATCACCCTGCCACTGATGCAGGAAGGAGTCACCACAAAACGTCCCTGCCACCCTGGAATTGGGATGTGGAAAGGTTCACCATTAGTGAAACAGGGAAGAACAGAATCTGACTCCATGTTGGATCTGTTTCTTTTACTTTAATCTTTGCTTTTTGCTGCTTTTGTTACTATAATCACTAAAAGAATGCTGCTGTTAGCTGCAAGCATAATGGCCTGCCTCAGGGAACCCTGCCCCTCTGCCTGAATGTTAAACTAAAGTGCCTTTGTTCACCTCACAGGAAGACATTCTGACCCTGCCCACCTGTGAATGGCTGCAGAAAAGAAATTAACACATCCCCTCCCCGAGGCTGGCCAAGCCAGGAGATATTTTGCAAGACATGCAAAAAAAAAAAAAAAAAAAAGCCTTTTTGCTTTACTTCCTCCCTGTCTCTGTTCTATAAAAGAAACTGGCATCCAGACCCTGATAAGATGGTACTCTAGGGGACTTCCCTGGTACTCTAGGGGACTTCCCTGGTGGTGCAGTGGTTAAGAATCCACCTGCCAATGCAGGGGACGTGGGTTCAAGCCCTCCAGGAAGTTCCCACATGCCGCAGAGCAACTAATCCTGTGTGCCCCAACTACTGAGGCTGCGCTCTAGAGCCCGCGAGTCACAACTACTGAGCCTGTGTGCCACAACTACTGAGCCCGCGCACCACAACTACTGAAGCCTGCGCGCCTAGAGCCCGTGCTCTGCAACAAGAGAAGCCACCGCAGTGAGAACCCCGCGCACTGCAACGAAGAGTAGCCCCTGCTCGCCGCAACTAGGGAAAGTCCGTGCGCAGCAATGAAGACCCAAGGCAGCCAAAAATTAAATAAATAAATAAATAAATTTATTTTTTAAAAAAGATAGTACTCTAGGACGTTAGTCCTCCATCTTCTCAGACGCCCGGCTTTCCAAATAAAGTCGCTATTCCTTGCCTCAACACCTCGTCCCGATTTATTGTCCTGTCGTGCAGTGAGCAGACCGAGCTTGGATTTGGTAACATTAGGAGAGCATCTAAGTAGAGAATGGTGGAGCTGGCCCCAGCACCAGGCAGCCTGGAGGACCAGTAATGACCAGAGAGCTGAAGACCGTCCTGTGCTTGACGCCGGCTCAGGACACGATGCAGGAAGCTGCACCCTTCCTCCCTCCTCCCGCTGGTTAGGACTGTAACTGCTGAATTATCGAGGGTTACCGAGAACCAGCACTTAAGAATGTTCCCAATAAAGACAGGTGACTGGGCTGTGAGGTAGCAAAGTCCGTCCTTCAGGCTGTGGGGAAACTGAGACTTGGGAAGAGAAAGCCCCTCACCCAAAGGTCACAGGAGGGGGTGAACCCAGGGCTCCCACTGGTCCACGCCAAGCAACGCCCCATCACCTTTCCTGGTCTCTGGCTCCACATCTGTCAGATGCAGATGTGACCCGACTAAAGCAATCTCCCAGAAGGACACTCCTTCCAAGGCCAGTGCATTCCTGAGCCCCACCCGGGTCTAAGGAGCAATCTGCCTGAGAGGTCCTTCCTTTGCACATCCAAGTCTGAGGTCGGAGCCCGGGACAGAGAGAGAAGCTGCTAGTCTGGAGCCTGGCACGCGGCTGCCGCTGGACCTGCCGAAAGGGCTAGAACCATGTGTGTGCTCAGCAGAGCTCGGTCTGTGTTTGTTGTTTCTGGCCTCAGCAGCTGAAACCAGGCCCGATCAAAGATGAGCAGAGCTCTAGGCCCCGTGATTTCAGGAAATGCTCTTTGCAAAACAAGGATATCGGGACCAAACAGCCTTTCCAGATGACTGATGGCCACCTGGGCCGGGTCGAAGGCCTGCAGGAAGCGGTCAGCAGTTCCTGTGGACCGGAGACGCCACCCGCAGTGGCCGTGGCCCCAGGCCGTCCGGCTCTGTCTGGGCAGGCGTCGCCCTCTGCCCAGGAATCGCTGACTCTGCTGCCCTGGCTCCCCTCCTCGGCCCGCGAGCTGGCCAGGTCCCTGCGTGTGTTTGTGCCTGGGACTCCTCCACATTCAGAAGAGGGGTACTCCCTCGTCAACACCCCAAATAATGGGACAGGGCACTCGGAGGAAGTTGGTAAGAAGGGACAAAGGCTGTTTTCACAGCCTATAAGGGAGCAAGGCCCAGACTGGCATGTCCTCCTTGTCACATCCTTAGGGGGGCCCTATGTTACCCACCAGTTCAAAGCAGCTCCTTCCTTTAAAAAATAAGGGACGGGGTGGGGACTCCCCTGGTGGTACAGTGGTTAAGACTCCACGCTCCCAGTGCAGAGGGCCTGGGTTCAATCTCTGGTCAGGGAACTAGATCCCACATGCCACAACTAAGAGTCCACGTGCCACAACTAAGGAGCTGATGAGCCACAACTAAGGAGCCCTCAAGCTGCAACTCAGACCTGACGCAACCAATTAAATAAATAAAAATAAATATATATAAAAAAATTAAGGGACGGGGTTCAAAGCGGCCACACAGCGGGCAGTGGCCGTGTCTTAGAGGTTCCTCCCATCATAGGACAGGCTCGCCCCACTGCCCTGGACCATCCATCCCCTGAGTCGTGGGTGACCAGGAGGCGGCTGCCTGGAGGAGGTGGGAGTAGGGGCTCCAGACTGGGAAGCACGGCGTGGCCTTCACGGATGCCGTTTTCCCTGGGAGCCTGGGGAAGCCACCCAGCTTATAAATGAGACCCCAGGGACACCCTGATCCCGTGGGCCCCCACTCCCCAGAGCACCAGCATTCCTGAAGCGGGGTGTGGCAACCCCACTGGAATTCTGGACGTTATCCCAGCCCAGGCACCAGGGGATGGATCTTGAACTTGGCTGTGCAAACATTAACCCAGGCCCCAGCACACACTTCCCAGAGGCCTGCCAGCCAAGACCCACCACTGCAGGTGGGACAGGGCAGGAGGGCTCAGGGGGAATTTCTGCAGGCCCCCCCCGATGTCGCTCCCTGCTGGGCCAGGCCTACACGTGGGTGACGCTGCCTCGGTGGGTAGCCCCCGTTTCAGCCCCCGTTTCATTCATTTGGCTACTTCTCATCTCTGCTCCCTTCCGGCGACACCTCCAGAGCCTTCTACCCCAGCCAGCTCTGTACCCCCCCTCCTGAGCCTCACCTCACCCACTCCCCAAACTGCCCTTGCCCAGGCCGCCAGCACCTTCCGCGTTGCTAAATCCCATGGTTTCGCCCCCGTCCTCATCTCACTGGCCCCTCGGCGGTCACCCTCTGCCTCACCTGCCACACTGCTCTGTCTACACTCGCTCTTAGGTGTGAGCGTGAAGGTCGGGGACCTCAGAGCCCTCTGCCCCCACTGACAGTCCAGGTGCCACCTCACACCTGAGGGCGGTGCCAGGCCTTCCTCTCGGTGGGACTGGACAACTGCCCCCATTGCCCACCACCCACCCCTCCCTCCCTCCCCCGAATCTCAGAAAACAGCACCACCGGCCACTCAGCACCTGGTCCTTCACTTTCCACTGACCTGTCACACTCAGGCCACCCCGTTCCCCCGATGGTTGGGGTCCTTGGGCTCCCTGATCCCCTGTGCCCCCCCACTTCCCCTGCATTTGCACATCCTCTTCCTGGTCACCTTCTCCTCCAGGCTGTGACCTCAACTCCTGTCTGTCTCCAAAGTCTCCTTCCTGCATCGCCTCCTTCTGAGGCCTCGCGGACGTGGACAAGCCACCCCTTCCCCAGCCCTGAGGGCCCTGGGCACATCTGTGCTGTAACTGGGGTTTGTGTCTAGGCTGCCGCTAGGCTAACACTCGAGGACCCTCAAGGGCACTGCCGGGGAAGTCTGCGAGCGTTTGTTGAATGACTAACAAACAGGCACCTGAACAGGAGCCCCTGTGCGCAGGACTTGCCTGTCCCAGACGCGCAGAAAGGGCAGCCCCCTGAGTTACCGCCTCGGATAGGGCAAAGCCGTGCAGGACGCTCACCCTTCTCCTCCTGCCCGATTTCCAGTACCCCACTTCCTTCCTGGCTCTCCAGGGTGGCAGCTGGGTGGCAGGGACTCAGGTCTCATCCACGGGCCACCGCAGGCTCCGAGCAGCAGCCCCGCCACAGCTGGACATCCACACCTGTGCCCTTCACACGCCCGGTCACCCAGCTGAAGGTTTCACAGGCCACGGCGTGGGGGGCCTGGCTGGAGCACCCACCGATCTGGTGCCAATCCAGGTGTGAGCCCGGGGTCTCCCCTCACCATGCAGGTGGGCACGGCCTCCACCTCTCTCCCCCCACAGAGCCCTCCTGGCTTCACAAAGGTCAGATTTTCCATCCCAGCACCTCACGTGCCAGTCTTGTTAATGCCATGCTGACCCCGCACAGTACGCGCTAAGGTGGCGAAGAGCACAGATTCTGCCCAGGTGTGAACCCTGGTGAGTACTTCACTCTTGCCCTGGGTCGTCTACCCAGGCCCAGCCCCCGCCGGCGTGGGGAAGGGGGGCCCACAAAGGAGAGCGATTATTATCATTATGGCCAGCGGGGGCAGGGTCCGGCTGCTGACAGCATTGCCCAGCCCCACCCTGTGCTTAGCTCAGTGTGGACACTGGGGACCTGGATGAATGGATGAATCAGGCGACCCTGCCCTCCAAGGCTCTCGGCCTAGTGGTAAAGACAGCCAAGGAAACAGTCGGAGTGGCTGTGACAGAGGGCGAGCAGAGAGGCCGGGGCCACCAAACAGCCCCCATGTCAACTGGAGATAGCAGGGGGGGCTGCCTGGACGAGGGGGCTCCGAGCCTGGCCTTGGCACATGAAACACATTCCCTGGCAGGAAATGTACACAGCGAGCCTGGGACATCTTGTAGGGCCAGAGAGTAGGAAATGGGATAGAGAGGATAGATAGACAGACAGACAGACAGACAACAGATCGATGGATAGCTGATAGATCCAGGGATCCCCACAATGATGGGACTATGTCCAAGAGATGCAGGGGATGACAGAAGAGGTCTCGATGGCAGAAGCTGGGACAATTTAAGGAACAAAATAAAGTTGTATTGGATTATAACCCCAGGTATAAAATGAATATTCCTAAATCCATACTGATATAAACAAAAGATTGCATAACTAAGCAGTAAATGGAGGAGAAAGAAGCAAATCTCCCATGCAGCAGAATTCCAAGTGATTTATGTAGCTGCTCCACCCTCCCCAGCCCTCAGGTGTGGCTGGGCAGGTGACTTCCTTCTCAGGAGCACTTCATGGAAATAGAGGGGAAGGGTAATTTCATGGGAAGAAACCTGACAATCACCACCTTGGCCTGGGCATGCAGGCTGACCTCAGCAGTTATAGGTCATGTCAACAGCAGGTGCCCTTGCTGGGACGGGATGAGAAGGGCACTTTACCTCTGTGACCTTCCTCTCCCAAACCCATAACCCCAGTGTCACCATGAGAAAAACATCAGACGAACCCAAATTGAGCATGTACAGGGGTGGGGTAGGGTGGCAGGAGTGAGGAGTGAGGAGATTAACTCAGCTTGGTAGTCAGGGAAGTCTTCCTGGAGGTGGTGACATTTGGGCAGTGCCTTGGAAGATAGGTCAGAGCAGGCAAGGGAGGTTCAGGTAGAAGTCCCAGCACGGCCAGAGGGCAGGGCTGGATGGGGAGTGAGCAGGGAGTGTGGGTTGCAGCCACGGTGAGAAGGGCCCGCACAGCCAGCCCCTGCAGTCCCTTACCAGGAAGGGGAAGGAAAGTGGCCCACATGGGGGCCAAGTGACAGGATGGGGTGACAGACCTCATCACGGCACGTGCATCGAGGCAACAGTGACCAAAAGAGGACAAAGGCTCTCAAGGCTGGGGGCCCTGGTGACTGAAGCTCAGGGACCAGGACCATGGGTGGTAGGCTCACAGGAGGTTGATTGGGTTCCTGCCAAAGTGGACCCCCCCACCCCAGTTCCTGTCTGGGTTTTTGACTCTAATCATGAACCCAAGGGACAGGCAGACGAGGCCAGGGGTTTCTAGATACAAGAAACACACATTCCTGCGGGAAAGACAGGGGCACAGGGTGACCGGGAGAGGCCCGGGAGCCCTCTGCCTCTGGGTCTCCCATCATCGCCCACCCCACACACCCTGTCAGGCAGCAGGAAGAAGGGAGATGTCCGCACATCACCACACTTGGCCATTTCTCATGGGGAGGACTCAGCTCAGGCTGCTCCAGTGCCCAGAACGCTTTCATTTCTCCCTTGGCTGCCTGGCAAACCCTTACGCATCCTACCAAACCCTGCTCAATCATCACCTCCTCTGGGAGGCCTCCCAGATTGCTCCCAGTTCTGGGAGGAGTTAGGGGAAGAGGGGAACAAACTGCTCTTCCTTTGCGCTTGCCTCACGTGGGCACTGACCATCTCATTGCACACTCCTCCCTGTGCGCCCGCTACAAGTCTCCCCTTCTTTCTGGTCCCCTTATCAGAGCCAGCCACTTGCAGGCTCTAACCTGGCTCTCGTTCACTTACCCTAATTCCAGATTGGCCTCTTGCTAATAGGGTGGCTTGGGTAAGGTATTTTACCTCTCTCAGCCTCCATCACTCTATCCATAAAATGGGACCAGAGTCCTGTCCTATGGGATGGTGCCGAGGTTCCAGATGTGGTTGAGGGTGGACGTGATTTATTAAAGAGAGTTGCTGGGGTGGCACATGGACCAAGCAAGCAGACCCTCAGACTCGGTGGTTGGGGTCTGAGCCCAGGCAGCTGCAGAGCACAGCCTCTGGTCCCTTCACTTTTTTTTTTATTTTAAAGATTTATTGATTGATTGATTGATTGATTGATTGATTGCTATGTTGGGTCTTCGTTTCTGTGCTAGGGATTTCTCTAGTTGCGGCAAGCGGGGGCCACTCTTCATTGCGGTGTGCGGGCCTCTCACTATCGCGGCCTCTCTTGTTGCGGAGCACAGGCTCCAGACGCGCAGGCTCAGTAGTTGTGGTTCACGGGCCTAGTTGCTCCGCGGCATGTGGGATCTTCCCAGACCAGGGCTCGAACCCGTGTCCTCTGCATTAGCAGGCAGATTCTCAACCACTGCGCCACCAGGGAAGCCCCCCTTCACTTTTTTAAGTGGCTCCCTTTTGTCTCATTTTGTTTTGTTTCAGTGGCTCCTCGTCCTTGTTTTTTTTTTTAACTAAACTTTTAAATTTAAAATAGTTTTAGATTTACAGAAAAGTTGCAATGACAGTGCAGAGATCCTCACGTGCTCACGCCCTGTTTCCACAACATCATCTCATGTTGTTATGGTACGTTTGTCACAACTGATGAACCAACATTGATTGATACATCACTATTAACTGAAGTTCATACTTCATTCGGTTTCCTTGGCTTTTCCCTAGTGTCCTTTTCTGTCCCCAGAGCCCACAGGGGACACCGCCTCACACTTAAGTATCATGTCTCTTTAGGCTCCTCTGAGCTGTGATGGTTTCTCAGATTTTCCATGTTTTTCATGACTTTTGACAGTTTTGAGGACTGGCCAGGTACTTTTGCAGATTGGACTTCAGCTGGGATTTCTCTGCTGTTTTTCTCAGTCCCTTTACTGTTCATTTTCAACAAACAAAATCTGCTGCAGGTTTTGGTTCCGAGTCAGGCTGGAGCCGGCCCTCTCCCAGCAGCTGTTTTTAATTAAACCGCACCCGAGATGCTGACCCCCATATTCAATGCTGGAAGAAGAGACCGGTGACTCTACAGAAAAGCGTGGGGACTGGGCACGGGCAGTTCCTAACTGTCCGTGTCCTTGAAATGCATGACATGCATGAAATGATGCTTGGAAGTGCAAAGTGGTCCCAAGAGACCCTTTGTCACCTCCCAGCTCCACAGCCGCCGGCATCTGTCAGGACACCCTCAGCAGGGCTGCGGGGAGCCCGGGGCCAGGCCAGTCTGAGGCTGGGTTACCAGCCAACTCCTATAAAACCACAGTGCTCACCCTTTGCCTGGCAGCCCACCTCTGGCATCACTCTGCAGATGACTGCCTGCTTCTGAGATGGCAGGGCTCCGAGGGGGCGGGGACTCTTTATAACAGTGACTTCTCGGAAATAACCCAGGTGTCAAATAAATCACGCTGCAGACTCGCACCGAATAGTAGCACGAGGCCTGTCTCCACGTGCCAGCAAGGGAGGATCTCTGAGCCCCATTAAGTGGGAAAAAAGCAAGATGCAGAGTGATTTGTGCGCTACATTTTGTGTTCTAAACGGGAGGTTAGAATATCTTCATATTTCCTTGCATTTGTGAAAAGGAACTGGAAGGGTCAACAAATCAGCGGCCGCAGAGAGCTGAGCAGGGAAGCCTGGGAGATGTTTTCAGGTTGCGAAACTCTGTGTGATCCTGTGACAGTGGATACCTGACGCTGTGCATTTGTCAAAAGACTTTAAACTTTATAGCGCGAAGTGAACCTTAATGTATGCAAATAAAACAAATTTAGGAGGACAGGGGAAGCCCAGGTTGGATGCAGCATACGACAAAGCAGTGAACAGTATTACAAGCGTACGAAACAGCGTCACTGAAGAGAGGGGAGAGGTGCCTGCACATCAGTTTGGCAACGAGTGGAGGCTGAAGATTGAAGGCAAAAGGCCTCACACATGTGCCTTGGGCTCTAGCTGGTCGTGTTGTTCCCCACGGGGGCCTGGGTTACAAAATCTTACGCTTCTATACGTGTGTCCAGTAGTCAGAATGTGAATAATTAAGTAAATGGGTGGTGGGTGGTGACAGCCGGGTTTCTCACTGTGGGAGTGGGAGCTACAGAAAACCAAGGAGAGGAGGCTGGAGTGACCCATGGGTGACGGCTTAGAGGTGGAGACATCGCTGTGAATTCGTGTTTCACTTGATAGAGATACACAGGTTACATATAGATACACTTATTAGGTATGTGTGTATACGCGGGTTAGTATACATGTATATGCATGCTAACTTACAGATCTGTGTATATAGATGGGTTAGTATACACATACGTACACACTAACTAATAGATATGTGTATATATATGGATACGTGTACACACGAGTAGACACTTATAGATGCATGCGTATGCACGGGCTAGTATATGCATATATACAGGCTAACTTATAGATACGTATATTTACATGGATATGTGTACACATGAGTGTACACATACATGTGTGTTTATACATGGGTTCGTATACACATACATTTCTGAGAGGTCCTAAAAGAAAAGACACCCAGGTAGCAACAAGCGCACACAGAGTGCAGGTAAATCTTGGTTCCTAAGACATTTCTCCCACAAAAGGAATCAGGACTCTTGGAGAAATGGCTGATTCTAGGACTGGGCCAGGATGGAGACACGATGAGCCTGGCTTGTAGTGGCAGAAAAGTAAGGAAGGACATGAATGAACCAACAAAGGAATGAAATCCCACCATGATGGGACGTGTCAGAGGGATGCAGGGCCAGCTGAAAGAGCCCCCAGTGGCCAAAGCTGGAAAAACTTGAGTAAAAAAAACTAATTAGCATTAGAATATAACCCATAATCCCTGTCTAATCAGAAAATTCCTAATTGAGGGGCATTTTACAAAGCACCAAACCAAAACTCCTCAAAAACAAAAGAATTAAAATAAGAAAGGCTATACAGATGGCCAACAGGCACATGAAAAGATGCTCAACATCACTAATTATTAGAGAAATGCAAATCAAAACCACAATGAGGTATCACCTCACACCAGTCAGACATCATCAAAATGTCTACAAACAATAAATGCTGGAGAGGGTGTGGAGAAAAGGGAACCCTCTACACTGTCGGTTGGGAATGTAAACTGGTGCAGCCACTGTGGAAAAAGGTATGGAGGTTCCTCAAAAAACTAAAAATAGAGTTGCCATATGATCCAGCAATCCCACTCCTGGGCATATATCCAGACAAAACTATAATTTGAAAAGATGCATGCACCCCTATGTTCACACAGCAGCACTATTCACAATAGCCAGGGCATGGAAACAACCTAAATGTCCACTGACACATGTATGGATAAAGATGTGGTACATATATACAATGGAATACTACTCAGCCATAAAAAAGAACGAAATAATGCCATTTGCAGCAACATGGATGCAGCTAGAGATTATCATACTAAGTGAAGTAATTCAGAAGGAGAAAGACAAATACCATATGATATCACTTATATGTGGAACCTAAAATATGACACAAATGAACTTATCTACGAAACAGAAACAGACTCACAGACATAGAGAACAGTCTTGTGGTTGCCAAGGGGGAGGGGTGTGGGGGAGGGATGGAGTGGGAGTTTGGGATTAGCAGGTGCAAACTATTATATAGAGAATGGATAAGCAACAAGGTCCTACTGTATAGCACAGGGAACTACATTCAATATCCTGTGATAAACCATACTGGAAAAGAATATGAAAAAGAATATATATATGTATAACTGAGTCACTTTGCTGTACAGCAGGAATTAACACAGCATCGTAAATCAACTGTAATTCAAAAAAAAAGAAAAAAAAGAAGAAGAAGGAAAGTCTGGGAAATTGTCACAGTCCAGAAGCCCTAGGAGATGTGACTACTAAATGTCACATGGGGTCCTCGATGGGGTCCTGGGGTCCTGGGACAGAAAAGGGACATTAGGTAGAAACACAGGAAACCTGAATGAGGTATGAGCTTCACTTAGTAATAATGAATCAATATTGGTTCATTAGTTGTGACAAATGTACCGAACTGATGTGAGATGTTAGTAATAGGGGAGACTGGGTAGGGCTTACAAAAACTCTCTGTGCTATATTTGCAATTGTTTTGTAAATCTAAAACTGTTCTTGGACTTCCCTGGTGGTGCAATGGTTAAGAATCCGCCTGCCAAGGCAGGGGACACGGGTTCCAGCCCTGGTCCGGGAAGATTCCACATGCCATGGAGCAACTAAGCCCGTGCGCCACAACTACTGAGCCTGAGCTCTAGAGCCCACGTGCCACAACTACTGAAGCCCACGCGCCTAGAGCCCGTGCTTGCAACGAGAGAAGCCACCACAACAAGAAGCCCATGCACCGCAATGAAGACCCGACGCAGCCAATAAATAAATAAATAAATAAATAATAAAATAAAAATTAAAAAAATAAAACTGTTCTTAAAAAATCACATCTTTTTTTTAAAAGAGGTCCAGTAAGGTGGAACAATCTGCAAGTGTGGAGAGAGAACGATGAAAGCCCAAAGACACCGGAGGGCATGTCTCAGGCCTACTTGCTGTGTGGCCTTGGGCCAGCCTTGGAGCTGCCCTAGGCGGCACAAGGAGGGCGAGAGGGGCCGAGCCTGGCTCTCGCTGCGCTCTCCTTGTGGTCCCGGGGCACTGGGAAAGCCGAGGCGGGCCTTCAGAGGAGGCCGAGGTTCCAGCCACGACCTGCAGGTGATCTCGGGCAAGTTACACCCCCTCGAGCCTCAGGTCCCCTCTGTAAATCCAGGCCCCTCCACAGGTCACCTGAGAATTGTAGGCTCTGTTTTGTGTAAACAAAACTCAGCCTGGGGCCTGACCCGAAGCCCCCAAGGAGGGGAGGGAGAGAGGGAGGGTCACCAGGCTCACGGTGCCTGAGGATCAGAGGGCCACATTCTCGCCTGGGCCACAGGGCTGCCCGTCACCCCACCCCGTCCCCGTCCCCGCCATCAGTCTATGCGAGGTCTGCAGTGCACCCCAGGGCCGTGGGGCAGGGCCGTTCCCCACCCCTTCCACCCTCGCCCCGTCCCCATTCAAAACCCAGGGCCCACTGCTGAGGGAGAGAGCGGCCGTCCCCAGTGTCGCAGGGACTTTGGCCCCTGGGGGTGGGATGGGGGCTGGGGAAGGAGGAGGAGCAGAGACCCCCGGTGCTGATGCCCAGTGCGGGCGGGGCAGCCTTAGAGGCAAGGGAAAGCCGGGACCTGGCCCCCAGCCCAGGGCTCCCGCTCCTCTCCAGGGCCGTCGGCGCCGTGCCACCCGGGCACACCATCCTGAGCCCCAGCACGGATGATCTCATCTCGCAGATGGCAAAGTGAGGTTCAGGGGAGAGTCACTTACTCACAGGCCAGGGGCTCAGCCAACATCAGAATCCCCGGGGCTGCTGCCTCCTGGGCCCTCAAGAGCCCTCCCCACTCCCCCCACCGAACCCCACCCGTGGGGAGGCACCTCCCTGCCTCACAACTGCCACCCTGACAACGTCCAGCTTCACCACCAGCCCTTGGCTCCTTTCTCAGGCGCAGGGCCAGCTGAGCACTGCCCTGGCGCTCCCCGGCCAGGACTGATTTGGGGACACACGCACACCCTCCCCTGGCCTCACCTGCCCCGGCAGGTGACCCTCAGCGTGGGGCTGGGGGCTGCAGCGTAGGGGCGGCACCTCCTAGAGCAGTCCTGCCCGGTGGTCTGGAACTCACCCTGCCAAGGAAGGGAGGGAGGGAGGCTCCCGGGGCCCCTCAGGATAGTCCCCGGCCGTGTGATGCCTGTCCAGGGCAGGAAGGCGCACATTTGCAGCAAGCCAGCCCTCCAGGCTGCGATCAGGCGGCCTGAGCTGTCAGCCCGGGTCATTGGCTGTGCCCGCGGTCAGCCCGCCCCGCAGGGAAGGGGCCGAGTGTCCTCCACGACCTTCCTCCTCCTCACCGGCCATTGGAAGTCAGCAATCCTGGGTCAGCATTCCTGAGCTGGGCGGCAGGCGAGGCCCGCTGGCTAGAGGAGAGCAGGCAGCCTGGCTCCCAGACCGGCCTGTGTGCCCGGGGATGCGGGGACGCCGGGTGACAGGTGCCACCTCCCTGGTCCCTGTACCTCAGAGAGGCAGGAGGATGGGCCCTTGGACACTGCTAGGCTGTCCAAGAAGAGTTCGCCCCTCTTGCTGGGGCCGGTTTCGGTAGCTGGGAGCTCAGCAAACATCCATTGAGCAACTGCTGTGTGCTGGGCCCTGTGCGAGGCCACGGCAGATCTCAGGGCGCCCGGAGAGACCATTTCCCAGAGTAGCTCCTCGTGAGTCACCGGCGGTGGCCTTAAAGTTACAGATCCTTGACTCCAGACCCACCGCGTCCGCACCTTCCAGGGCAGGGCCCGGAAATCTCGATTTTTAACAAGTTCCCAAGGGGCCCCTGAGCACCCCGTCCCAAAGACACGTCTATCCTCAGACATTCACATAGGTGGGCAGAGTCACCTGTGACAGGCATGCGTCCCCTGCCCCTCCACAGACCCCTGAACCAGAGGGGCGGGGCCCCTGCTTCCAGGACTGGCTGTGTGACTTGAGGCAATTTTCTTAACCTCTCTGTCTCCCTTTTTTTTTTTTTTTTTTTTTTTTGGCCAAGCCATGAGGCATGCAGGATCTTAGTTCCCCAACCAGGGATCTGGGGATCGAACCCGGGCCCCCTGCAGTGGAAATGTGGAGCCCTAACCACTGGGCCGCCAGGGGAGTCCTGTACCTCCCTCTCTCAGTCTTTGAAATGGAAGAATGCTAGATACTCGGCCCCCCCATCAGTGTTCGTGAGAAATAAAAGAGTTAGTAAGTGTTAAGGGCTCAAAACAATGCCCTACATACACATGCACACACACACACACCCAGATGTGCATTTTCATCAGGCATCCTGCTGGCGCTGACTCAGCCACCCGGGATGATTTGTGTTGTCCTGGGGGAAGAGCTGGCTTGGGCAGGAGGCAGGAGGTGCTGGGCCTGCGCTGGCCTTGGGGCTGGATAAGAGGTGGCCGCTCAGTGCCCGTCACCCACGTGGATGGACGAACGAACGAGTGAATGAATGAGGTACGAAGTGCCTGACATTTTCTTTGCTTTTACTTACAAGAGCACGGAGTTGGTTCCCACAGCGCCCCGCTGGCTGACACCTGATTACTGGTCACCATGGTCCCTGACACTCTCCCTTCAGTCCGGAAACCTGGGCTCGCTTCCTGTGGCCCCTCGGGCTCACCTGGGCTCACCCTGTCTGGCCTGTCCCGGGACTGCGGCTCTGGCCTCAGGGCTCACATTCCTGCGGGTGTCACCAACCATCAGCCAAGGGCGTAAAGACCGCTGATTCGTTTTCAACCATGGAAAGTAGAGATTTCACACTAAGACAGATATCTGGCTGTTCTGGAAAGTCGGGAAGACTGGACACACGGGGCAGCCTTCCCCCGCCGCTCACCAAGGGCCTGCTGCCCCTGCATGGAGGGTGAGCTCTCCCATGGCCACGGCCACCGGGGGCTCCCCTGGCTCCCGAGTTGGCGCCCTGCGGGCATTGAGCTGTGACCCCACTTCCCTGGGCCAAACCCTGGCGGCTTGGTTCCCAGGAACCTGCCCGATGCGCTGAAATTCCTTTTCATCCCCACCAAGCTCTCTAACGCTGCAGGCCTAGGCTGACCTGCAGGACCCCACCCAGTGCAGGGGAGGGTGCTGATCCCTAGCCCGGGGGAGGCCAGGCTGGGGGCTTAGAGGTAGTTAGGTCCTGGCCACCCTCCTCAGGGGGCCCTCCCCAAGGTCGAGGGCTGTCAGGGTGCCAGGCACCTGGCTCAGGCTTAGATCCCGAGGGCTCCCATCCCCCAGCCACTGCCCATTTCCAGGGATGGAGACCAAGGCCCCGAGGGGCCTGGCAGCTTGGACAGAATATCCCCCTGGAAGTCCCCTAGCCAGGGTCCCACTGCGGGACTTCCCGCTGCTCAGGTCTCGAGTCTGGAAGCCCTTTTGTGCTAGAGACCCATCCTCTGCCCTTCCCTAGCCCTGTGGGTCCTCTCACAGGGCTGAGCTGTGTCAGGAGCCCTGTATTTTCTTTTCCTTTAAATTTTTTTTTTTTTTGGCACTGCGCTGCATGGCTTGTGGGATCTTAGCTCCCCAATCAGGGATCAAACCTGTGCCCCCGGAAGTGGAAGCGCGGAGTCCTAACCATTGGACCGCCAGGGAATTCCCATGGAGCCCCGTATTTTCAATCCTGGGGCCACTTCGGACAATACACAGCTCTCTCTGGGCCTCAGTTTCCCCATTTGCAAGTGGGAAGTGGATGGCCTGGGAACCTTCTGGGGACCACGGCTCTGGAGCAGACACCTTCCCAACTACCAGACCGCAGGCATCACCGCTCCTCTCGGCGGTGCGGGCTGAGGGGCCCGAGGCCACCGTGAGCCTGCTGGGATGCCCTGACGCCTCTCCTCAGCCTCACAGCAGCCTCACATCCGCCTCCTTGAACCTAATATTGATGGGCTCAGGATTGGTACAAGGAACGCGAAGGCTTCCCTGATGTGCATGAGATGTACAAACCATCTCGCCTCGGGGATTGGCGCTGTGGAGCCCAGAATTCACTTATAAACAAACAAATCACCTACGTCCTAAATTTCTTGTCTTAACCTTTTAAAGACCATTTTGGAAATCTTGCTTTAAAATAACGAAAGCCAAGCGCACCAGCCGTGATCTTAGCCCCAAGAGGGAGCACGGTGGACTGGGGCTGTCTTCCGGGTGAGTCCCCCCAACGTGGAGGAGCCGGGGTGAGCCGTGCAGTGAAGGGCAGAAAGTGGCCTGAGGGGCAGGCGTGACCACTCCACGAGAAGCTAGAAGACCCTAGAACGTGTGTTGACGGGGCGAGATACCCACAGCCGGGAAGCAAAAGCTGTGAATTAAACGGACGGTACTTGGTCTGATCCCTTCTGGGATAAGCATTGCTCCCTGCAGCCAGAATGACATACAAACAGGGGCAAAGACAAGGCTGAGACCTGCAGGCCCGGTGGGGACAGGCATGACCCCATTGGCGCAAAGCAGCTTTATATGTGAATAGGAGGTTGGGGCAACACCCCAAGGCCACGTGACTTGGACTTGGTTCCTGGGACGGGGTCATGGGGGCTATCTCCGCGCACTCCCATGAGGTCGCTGGGGGCTCCCTCCAGGACCAGGGTCCATCCCAGCCCACAGACAGTGGGAAGTTGCCAGACAATTACTGTAGATGTTATGGCAGGATAAACACTGACTACACGAAGATATTCTCAACGTATCCTGCGAGGCCAGGCTGAAGGAGGGGATTTCAAAACATCATGGATGATCGGAGCCCATTTTTGGTTTTGAAAATGCTCTTTCGAGGAAGAAAACTGGGCAGAAGAATATGAAAATGTTCTCTGTGGTCATCAGAGTGATGAGGTCGGGGCCATTAAATGTTCATTATACTCTTTCTGTGTTTTCAGGGTGTATCACTTTTAAAATGAGAAGATGATTACTTTGTACTCAGAAAAAATGCAGCTGGTGGATAATGAAAACCATCTTTTGGATGCAAGTTTATACACGAAGGCGTTCCTGAGCAAGTTTCTGAGCCCAGGATGGGCACACTGGCAGCAGCCCTCAGAGTTCGGGCTCCTGGAGCCACTGTCCTCAGGAGGCCCCGGGCTTGGGACCCCCGTACCCCGTCCCCCCAGTTTTTCATCCTTTAAGGTGTTGTCACTTGCTCATGGTGTGTCTCCCCCCAGACCCCCACTGTGAACAGGCACGTGGATGAGCCCCAGGGGAGGGGGTGTAATTCTCTCCCTGAGTGGCTTTGAGCAAGTCCCTCCCCTCTAGGTCCCCGTTTCCCCCCCTCTAGACATCAGACCAGCTCCCTGGTGGTCCCCACTTTCACGCTCAGGCCAAACCCGGGGGTTGGGAGGACAGGGGAGTGGTGGTGGCCCCTGCCCGCCACTGCCCTCTAGTGGACGACTGAGTCCAAAGCGCCGCACGGGTCACCCCTCTGGGGCCTGCAGGGCTACAATCCCTGTGGTGCCCTCAGGAGGCGCACCCCAAGGCTGTGTTCCTATAATCACCACCCACTCCCCAACAGGTGAGAGGGGCGGGGCTTGCCCAGGAAGTGCTGAGCTGGCTTCACCTGGTTCTCTCTACTTGCTAAAGCCCTGGTTTTTCATCATACAATAGTGTAGAGAACTTAGTGACAGATAACGCATATTAAGAGCTTGCAGTGACGATACTGTCCCCAGCCACGTGGTCACTTGGGTCCTCACCTGATCACCAAAGCAACCCTAGGAAGTGGGTGCTCTGGCCTCGCCTCCTTAGGAAGGAGCTCAGAGGAGACAGAGCGAGCCCGAGGTCAACAGCGGGCGAGAGGGGTGAGCCTCAATATGGCCAGGGGCTCTGACCCCCCTGGCGGGACTTGTGGCCTGCCACAAAGTGGCTGGTGCCTGGGGTGCCGTGTTCGGGGTGACGGGGTCATCGGCTGACCGAGTCAAGGGGAGGGCCCGGCACGAGCTCTCAGCCATCTCTGTTGCTCCAGACAGGGAGCTGACTGAGGGCAAAGAAGGAAGACCTGGTCTGATTCCCACTTCCACCAGCCACCCAGCCTAAGTAACATCTGTGAGGTCACGGCAGGGATGCAGAAAGAGCCGGCCAAGCCGGGACTCAGTGCGGCAATATCCATGGAGCGTGAGTGAGCCCCCAGCGGTGGGAACTGCCAACAAGGACAGAGCAGGTGCCCTTCCCTTGGGAACTGCAAGCGCCGCTCCCTCCTGGCTGCCCCTCGTGGCACCCACCTTTCAGAGGAGGCAGGGTGGGGTGGAAAGAGAGAAACTCACCCGGTTCTGACACTTCCGGCCATATTTCCTTGAGTCAGACACTTAACGTCTCCAAGCTTCAGGTTATTCATCTTCAAAATGAGCTCAGAAGCGATCCTCCCCACCCAGCAAAGCTTCGGATGAGACCACAGCCCGGCCGATGGCCTGACTGCAGCCTCCCAAGAGCCCTTGAGCCACAGAAACTGTGTGATAAGAAACGTCAGTGGCTGTGAACCACTAAAAATCACACGGCTCACCCACAGGACAGGAGCACGGACAGTGGCATCAACCACACTTGGGGTCTGTGCACTTCTCCGCTCTGCCATTTGCTGGCTTCGGGAGGACCTCAGTTTCCTCATCTGTGAAATGGAGCCAGCAATATCAGGGGCTGCCAGGAGGACAGATAGGGTAACCCGGGTAAAGCAAAAGCAATGCCTTCGCTAACAGGAGCACCCATTGCTCTGGGGCCAAGTCTTTGGCAGGTGGTCATTGCTTCATCAGTGTCTACTCCCTTCCCCCATTGCCCTGGAATGTCGGCTCCTTGTTTGGAGAAGGAAACACAGGAAGGCCGCAGGTCTGTTTGACTGCACCTTGGGAGAGCAAATGACAAACAGGACCTGATTTTCTGGAAGGACAAGGATGAGGGTGATTTGACAAAATGCTCTGGCAGACCCCCTTGGTCACCGCAGTTCACAAAAAAGCACCTGGGATTAGAAAGCACTTGATCTTGGGGGTGTTCCCGGCTCTGCTGATGGCTGGCTGTGTGACTGCAAGCAGGGTGCTCACCCTCTCTGAGCCTCGGTGCGCCCAGCTGTGAGGTGGGTCACGCGTGGACCAGGTGACACACGGACATATTGTGGCTCTGCGTGTTCTCCCCCCACCCCGCCTGCCCCAGTAGTCTGTCTGGGAGTCCCTGGGTCCCCTAGTCTGCCTTCTCATCTGAGTCCAGATTTTACTGAATCAATCAATCTAAACTCTCCAGGTCCTGCTCTTACGGGCGGACCCTGTCTTATTGTACAACCGCCTGCGGATTGTCCTTCTTCAACCGTATCCCCCCCTCGACCTCCCTGTGAGGCCAACATTATCATCCACATTTACGGATGAGGAAACTGAGGCTCTGCGGGATTGGGAAACTTGCCCGGGTCACGCGGCTTGGCAGTGGCCCAGCGGGGCTGGAGCCTGGGTCTCTGGCTCTCCCGGGAGCCGCCTCTTCTAGGGACCCGGGAAACCCAGCAGGAGCAAGGCCACAGGTGAGGTGGGGGCCAGGAGACCCGAGAGAGGTGGGGAGAGAGGACCCTCCCGGGGTGTTGGCTGCTCTCCCTCGTTCTGACCCGGCCTCCTTCGGGCCACCTTTGCCAGGCTGGCCGGTGCCTCTGATCTCACCCTCCAGCTCCGAGGGGGCAGGCATGGTCACCTTGGCACTGGGCAGCCGTGGGCAGCTCCAGTTACGGTCAGGTAAGCGCTGCCGTAGGGGATCCTGGTTAGCCAACCACAGGGAAGGAATGAGCCCAAGCCAGCAGGCATGTCCTGCTCACACAGTGGATGGGCTGGATGGCTGGACGGGCTTCGGCTGCCATTCCAGACCTCAACCCAGCCCTGTACGCCTACTGTGCACCAGACCCTACAGAACACAGGGTGGACCTGGGTCTCCGGTCCCGGTGCCCTGGCCCCCAGTGACATGACCTGGGGAGACCCCTCCCTTCATCAGCCTATTTCCTCACCTGTGTGAGGTGATCAAGACACAGAGTTGGTGAAGGACTGTAGGTAGAGTATAGGAATGCGGTGTGCCCAGCACAGGGAGGGCACTTACTTCTTGCTGTTTTCATTATTTTTACAAATTTTACGTACAGTAAAATTAATTTTGCTCTGGTGTCCAGTGTTGAGTTTTAACACATATAATCGTCCCACGACAATACAAAATGATTCTGTCCCCTCTCCAAACACTCTTTGAACTACGAATGCAATGCTTTTACCTGGAGGCGGTCAAGCTGGTGGGCTGGGCCCTGCGTCCCTGTCCGGTCTGTGTGGATGGCAGTTCCAAGGTCAGTTCCGCTTTTGAAGCCTTTGCAGGGCTATTTGGATCTGACTCTCGTGTGCGTGACTAAGACTCTGACCCAAACTTAGTCGGGCCCCCCGACCCCTTTTGCTTTCTTCTTTTAAAAAAATTTTTTATTGGAGTATAGTTGATTCACAATGTTGTGTTAGTTTCTGCTGTACAGCAAAGTGACTCAGTTATACATATACATATATTCCTCTTGTTTAGATGCTTTTCCCATATAGGCCATTACAGAGTACTGAGTAGAGTTCCCTGTGCTATACAGCAGGTCCTTATTAGTGACCTATTTTATATATAGTAGTGTGGATATGTCAATCCCAATCTCCCAATTTATCGCCCCCCTCCCATGCCCTGGTAACCGTAAGTTTGTTTTCTACATCTGTGACTCTATTTCTGTTTTGTAGATAAGTTCATTTGTACCCTTTTTTTAGATTCCACGTATAATGTGCCCAGTGTCCGTTCTAGCTTTGTCCTAAAGAGCCAGAACCCAGCCAAGCCGGTCCAACACCTGAACCCCAGCGCCCCCTAGTGGATGTCCGATTCCCAGCCTTCAGCAAGGACGCTGTCTGGGGGTTTAGCCAGAACCTCTTTCACCCCGATGCTCCCTCTGAGTAATCTTCCATCCAGCGACCCCACCTGCTCCTGGGCCATGAACCCCGCCTGTCCACCCTGTATTCAGGACTGAGCCCACTTCCACCTATTGCAATAGTCCAGAATAAAATCCCTTTTCACTGCTCTAACTGCCATCCAGCTCTGGGTTTTCTCCGACGTGCACCCCCCAGGATTCTCTTTATGGTCAGAACCTAAAGCTCGCGCAGCTTGGGGGTGGGCTGCCTCCTTGACCCCCCACCCCCACCCCAGGCCCAGGGAGAGCACTTCACTGAGCAGTGGTGGGTGTTCTGCTCACGGTCGGAACTTCTGTGGCGGGAAGTCCACGGAGGCCAGAAGGACTGAAGCTGCTAGAGCCGGGGGCACTGAGGGGCTCTCACGCCCCCCATTCGCCTGTGGCAGGGGGGACGGGTCGCTGAGCACCGGCTCACATCACCTCATTATTCCGTCCCTGCCAGCCTGCGAGGGCCCTAGGATTGTTCCCATTTCAAAGATGAGAAGAGTGAGGCCCGGAGAGGGGTGACAGCATGACAACCGCAAATCCTTCCTCTGTGGCTGGCGGTTCGGGTTGTGGGCATAGTTGCTCAGAAAACCCACGTGCGGGCTTTTCCTTCGTTAGAAGTTGGAGGCTGCAGGGCCGCTACTGTCTTTTCTCGGCCTCTGTCTCTCCCTCTAGCTGAGTGTAAGAAGACAGATAGTTTGCTGTTCAGAGAATAGGTCAGATTACCTGTTATCAGCAAGAATCCTCCTAACTCCTCCCCCTTCTCCCTCCCAGCCGCCTGGGACAGGCTTAGAGAAACGAGAGCAGTATCCAGGGTGCAGGATTCTAACGCCAGTGAAACATCTCTTGCCTTTTTCTTCCTTTCAACCGTTCTCATCAAGGATTCCTTGAGAAAATGGAGCTCTAATACCCTCAGGCATCCATCGTTCTAACGAATTAACCCCCTGCCACCCCCATGCAGCTAGAATGTCCTCGGCTAAGCATCCCCGAGAGAAAACAGGCCCACGAATCACTGAGTCCTGGGTTCAGAACTTAGCCGGAGAAAGGTAGCTCGGCTTCCCTTTCCCATCACTCCCAGCTCCCGTTTCCCTTCCCCTACCCTCAACTCCTCTGTTTTTTCTCTGCCTCTGTGTCTCTCTCCCTCTCTGCCCACCCCTCCTCCCCACGTGCTTGGCGTCTCTAGTCTCTGCCATCTCACAGTCACGCAGATAGCTCAGACATGAGACTTGGCCGCTTTGAGTCTAAGTTTCCCAGGAGCCCCGCCGCCTGGGATCTGCACCTGGTGTTCAAGGCTCCCACCCCCCAGCCTTGGCGGCCTCCTCTCCTGCTGGCTCCGACCCCTCCCTGTCTAAGCCTGGTCTTCCTTCCCTAACCCCACTCCAGAAAGGGAGACAGGACTTTGAAGAGGAAGTTGACTGTGAAAGTGATCCCCGGGGACAGGAGTGAGGCCCGAGGAGAGGGCCGCAAGGTGGGGTGGGGGGAGGTGATGAATGGACGTTGTCGAGCTGGTCACCCTGGGCCTTGATCGCTCTGAGATCTTCTAAGGAGCCGAGAGGAATGTGCCTGGGAATTGTCCACTCGAGCCTTGAAGAGGGGCCGTGGGTGCCCAGACTCCAGCCCCCTCGGTCAAGGGTGGCCTTGGCTGACGGTGGTCTTGCACCACTGGGTTGGCAGACTGGCCAGTCATGCAAGCATCCACACCACGCATCAGCGAAGCCCAGGGCAGAATCGAAGAGCCTTGCAGGGCAGCGCCCGACGTGCCCGCTACAGTCCTGCCCTTGCGTGGCTCAGCTCTGCTCACGTCCCCGTCAAGGCCAGGCCACCACGGGGCCTCTACAGAGACCCACTCAGGAGGTTCGGCAGAACAAGGTGTGGTCCCGCGGCTTCAGGAGAGGCTCCCGTGGACACGCGTCCTCTCTCTCCTCCCTGCCCTTGACCGGCACTTCCATCAAGGTCGCTTGAGGGGCGGGAGGCCCAGACCCTCGGCAGCCCCAACTGCCAGCCCCTTTCACACAGCGGTCCTTGCCCTGCCTGTTTCCTGCCACCTCGGGTGGAAGAGCCCAGGGTTGCCGCCGTGGTCCTCCAGGTTCCAGGCTTACTCCCCCTGCCCTCACCGGAGGGGTATCCCTAGCTCCTCATGATGATCGGGGCAGTCACCACCCCCTCCACTCCCACCCCCGGGAGAGTACCTCTGCCTTCTGGTCCATCGGTCTGAGGTCGCCACTCGCAGTCAGTTTCAAGTTCAATGGAATCTTTACTCCGTCCCCTGGTGGAAGCATCCCCATCCCCTCCGCCCACGCTGAACCAGGACCACTAATCCAGCAGAGCCCAAGATCGCAGAGATGAGCAGCACACATCCTACTAGTGGGTCACTGCGGATGATGGTGACAGGGGCCAGGCGCGCTTCTGCTCTCGGTTCGGTCCTGTGCACCACCTGCTGGTTCCGGGCATGTACTGCATCCTGGAAGACAGGGCTCCATCTGCAGGGGATGGTCCCTGTGCTGAGCCTTGGACGGGGCATTCTATCAGCTGGCAGCTTCCGGAGATGTCTTTTGGGGCAGGACAAGTAGATCCCTTGGTCTGGGACTCAAGGTCATGTCTTCTTTGCTGCAAAATGGTACTCTTAGTCTGAGGCCTCTTCCTAAGGAGCCTACATAGACAATATTGCTGATTATTATTCACAAATTGAACACTGACTTCTTATCAGCCCCCACTGGGTGAAGAATTGGAAACCCAAGGAGTATTCCATGGTGAGTGTACTTCTCCTTCCAGCTCTTGGCAGGTTGACCTCTAAGAATTTCCCTGACACACAGCAAATATTCTTTTCTTGCTGAGTCTTGCCTGGAACAGAGTTGGGAGGTGTCACCTTTCTTTCCATCTCTGATGAGGGTCAGGCAAGCCAGAGGCTCTCAGAAATTCCCCCATCTCTCCTGCCAGACCAGGGAGCAGGTGAGCAGGAGGGCTTCCTGGACTGTCCTGCCACTTAAGTCAAGCGCAATCCAAGCATCATTCCATCTGGAGGGACATCCTGCCCAGGACACTTCAATGTGATGTCGTTTCAATGACATCACAAACAGTGATGCCTTAGGGGACTTGAGGGTGGTGTAATAAATAACAGAAGACTCAAGTCCACGTGGCTCAAAAGTCTTTCTTGGCTCATGGACTTGGAAGTCCAGAGATAGGTGGGTTTCAGTACTGGCTTGATCCAGGGGTTCTGGCCCACTTCTCCATGATTTCCTCCTGATGTTGGCTTCATTCTCAGGCTGTCCATATGGGGACAAAATTGCAATACACCCCCCATCACAATATCCAGACCGGGAGAGAAGAGGGTGTTCTGGAGCTCTCTCCTAAGGAAGACAAATATCTTTCCCAGCATTTCTCCCCACTCGCATCCCATTGGCCTGAACTGGGTCATATGCCATTCCTGGAGAAAGTCCTGTGTCCAGGGAATGTTGGGTGCTAATTGGTGTATCTGATCCTTGTCTCTGGAGGAATGGAGTCGCCCTTAGACCCATCAGAACCTTCTGAACTGGGCCAGCTGACTGGGAAGCCCATGGGGACTTCTTACTGGGGCTGCATGGTGAGAAAGAATAGAAATTTGGGTGTGTGAGAAAGCAAGGAGCAAGAGAAATGGGCATCAGGTAAACACCAGTTGGGAGACAGAGAGTAAGGAGTTCCCGAGAGCTGCCCCACCTCTCCACACTCATATGCTTCATTAGGTCATGATTACAAACTACATACAGCCTCTGCAGCCAACACCTCAAATATCAGGAAAGGGTGAGAGGATGGCTGAAGACCTTGCATGAAATTGCACCTTCCTCTCTCTCCCCTTGTGTTGGCTGAAGGCAGGTGCATGGGTGCTCTCTACCAAGAGCAATGTCTGCACACCTATCCTAGGCTGGATCTAAAGGCTGGCAACACAGGAGAATTAGCACTCTGCAGTAGCATGCCTGCAATTAGAGTACTCCACCACATGGGGGCAGTGAAGCAAAGAGATTGATTGGCCTTGTTGAAACAATAAAGCTCTCTGTGAGAACAGTATGCTGAGAAGTGTGGATTATAGCATATTTTTCTCCATGAAGTCATGTTACCTTTCTGTTAAAAATATGCCTCTTCATGAATATAACTGAATTCCTTTTAGGAAACTTTTGCTCCTCACCTGCAAAGTGTCAGGCTTTCTGTGCCCTGGACCCACAGTCAGTGCCCAGGCCTCTGTGTCCAGCCACACGAGGGACAGACCCAAAGGGGTGGTTCGGGGAAGTGGCCCTGGGGATGGACGCTGCATGAGCTCTGGTTCGTGGGTGAAGCCAGGCTCGTCTCACCCCAGGGACAGGGAACAGGCTCCTAGAGTGTCGGGGTGGAGGACACACAGTTCTCAGCAATTGTGTTCAGTGCTGTGGACACAGAGCACATGGGGCTGACCGGGTCCCCTCTCTGCTGGGGCAGTGTTCCCACCCACGGCGGGATTGGGAGCCAGACCTCAGCCCTCACTTCAGTAGACTCAGCTGTTATGGAGAATCAATGCACCTTTCTCCTTCCATCCCGACTGGAGAATTCAGGTGAACTGCAGGTGTGTGATGCTGAGCTTGGACCCGAATTCGCTGAATAATCCAGGTGTGTGGACCTATGTTTGAGGCAGTGGGGCTCCAAGATGTGAGTCACATGTTATTTTTACTCCTGGTTTCATGTGGCCTGGTTTTAAATTATTGAGTGGCTGGAAAGATCCCACAATGAAATCATATTTCATTTGTTTCTCCATTTGGCTGTTAAGTGAATCAATTTCTTGGCTGTATTTGAAGGTGAAGAAAGGACAGAGAAACCCGCGGCTTGGGCAAGAGAAGGCCTGGAGGTGCCCTGAGTTATTCAAGGCCTCTGGATGTGGCTTTTCCGTGGGCCGAGGGCCTCCCACTTGCAGGATGTCTGCGCAGCTGGGTTTCCAGGGTGACACCTTTCTACACCAGGCCCCAGGTGAGCCCAGCCACACCGTACTCTCCCTGTGGAGAAGCAATTTGTGGGAAGCCTCAGCAGGCCCAGGGCAAGGTCAAGAATGTCGGGAAGGGGCTCAGGGAGTCTTACATCTTTCCTTTTGCTGTGCTGAGTGAGAGGCAGCAAAGGGAATGTCCGTGGGGTGCACGCTGACCCTGGAGTTCAGTGGCTCCTCTCCTGCATGCTGGAGACCCCGGGATGCACTGGAGAGCCTGAGATGTTCTGGTCTGAGACCCCTTGATAAGCCCAACATAGCCCTGCTTGGGTGGTCTGATGTCTGGTGAGGGAGTCAGGAAATAAATGGCAAGAGCATAGAGTGACCTGGCAGGGGCAGTCAAGTCCTCGGGGAGCAGAGGTGGCCCCTGGTTTAGCTGGGGGTTCAGGGGGTCTTCTCCAAGGAGGGACTCTCCAGTGGAGTCCAGTGGGTGAGGCTGAGCTGTCAGGTGAGGAGGGGGCATCCCCCAGCGCAGGGGGCAGAGGGCCTGTCATGATTTGGATCCAGTGGGGCAGGTCCCTGTGGGCCAAGCACCTCACCCTCAGCTCAGGCCCCTCAACGTTGTCACTTGGCCTCCACAACGCCCCTTGGAGGCCCGACAGATCCAGGAGGGCCGTGTGCCGAAGCCCACAGGCTCGCTCTTCGGAAGGGCCTGGGCGTGCGCCCCAGGTCTTCCACTGGGGAATAGTTTGCATTTGGGCAAGCTAAAGCCTCGATTTCTCCATCTGTTAAATGGGTGTGAGGATGAGGATGAGGATGGAGGGTTCTCTGGCACAGAGTGGTCCCAGGGCATCACAGCCCTCCCTAGTCCTGACTGCTTGCCTCACCTGGCTTGGCCCTGGGCATCCTCCTCAGCTGCAGGGGTTTTTTTTTTTTCTTTCTTTCGTTCTTTTTGGGTCGCACTGCACAGCTTGTAGGATCTTAGTTCCCCAACCAGAGATCAAACCCGGGCCCTCAGCAGTGAAGGCCTGGAGTCCTAACCACTGGACCTCCAGGGAAGTCCCTCAGCTGCAGTTTTATACTTAACCTTGGTTCCCTCTACCTGAGCATGAGGCCGGCCCCGCTGGGGTTAGACAAAACCCCTCCACCCAGGCTCTTCTGCCCCATTTAAGCAGCCCTCTGGCCCCTCTCCCTCCCAGCCCCTCCTGGGCCGGCCTCAAGAAACCCAACATAAATCCCCACTGCCCCCCAGACTGTGCTGGTCAGCAACGGGGTCTGCTCCAGCCTGCCCTGGTCCCACCCCACCACTCAGCATCCTTCACTTCCCAAGACCTTCAGGCTCCACAAAAGGGCAATAAACATTTGCAGGACAAATACCCTAATTTTGAAACGATTTGCAGGCCCTCAAAGCAGTGGTGGGGTAGGGGGTGGGCATTTGTCACAAGAAGAAAAGGTCTTAACCCACAGGTCACTGGACTCATTTCTTGAAAACCGTCACCCGGCACAGCCCATGCAGGAACAATATTTCCCAAAGGTACACCAGGAATGGCTGTGTTTTTTTAGCTGAGCGGGGTGTTTTATGTATGCTTGGAAAGGAACACATTTGCATTTATTATTTTTGTGTTTTAGGATCACCTCTGGGTTACCAGGAGTGGAACCTCCAAATTATAGCCTGGTGCCCACAAGAGAGCAGCGTTTGGTGTAGGAGGCTTGACCTTGGAACCAGCTGGGGCCAGGGGTCTGAGGCTGCCCCCACCATATTCCGCAGCCTCCATCACCAGAACAGTCCACATCCCATAAGAAGTGGTAGGAAACTTAGAGGAGGCGGTGGTGGGGTGGAGCTCCCCGTGTTTTCTCCAGGGTCCTACCTGGGCTCTTCCCATCTGCTCCTGGCCCCCTGTGCTGCCTGGCACCTGCCTGCTGGCACTGGGCACGCCCCCCCCCCCTTTATGACCCAGGGCTCCCACATCCCAGCCCCAATTACACCACTGTCCTCCAGGTTCAGACAAGGAGGGCACCAGGCCACAGAGCAGGGCAGAAGTGGAAGTGCCCGCTTCTAAGGGCATTCTCATTCCAAAGGTGACCATGAGAGCCCCAGAGGCGGCAGGCTGAGTGCCCTGAGATCCATCCCAGGAGGAACGTGGGCCGGTGCTACTGCTGGAGGCTCCGGCCAGGGGACCTAGTCCACAGATGTCTTGGAAAGCTCAGCTCCTTCTGTGCTTCCCCTGAGTGAAGCCTGGCCTGGTCGCATCCGCTCTCCAAGCCTGTAGGGTAGAAGACCATGGCCCTCCTTCAAAGGTCGTGGGGAGGATGAAACCAAATGAGAGCTGTGAGTCCTTAGGCAGGAACGATGGGGCAAAGGCGGCAGGAGCGGGTAGAGGGCCAGGGGGCCACTGCCTGGGGCACCCACCTGCCAGGGGCTGGAAGGGGCCCCTGTGACATGAGCTGGGAACTCCCCCAGGGGGAACGTTTGATAAGCGCTTGAAGGGGGAGGGGCCCCAAGGAGCAGGTGTAGCCCCTACTCTGTGTCCCTTCTGTCTGCAGGAGGTGTGAGCCCGGCAGGGGCGGGGCGGGCGGGGGGGCGCAGTCCAGGGAAGCTCCCGCTGCCTCATGGCTCCTCCTTCTGCATCTGTACTCGGCAAGGCCCGGCTGTTCCTCTAATATCTGAACGCACTGGACAAACGTTGAAAGGGTCTCGGTTTGACCATTAGCCTGTCTAGGACCTCCTTGTGTCAAGGAAGGCCTCTGACACCCCTTCCCTCAAGGCCTGCTTGAAAAGCAGGTGGTGGGACTTCCCTGGTGGCGCAGTAGTTAAGAATCCACCTGCCAATGCAGGGGACACGGGTTCGGTCCCTGGTCTGGGAAGATCCCACATGCCGCAGAGCAACTAAGCCCGTGTGCCACAACTACTGAAGCCCTCGGGCCCTAGAGCCCGTGCTCCGCAACAGGAGAAGCCACCGCCATGAGAAGCCCGTGCACCGCAATGAAGAGTAGCCCCCGCTCGCCACAACTAGAGAGAAAGCCTGCGTGCAGCAACAAAGACCCAATGCAGCCAAAAAAAAAAAAAAAAAAAATCAGGTAGTGGCACTTTCTCCAATGAATCATGTGACTCGTGATATAACTTTTTGCCTGTTTTCTTCATTAGAACGGTGCCCAGTTCACTAAAGGTGCTGAATACATGGTGGGTGGGTGGATGGATGGAAGACAGGTGAGAAAAGACAGCAGTCTTTAAGGGCTGGTGATGGCACATACTGCTCTCTGGTCGGCTTCAATGACAATAAATACAATAACTATCATTCATTGAGCCCTGACTTTTTGAGCTTTGAAGTGTTTTAGTCACACTACTCATGGGATCCTCCCAACAACCCTAGCAGGCAGGCACTGTGGTTTGAAGGCTAAGGAAGCTGAGGCACAGAGAGGGCAAGCAAGTTGCCCGAGGTCACAGCTGGTTCACAGCACCGCGGATGACAACCGAAACCTGGTTCGGTCTACCCAAACCAGCCAGTCTCTGCGGGCCCCGTGCAGCAGGCCTGGCCCGCTTGGAGTTCCCTTGTGGGAGAACCAGCTGAGCCAGGGCAGAGGCTTGGCTACAGGACACCTAGGTCAAGTCCCTGCTTGCCAACTTGCTGGGCGACTCTGGCAGGACTTCCTTGGGCTTCAGTTTCTGCCCTTGTGAAGAATGGAACCATGTGACCCCGAGGTCCTTCCTCAAGAAGTTGAGAACTGCTGTGACTCGCCAGTCCCTGCCCCACTTGGAGGTACCTGTGCAGAGAGCGGGGGCCGGCTCCATGGGGAGCTCTGGGACCAGCTGAGAGCCAGGCCACCCACACCCACCCTCTGACTGACGGGGACTTGGGAGCAAGTGCCCGACCACACCTTCCTGTGGGGAACTTGATGGAGAGCTTCCTGAAGAGGGCGAGTGGAGGCAGGGGTGCGCCAATGTTGGATGGGCTGCTGCCCAGGGTGATGGCCCAGAGGTGCCAGGTGCTGGGGGTCAGCACCCTCTCTCCTTCCCTCCATCCTTCTCTTCCTTTAGACAACAGGTACCCGTGGAGTGTCCACTCTGTGCCAGGCCCTATGAAAGGCACTGAGAAGAATAATAACAACAGCCTGATAACATCAAAGACATTTATTGATCTCAACTCCTGCTGGGGCACAGCACGCATTAGCTCGTGGGATCCCCAGAAGTATCCTGAGAGGCAGAAACTGCTAACAGTCTTGCGATGCACACCCGAGGAGAAGCCAGGCTCCCCACCAGGCGGTCAGACGCCCGGGCCCCCCCACCCCTAGTGGCCTGCCTCTGCTCTAGCCAGGACTAACCACCTGAATTTAATGCTCTCAGCCGTGGTGGATCCTTCACTCAGCCACTTCATGGATGGGGCCCTGATGCCCACAGAGGGGAAGGGACTCGCTCAGGGCTGCAGTGCTGAGAGCAGAGCTGCGTAGAGAACAGGGCACCTGCCCCTCCTAGTCGCCTTCCGTCATCACATCCACTTGTGTTCTGGGCAAAAGGCCCCAGGGGACAGACAGGCATTGGAGCTGGAAAGCCGCAGGACAGCCACCCAGCCAGGCCTTCTGGGTTTCTAGGGTACGTGGGGATTTGTGCGACCGGCCTTGCCCATGGCTGGTTCTGCAGGACTTCGGGTTTCCCCTGGAGCCGCTGTCCTCGGGCCTCTCTGCTCCGGGCCCCTCTTCGGGGTACATGGATGCTGCTGGGGGCCAAGGAAGCATATCTGCTTCTGCCTTAGAGTTGCGTTCAGAGACCACATCTTCTGTGGCCAGCCCCCCTCCCCCCTCGGTGCCAGGTCCGGGGAGTCCGCCTCCTGAACGCTCCTCGGGTCCAGGCCCTCCGCACCCCCGCAGACCTCTTCCATCAGTACCAGACACTCAGTGGGGTCCACGTGCTCCCACCCCGGGGCCTTCACTCTCCTGTAGCCGGACCCACGCCCTGGGCTGGGCACCTGACATCACAGAGGACAGTCGGCCACTCGGGGGCTGGGGGTGGGGGCTCGGGACTGCAGACTGCGCCACCCGAGCCAGACCAAGGCGCCAGGCGGTGCGGAGCTCCGGGAGCCTGGGGCAGGCCACCGGGCCGCCGCCGAGCCCTAGACCTAGAGTCGGGAGTGCAAGCCTCCCCGGGGCGGGTGGGCGAGTCCTGCCGCCCGCGGCCCCCGCCTCAGTCTCCCTCTGCGGACTGGGGAAGGAAGGAGTTCACCCTCTGCAGCTGCACGACTCAACAAGAGCTGCACCAAGCTTGCTTCTCACTCGGCCGCCCGCCTCGCCACTCGCAGGATCCTGAGAGCCGTCGCCAGCCAGGCCGCCAGCCGGGCCCGAAGAACAACTCCGCAAAGACCCACGAGCGACTGCGGGAGGCCGCAGCGGCGTCGCCCGCCTGCGCATGCGCGGGCCGCGCAGCCTGCCGGGACTGTAGTCCGTCCCTGCGGCGGTCTGGGCGTGAAGGTGGAGCGGCGGGGGCGCGGCGCCTACACTTCCCAGGGTGCGCCCCGCCCGCAGAGCGGGGGGGACGGGGGCCGCGGGAAGGGGCGGGGCCTGCGGGCGGGGCCTGTGGGGCGGGGCGGGGCGGAGCGGACTCGCCGAGGGGTTGCGGCGGCGCTGCGGGCCGGCGGGCGCGGACAAGCGGGCAGGCGGGCGGGCGGCCCTTCGCGCCGGGAGGCGCGGCACCTGCGGGCAGAAGCGTCGGCTGCCGCAGAGCCCAGACGACCCGACTCCGAGCTGCTGCTGAGATGAGCGCAGGTGAGTGTGGGGACCGAGGGACCCGCGCGTCCCCGAGCTGGGTCGCGGCGCCGCGAGGGCTGGGGTGGCTGCACCTGCAGACTGGGGGTCTGCTCCAGCCAACTTTTGCTCCAGGGTCTTGCAGTCCCGAGGGTCCAGCGCGCAGCCCCCTGTCCCTGCGCCCCAGGCGGTGAGCTTGGCAGCGCGGACTGGGGACCCTTTGCCGGCGCGGCGCCGGGGTGACTGCGCTGGGCTGTCTGGAAGGCGCCACTCCTTTGCTTCTCCCTGGCGTCCGGGGTCGCCACAGGCTTCAGGAGGCGGCCAGGGTCCGGCGAGGGGCGCGGGGCCAATGTAGACCCTGCCACGGAGAGGTGTGGTGACATGGGGCCTTTGCGGCAGGGGCCGCCGCCCTTGTGCGGCTCCAGCAGCGCCTGGGTCGGGGGGCGTCAGGCCGACGCCCGGCGCCCTGGGCTGGCCCGGGGCAAACTTGGGGGCGCGGAGCCCGCAGGTGTGTGCGACCCGCCCGGATGTGCGCGCGTCCTCTCTCCGGCCGCTCACCACTGCGTATCCCCGCTGCTGGCGCTGGCGCCGCACCCACCAGGTCTGACAGCCTCTGTGCGGCGCTGGAAAATCCCACGTCGCCACAAGCCAGCCGCGCCTAGTGCGCTTGGGGAAACTGAGGCCTAGAGCCGGGGGCCTTGGCTCCTGGAGAGAGTCTGGAGTGACCAGAGCCCCTTTTCGAGAGCCTTCAGGGGCTCGCCACTGGGCTGAGGGCTTCTGCCTACATTCCCTGGCAGGGAGGGGCTGTCACCCCATTTTTAAGGGTGCGACCAAGACTCAGCAGACTTCAGTCACTTGCTCAGCTCATGCAGCTGGGCCAGGTTTCGAACCCGGTGCTTCCGGACGCCTGTGCTCTCCCCTGAGCCTGTACGGCCACAGACTGCAGTATGGCCCCTGGCCATGGTGCACAAAACAGTGGGGACAGCTGTTTCCCCAGGGGGGGCAAATAGGACTGGGGAGGGAGTGTGCCTTTAGCGAGCACTTACTGTGTGTTCTCTGCTTGGGGGGTGTGCTTCCAGGGACCACCCCCTCCCAGGGGGAAACAGTTCCCTCCCCCTCCTAGGTGAGGAAGGAGGGACCACATGGGCGGTGGGAATTGGGAAAGTGGCGGGGAGCAAGTGGCAGGCCCTAGGAGGCAGAATTCTCTAGAAGAGGATTTCTGAAATGGCCAACCTGTTCTCTGGAGGTGGCTGGGGAGCAGGGCACCCCAAGACTTCACAGAACCTCCGGACGCATTTATCTAATGGCAGGTGGGGGTAATGGCAGGGTGCACACAGGGGAATTTTAGGCTTTCCACGACCATAATTGATACCTCCGGTCTCCCCCGTAATCAGGGGGAGCTCCGGAAGGCGCACTGGCCTTTCCCCCTCCTCATGTGTGGTTGTCCTGGGAGAAGGGGGATGTGGGCACCAGGGCCCTGGGGGATCATGGGCGGAAAGAACAAGGAGACTGGGGTTTGAATCATAGTGCCCACCTGCTAGTCTTGGACAGATCGTGGCCCCTTGTGGAGCTTGGCTTCCTGACGTGTAAAAGCAGTATTGCTTCTTCCCTGGATGGGATAAGGTACGAGTGGGAAACCCCCAATGCAGTAGGTCCTCCCTCGGTAGCTTGTAAGGGTCAGTAAACCTCAGCCTTGCTGAGTTAATCGAGCCCTTCGGAACTGGCGGTGGGCATGCTCTCCCCTCGACCTGTCGCTCATGGCCCAGCTGATGATTTGCACTGCAGTGGTTTTCACCCACAGCCGTGGTTGGGGAGAGCAGATGGTGGTCCCTTGTGCAGGGCTCTTGGGCTCTAACGTCCGGCCACTGTGCACATCTGGCGGGTCAGGGGCTTCCATCATCAACAAGGTCAGGTCCCCTGACGGCCCTCCCCGGGGAAGGCTGTCATCACCCCCGGAGCTCGGCGCCAGTAGGTGTGGCTGGGATCACGTGGTCCAGTCTCCAGCTGCCCAGGCGAGCCGATGGTCAGACTCTGAGGCGACCTGTACAAGCACCCCGGGTGGGAGGCTCCCCTTTCCTTTATGCCGTCGGGGCTGCAGGCATATCTTCCTTCCGTCCGATTACCCAGAGCGCCTTTGAGATGGCTCTGGCGTTGGCATCAAGGGCGCATGCAGTTGCCTACGTGCTGTGTTGCACGATCATTTCGAGTGGTCAGGGAAATTGTTTAAGTAGCACCATGGTGAGGTAGAAGGAACTGGCATTCTGCATCAGATAAGCGTGCATCCAAGTGGGGTGCACTAGCTGTGCTTAACTTACTGTTACCCCCGCCTCGGTTTCCCCACTGTGTGCGGGGAACGCCTTTGGCTCTGTGTGCAATGCTGGCCCACACTTGGTGGGACCCAGGAGATGATGGTGAGTCTCGCGGTGGCTTCCTAACGTCACAGCCCAGGTGGTCACGGCAGGGCAAGGCGGGGCAGAGGAAAGAACCTGAGCTGGAAGGGGCCCCGGTGCCAACTCTGCCACCGTCGGGTCCATGCTCTCTTGGAGCCTGCATGTCCTCCCCGGGCAGCTGCAGGCCTGGCGGGTAGGATTTCCCCAGGTGGTCAGAGGTTCGTGGGGGATTGTGTTAGTCTTCCAGGGCCGCCATAACAAAGTAACCACAGACCGTGCGGCTTAAACAGCAGAAATTTATCTTCTCACACTTCTGGAGGCTGGAAGTCTGACATCAAGGTGTGGGCAGGATTGGTTTCTACTGAGGCCTCTTTCCTTGTCTTGCAAATGGCCGTTCCCTCGCTGTGTCCTCACATGATCTTCCCTCTGTGTGTATCTGTGTCCTTATTTTTTTTTATAAGGACACCAGTCATCTTGGATTATGGATTTGGGGGGGGATGCAGTCCCAAAACAGGAGTGCAGGGCCAGGTGGAGAGCTGGGTGGCCGCTCAGCCCTCTTCTGTTCCTGTGGCTGCTGTGTTAGGCTCACGGAGCTGGAAGGGGCCTGGGGGATGCTGCAGTCCAAACCCACCTACCCACACAGAGGGGAAACCGAGGGCTGGGGAAGGAAAGGCAGCCATCCGGGGGCCAGCAGGGTGTGTGACAGACAGCCTGAGACCCGGTCCCCTGCTCTGGTTGGCTCAGCCCCGGCATTTGGAGCAGAGAGACACATTTCTAATCCAAGTGTGGGCTCTGCTGTCACCACAGACATTCACCACGGCGTTCCTAACAGCAGCAGAAAGTTAGAAACCAGCTACATGTGGAGGGGAGCGATGGGCTACTAGCCATGCGATTGTTCATCCAGTTGACAGATGTTTACTAAACGCCTGCTATGTGCCCTGCACTGCTCCGGGCCCGGGGCTCAGCCGTGGATGAGAACAAAACAGCATCTATAGCCACCTGAAACCTGTCCTCTGGGGGTGGCGGGAACATTCTAGTTAACTGTATGACGGGAGTTTTTCATGTTAGGAGAACGTGCTTAAGAAAAGCTTAATTTAGAAAACAGCTGAGGACAAAATTGTATATCTCATATGACTTCAACTTTACAAGACAGTGGAGGAGAGCAGACTAGAAGGAAGTCGGTCAAGACGTCCACGGCGTCGTCCTCTGTTGGAGGTGGCAAAAGAGCCAGCGGTCCCCTCTCTGCATCTTTATACTGCCCGTCACTTTCCCCAGTTTTCTTCATCGTGTGCGCCTTTCTTTTGCAATGAGAAACAACTGAGACAAGAGGGCGTTGCTTCCAGGTCTAAGGCCGGCGTGTGCTGCTTCCGGAGTCTGTGACTTGGTGAGAGGTCGGATGATTCCATCCGCAGGGGCCGCTGTCCTTTGCTCGGATGGAGGTCTCCCAGATGACAGCATGTGGATCTCAGCACAGGTAACGCCACTGGTGCCCAGTTTCCGTGTGTGACTCTATCTGAATTAGGTGTGGCCAAAGACAAATCATCCTGACCCAGAAACTCCTCCGAAATGGCATCTGAAAAGGATGGCCGTTGCCCAGGAACCAACGGGATGCTCTTTAACCCAGCCTGGGCATTCTGATCTCCGAGCTGTTGGTCCCTCACGTCCAGGGTCACTTCCTAACCCGCCACCCGAGACCCTTCGATTCTTTATGGTTTCCGTCCGTGAGGTAGTTTGGGGGTAGATGGCATATTCTCTAGACCCAAGCCCTGACTTTGGTGAACTCTTGGAAAGTCCAGTCTTACTGTCCCAGAAAAGGGAGTGTGACCCTCACTCTGGAGAAGTCGCCTGTCAGACACCCGGACCGTCCAGAGCATCGTCTGCATTGTGGGAGAGCTGTGAGCTGGCGAGAGGGAATCAGCAAGTCTGGTGGTGAAGGGAGCGGGCGGGGAGGGGTCCAGCCTCTGGACGGGTCTCTCCGGCCGCGGGGCCTCAAGGCCAGGCCAGCTGCCGAGACGCTGAGCTGCTCACCAGATGCCTGACCCCAGAGCCCCGGCTCTGCACAGACACGGGCGCTTCCTTGGGCTCAGATCCCAGCTCTGCCGCCTGTCAGCACAGGGTCATCAAACCTCTCTGAGCTTCTGTTGCCGCCTCTTCTGGGGTCTCCGTGGGGGCCGAGGGTGCTGAGTGCCTGGCACGCGGAGGAGCCTGGAAATCAGTTAAAACAGTTGCAACAGGAAAACTTGGGTGGTGTTGAGACGGCAGCTTGTATTTCTTGATGATGATCGCGTGGTCTCGCGAGCTGCTGTGGGGACCGGTCAGATGTGTGCCCAACCCGCCGGCTGCCCCGAGCAGCAGGCCTCGGGCCTCTAGGACGCGAGGCAGAGCAACCTGAGTGCTGCGTCTTTGTTTACTCAGGGATGTTTCCATTGCCAAGGTCTCTAGGGTGTCGGGCAGCACCCTACTTCAGTGTCACACAGCCTCGGCTTGTGGGGTACTCCCTTGGGGCCCATTCCGGGACCAGATGCTCCTGGGATCCTTCTCAGGGCCGCTGGAGTGTCCCCACCTACAGATGGGGAAACAGATGCCCGGGAGGGCCCATCAGGTGCCTGGCATCACTTCATGACATTTGCAAATGACAGAGCTGCATTTGAGCCCTTTTCTGCCTGACTGGGTGGGCGCTGCCTGTCTGTCTGTCCCCCTGCATGTATTAGCTGGTTACAGTGGTAACTTTGTAACGTGTGGCCGAGGTTAGGATGGGTAAGGCTTGACCCACTGAGGGCATCACGATGATGCTTTTCTAGAGTGAGTGGTGGTTACAACCCATCTCCTCCCCTGAGCCGAGAAGCGTATTCCCGTTTCCAGGTGTGGCACCTGCCTGCATAGCCAGGAAGGCAGAGCCAGAGCCAGCCCTGCTCTGTCTGCCCCCAAGTGTGTGCTCTTTCCCTCCAGCGGGGGCTCCTGCCTGGGGTCATGGCGTGGCCCCGGGGATCCACCTGGGGATGGACAGCTCGGACCGTGAGAGAGTTTCACCAGGTCAAGTCCACATGCCCCCCTGTAACCTTGCCCCCTGGCCCCAGTTCTTCCCTCTGCTGGGTCCTTGTGGCCTTCCGGAGCTGGAAGGCAGCATTCACGGCCGTCCCAGGCCTCTCCAGCCCCAGCTCAGCCCTCCAGCGTCAACCAGCTCCATCAGTGCCTGAGTTCCTTGGACTCTCAGCCCTACCTGCCGGACCTCTGTGTGACCTTGGGCGAGCCGACTTCCCTCTCTAGGCCTCAGTGTACCTGTCTGTAAAAACAGGGACCACTGCCATCCTCAGGGGTGTGACTGGCTTTCTTCTGACAACCCTGTTCCCCCACTGCCCCAGGGAGATCGTCTGGGTTTGAGGCTCAGCCATCGTTTCAGGGAAACACGCCATGTGAGCCAGGAGGTCTCCAATCACCCTTTTGTGCCACGTAGCCCTCATCTGACAGTTTCACAGCAGGAAGCACTTTGCCCTTTACGCGAGGGTCCCAGTGTACGGGGGTTTCTCCACAGCCTGCCAGGGAAGCGACATCTGTGGATGTCTGACTGATACCCAAGCCAGGAAAACATCTGAGTCCATGTCCGCAGGAAGGCCTGGGGTGGGTGGAAGGTGTGCTTTGAGTTCTGTGATGCTCGCTTTGCCTTTGACTCAGCCAACAGCAAGCCCTGCGGGCGCCTCCCGCCCTCAGGGAGGCTGCTGGGCTGGTGGGGAGCCAGGCCCATGTTAAACAGGTCCTGTTGCAAAATGATGTACTGGGGGGTTTCATGCAGCATGTTGCCTTGGCTGAAGATTTCTAAGCAAAGAGGCAGGTGGTCTTGATGCCTAGGTGGCTTTGGGGTCAGAACACCTGGGCTCCGGTCCCAATTGTCACCTCTAGGGGAGCCCAGAGGCAGCACTGTGCAGCCGCAGCGCCCACAGAGGCCCCCACGGGCCCCGATATGGTCCAGCCTCAGTCTGGTCGGGGCCACCTCTGTTCCCAGCCATCAGCCGCCTCTTGAGGGCTCACAGCTATTCTGGAATGCTCGTTCACTCGGTTTATTGAGCACCTACTGTGCACAGAGCACTGTCCTTGCTACTTATCCCCAAGCACTGCTGCCACCTTCTCCCATCTCCCCACCCCCAGTCCTGGAATTCCTCCTCCTCCTCCGTCTCCCACGCTTCCCCCGGAACCAAAAAAGGCCAGGACCCTTTCCTCCACTCCTTTAGGATCCTCCCTCATCAGGACCGTGGGCAGCAGGCGGAGCCAGGGGCTCCTGCCGAGGACTTGTGCCTGGTCCTGCCTGCTGTGTGACCTGGGGCTAGACACTGCCCCTCTCTGAGTTGCCTCATCTCAGACTGAATAACGGCCCCCCCAAAGATGTCCCTGTCCTCATCCCCAGACCTGGTGGGTGTGTCACCTACGTGGCAGAAGGGACGTCGAGGATGTGATTAAGTTAGAGAGCTTGCAGTGGGGGTGAGGTGATGTGGTGGGGTCCATGCCATCGAGGAGCAGGGGGCAGGAGGGTCAGAGAAGAGGGGCTGTGGTGGCGGAAGCAGAGGTCAGAGAGGAGAGAAGACGCGGCCCTGCTGGCTTTGAAGACGCGGGAAGGCGCCACGAGCCAAGGAAGGCGGGCGGCCCCGTTTTGCCAGCTGAAGGTTGTTCCGGAGCTACGTGCTGGGCTGTGGTGTCACACGCAGCCGGGCCTCTTCCTACTCAGGCTGCCTCTGCCTCCAAGGGCTTTAATGAGCACCTGGGGGGCCAAGGAGGAGACAGTAGCACGGAGAACTGGCCGATCCAGGCTGCGGCCTTACGCCCGGGGCGTGGGAACCCCCGCCGGGCTCAGGACGCGCCGGGCGCACGCCGCGTGTTTGTACCCCTGCTGAGTGGGGCGTCGGGAACCCTCGTAAATATTCTGAATGTTACTCCTGGTTGTTTGCAGTTTACTGGTAAGGAAACTGAGGCTTGACAGCAGGATGTGTCCGGTAACTTGACAGCCAGGATTCTAGCCTGGCAAGTTGCCTGGTCCAAAACCCGCATGGCCTCCTGCTGAAATAACCCTCCCGGCCCCCGGTCGGCTTCCCGCTCCCGTTCGCTGAGTGAACACCCGACCCGTGGAGCTTTGAATCGTCCACACCTGCCGGTTCTGCGGCCACACTCTCTGCCAGCTCAGGTGGCCCAGTCTACCCCGCTGGAGAGGGCGCAGTCTGATGCCCCCGGCGTGCGGGGACCCAGGGGGGGTGAGGCTGTGCGAGACCCGTGCGCTCACACGGGAGTGGGACCCAGGACCCAGGTAGGCAGGGAGGTGGCAAAGGGTCAGCAGACCGTCCCGTGTGGCTGGAGTGAGCCAGCTGCATGGGAGGGGCTGGACTGGGCAGTGAGGGGAGGGCGTCAGGATGGGTGAGTGGGTGTGAGCCCAGCGGCGGGCCCAGGGCCTCGACACGGCCAACGCCCGCAGCCCTGAGAATTCCTGCTGCTGCTCTGACCGCGCCCGCTTTGACTTGGGCCCCCCCAGGCCCTCTGTGACACCCCACTCGCCGGTGTTCCTCATCCTGTTGCTCTCCTCCGGCTCTGAGACTGGCCTCGCCTGCCAGGCGCTTGGAGGGTAGTTGTGGAGTGCAGGGTTTCAAGCATCGGTTCCCTTGAACACACCTCCAACGTGCCGCGGAAATCAGGAAACGTGATATGTGTGCAGAAGCCCGGCGTCCAGCCAGGTGCCTCCGGGGCCGCCTGTGACGGGTGTGGGACGGGCGTGGGGTGCAGCATTGAGCATGGGGTGCAGAGCAGGTCTGTGTGCTGAGGGTGAGGGGTGGCCCTGCCAGTGCCCCCCAGGGCCGCCTCTGGAATCCTTGGGCAGGTCTCCCCGCCCTCCCGGCCCCGCCAGACCTCAGCGTTGCTGTGACTGCTCTTCCCTTCCAGCCCTCTCATCCCACCGACTCGTTCTCTCCCCTCTGGCCAGGCTGGGCCCCTCTGCAGCCCTGCGAGGCCCGGAGCTGCCACGTGAGAGCTTTGTTCTGCCCCTGCCACAGCTGACCCTTCCTTTCCCCCACTGGCACCCATCTCCTGACCTGACACCCCAGATTCCTTCTCTGAGAGCAGCTCACTGGGGCACAACAGAGCAGCCGGCCCCCAGCCTTTGAAGGAGCTACGAGGAATGAAAATAGCTGGCAGCAGCACACACGCCGAGCCCCTAAGTGAGCCAGCCCCTTTGGGAGGCACTCTGCAGCCCACGGCGAGGTTTTCTGACAGCTCATGCTGTTGGTGAGGGAATGGGGCTGGCGAAGGAGGGCTCAGCCTCCGTCACTGGGGCGTCCAGTAGGAGAGGGGCTGCTGGAATGGAGCACCGTAAACCTCGGGGCTGAAAACAACAGAAGCTTATTCTCTCACAGTTCTGGAGGCCTGAGGTCCAAAATCCATGTCACTGGGCTGAAGTCAAGGTGTCGGCAGGGCTGTGCTTCTTCCAGAGGTTCTGGGAAGAATCCGCTCCCCGTCTCTCCCAGCTGCCAGCGCTCCTTGGCTTGCGGCCGCCTCGCCCCGACCTCAATGCCAGCACCTTCAGATCTCTCCCCTCCCATCCGTGTGTGTGGTCAGATCTCCCTCTGCCTCTCTGAGGATGCTTGTGACTGCAGTTAGGGCCCGCCCAGATAATTCAGGATAATCTCCCATCTCAAGGTCCTTAACTGTATCACATCTGCAAAGACCAACCCCACGATTTTTAACCATGTAAGGTCACATCCACAGGTCCTAGGGATTAGGGCGTGGATATATCCGGGGGAGGCATTATTCAGCATACCCCAGGCAGCTTCTCAAACGTTCTGTTTCTGGGACTGAAACCCTTTTTCCTTCCTGTGCGGGTCTCTAGAATAACTGAGGGTTAGAGGAAAGACCCGTCGTAAGTTAAAAATTGTTACTGTTAAGTCAGCTAATTGTACGCATCCCCCGACCCCCTGAGCTAGATGCCGTCAGGGACGGCTGACCATCAGTGTGCATCGTCTCTAAGGAGCAGTTAGGCGAGATGCATTGAGCCTTAAATATGTTCATGCCCTTTGGTAGAAGAAGGCGGCTGATATGATTTGTGCATAAAAAGTCGTTCGCTGAAGGGGTCACGTACTCTGCAGGGTGAATGTCCAGCCACAGATGCTGGGCCAGTTAATCATCGTCCGTCCACCTGTAGCAGCTGTTCTCCAACTTTGAGGGCTTAGGACCCCTTCACTCAAAATTATTGGGGACCCCAAAGAGCTTTTGGTTGAATGCATTGTATTTATTGATATTTACTGTATTAGACCTTAAAATGGAGAATTTTTAAATAGGCTTAATTCATTGAATAAGAATAATAGCCCTTTGTATGTTAATGTAGGAGTATTCTCAGGGAACAGAGTGGCATTGCTTTACCGTTTTGCAAATCTCATTAACGTCTGGCTTAATAGACGTCTGCTGGAGCTCCTGTCCGGCCTGTTTTCTATCAGTTGTGATGTCACATGTCACGGGGCATCCAGAAAACTCCATTGTACACTCAGGAGGGAGTGGGAGCGACGGAATTAAATAACATCTCAATCTTTTTTATTTTTGCCTGCGCCGTGAGGCTTGTGGGATCTTAGTTCCCTGACCGGGGATTGAACCTGGGCCCTGGCAGTGAAAGTGCCGAGTCCTAACCACTGGGCCTCCAGGGAATTCCCCATCTCAGTGTTATTATGAACATGGCTTTGACCCCGCCGGTGCCCTGCTAGGGTATTGGGGATCCAATACCCTAGACCAAACTTGGAACTGGTGATAAAAGATGGAGTATTATGTAGCCATTAAAATGATTGTGAAGGAGGAGTACAGTGCACGTGTCCATGCTGGTGATAAATGAAGAATATAGATTACACACCGCGTCATCTGCAAAACATGCAGACCAAATGCACCGGAAGAAAATACATCGAAATGCAAGAGTTACGGGCAACTCTGCCTTTTTCCCTGATGCTTGGCTGTTTTATTTCCTTGCTTCTTCGTTTTAAGGATGTGAGGGGGACAGGGCTGTGCTCGGTATGGGTCTCAAGAGGCTTGATTGGAGAGCAGCCGTCTGACCGGCTGGCAGCAGCCGACTCCTGCCCCAGGGATCGGACGGCGTCCTCTATTTTGGGAGGTGGACTTTCACTGCGGAACGAGGCCTTTGAGTGGCACTGACATGATACAGGAATTTAGTGTGTGTGTGTGTGTGTGTCTGTGTGTACTCTTGGGATAATTTAGTCTACTGTTATAAACAAGGGGAGTTGTGCTCTGGGGCACATTTCTCGGTGGCCGATGAGGAGCTGGGAGCTGGTCTGAAATTCGACGTCCTCTGCGGGAATGCCCAGACCCGGCAGGGCTCCAGCGGAGAGCTAAATATATCCTGGGTGTGTGCTGGCAACCTCGGGCACCCCAACACCCACCCGGCCGCGGAGCAGAGCTCAGGGGAGTAATTGATTTGTCTAATAAAGTTCAATGTCTGCCGTTGATGGAGCATCTAGTAACGCCAGGCCCGGTAGAGAGGTCGTCCCGGCTCCGTCTTGAATGCCACAGATCCCTGTGGGGCGAGGATTCTTGCTCCCAATTTACAGATGAGGGCAGGCAGACAAAGACAGGAGGCAAGACCCCCCCCAAGGTCAACCCAAGGTCAACGGCTGGCAAGGGAGGAGGTGCCCCGCTCTGGGAGCACCCCCAGTGCAGCCTCCTCTGCGTGCGTGCGTCTCCCCACTGGGTCTTCTGAGAGACCAGAAGCATCGTTAATGTTTTTCCAAGGGCTCAGGCCTCGCAGGTGGAAGAGAATGGCAACAACAATAATAGTAACGGCCCCGGACAGTATCACTCATTGAGTCCTCCCGACGCCGCGGGGGTGGTTTCCGTGACTGCCCATTTTACAGGTGGGGACACGGAGGCCAGGTGACCTCGAGAAACCCGCCCCAAGTACCCAGCTGGCGGTGGGAGAGCCGGCCTGTGGACCCAGGCAGCCCCTTCAGACCCTGGGCTTCTGCTGAGCTGTGTCTTCCTTCCCTCGTAATCTGCGTTAAATGTAGGTCAGCTTGCTCTCGGCTCAGCATGAGCCGGGCTTTGGGTGCTTCCACGCCTCACGTTGCAGAGAGGGTGGGGTCCTGCCCCTCCGGCTGGCTTGGGGCGTGATGGCACAGGGATGTCGTCACCTGGGAGGGGGCGGTGGGGGGCAGCCTCTGAAAGGGACTTACAGAGAAACTTTCCCTCTTTTCACTTGAAGTATGACCCAAAGCCTCCAAGATTGGCACCTTGGGCAGGACATCTTGCTGGAAATTGGGCCTTCAGAACATTCCTGCCCCCCGTCCCCCAGGCACGGGGGCTGCTTGCCCATTGATGCCCTGCTCTGAGCTTTGCCGCCCCGCTTCCCCTCACTCCCAGGGCACCCCTGCAGCCCCGCAGGAGACCTCAACAGGGCTTTGCTCTGGATTTGGGGCTGACAGTGGGAGAGCCGGGCCTCAGACTGCTTCCTAGCCGTGGCACCTCCTGGGAACGCCCCGAAAGCAGTCTGCAGGGAGGGGGTGGCTCCCTGAATCCTCCCCAACAAAGTTCCTGTTTCCTCTGTGAGGGCCTGCCCCTCCCCAGGGTGATGGACACTGGGAAGGACACCCCTTTCACAGGAGACCCTCCCCCCCCCCCCCGGGGCTCATGGACAGGCAACGAGTCAACCCAGCATCCCCAGGCTGGGGGGTGGGCAAAGCGGGTGGTTTCACTTGAGTGTATGGATCCCTTGGCCAGGCGCTGGAGGTAGCCTTGATGGAGTTCTTCCCTCCAGGAGCTCCCAGCCTAATGAGAAAGGCAGACAGCACGTGAGGAAAACACACCATGAGAAAACACTTCTCTGGGGAGGCTGTGGGGACAGAGAGGAGGCAGGTAAGGAACCTGCTGTGAGAGAGAAACCCTGGCAGGCTTCCTGAAGGAGGTGACATCCCACTAAGTAGGAGTTAGCCAGACAAAGCAGTAGAAGGGCATCTGGCAGGACATGCGGAGGTGAGAGTAGAGGGGGTGTTTGAGGAGCTTCATTCACGCCTCTGCCCCAGGCTAGGCCCTGGGTAAGGTGCTGGGCCCATGGCAGGGGCCCACAGCCTATCTGCCTCTCAGGCACTATGTCACCTCTCAAGGTACCTTGCACGGCACCTCGCTTGCAGGAAGCGCTCAGTGATGACGTGGCCGCAGGGGCTGAGGAGTCACCGCATCCAGAGAGGAGAGAGAGGGAGGGAGCATGGGACCATGTCTCTGCTGAATTCAGGCTCCTGGGTGTCTGCTAGAGCTGCACCGTGTTCCCCCTGCCCGCCCCCCGTGATTCCGGGCAGAGCCAGGGCGGGGATGGGTGTGTCAAGCCCTCTCAACACGTCTAGCTGTGAAGGGAGGGAGTAAAGGCCCCAGCGTAGGTGTGGCCAGGTGTGCAGGGAGGCCTCACCTGTTTGTCATTATGGATGGGAGGGGAGATGGGACCAGCAGAGGGGACACGGGTGCCCCACTCAGCTGTCTTCCTTGGCCGCTTGTCCTCCCCCAGACCTGGGACTCATCAAGGGCCATGCCCAGCCCACTTCCTCTCAGAGGGCGAGGGGCCTGGCAGCTTGATTAGGAATGGTGGCCCTGTTCTCCGGGGGCAGGGGGAGGGCAGAGGGAAGCGGCACCTTTCTCCAGCCATGCAGGGACAGCACTGGGGGTCCAGGTGGAGGCGCTGCTCCTGTTTAGGAAGCCTGGGCCCCCTCCCTGCCCAGCATCAGGGATGCCCACGACCCAGTGCTTGACAGCTGACCCCACGAGCCCTTGCAGCCCAGACACAGCCCTGTGCATCATTTCATTCAAGAGTAGCAGACGGCTTGGGGCACAAGTGGCCTCTTCTGAGGCTTTAGCACATGTTATTAAACCCGGTAGCTCTTCAGGTCTGGGATGAGGAGGGCCACCCGTGACCCTGGGTGACGGGCACCTGTGCCCACCGCATCTGAGGTGGGAGCCACGCGAACGGCTGCGTGCTTACCCTGGAGGCTGGGGTCCCTGCCCGGTACCCGCTGGGTGATGCCAGGCAGCGCTCCCCGGAAGTACAGTCTGGCCAGGGAGGCGGGCCTGGGAGTGGTGGGTCACAGCAGTGGGCTTCAGTGCTGTGTAGATTGGTGAGACCCAGGGACGCAGAGAGGGGGCTCGGGACCCACTGTCCCAGTTCTGGGAAAGGGGTTACACCAGGAAGAGAGCCTTTTATTTCCCACGGCACCTCCTGATGCTCGGGGCCACAGCAGTTTGGAGAGGAACGGCGCTAGCGGCTGGGATCTGTGGCTCGAGGTCAGGGGGGACTGTCACCGGCCACCTGGGCAGCATCAGGACAGCCTTGTCCAGCAGCGCCTCCCCTGCACCAGCACTCGGGGTGTTTTATCGCCTCCTGCTCGGAGCCGGGGAACAGAAGCTCGTGCCCAGTCATCCATTCTCTGTCCAGTGTGACGGACCCACTCGACATGCAGGCTACCGCTTGGGAAGTTTGGGGGGCTTGGCCCCAAGCATGCGGACGGAAGAAATTTCACAGTGGATCCCTGGACCCCGCCTGGCAAGCCAGCGCCTTGTCACAATCGTCCTTTTACTTAGGGCTCTGAATCGCCTTCACTTGTGGATCAGCTGTGCTCAATCCTGTTTACAGGTCTGCTCGGAACACTAAACACAGTCTCACCCACCCTCCCCTCATCTGTGGAAGCAGAAATATTCAGATAGCGATTCCTCGGCTCTGCTGGAGCAAATAGACCCGAATCCTGTTAATATTTGGCAAAGGCCATTTCCCTGGGTGCCCGCGAGCTGCAGGAAGATGAATTGCACAGCAGGCTCTGAACGAGGCCACGCGTGGCCGTGGTCCTGCCCAGAAGGGGGAGGGGCTGGTAATTAACTGCCAGCCACGTCTGGGGCCCAGACTTGCGGGTCTTTCTAGGTCTTTTTGGTTTTTTTTTTGGCTGCGTTGGGTCTTCGTTGCTGCACGCGGGCTTTCTCTAGTTGCAGTGAGCGGGGACTACTCTTTGTCGCGGTGCGTGGGCTTCTCATTGCTGTGGCTTCTCTTGTTGCGGAGCACAGGCTCTAGGTGCGCGGGCTTCAGTAGCTGTGTCACGTGGGCTCAGTAGTTGTGGCTCGCGGGCTTAGTTGCTCTGCGGCATGTGGGATCTTCCCGGACCAGGGCTCAAACCCGTGACCCCTGCATTGGCAGGCAGATTCTTAACCACTGCGCCACCAGGGAAGTTCCTTTCTAGGTCTTATAATCCATAAGATTACAGCTCACATTCGCTTGGGCCATTACTTCTCTGAGCGCTCAAATGTTTGTGACCTCATTAGAGTTTCCCCAGAATCCTCAGAAATGCTTAGGGCTCTAGGGGTTGGGGGGAAGGGGCGGCTGAGGTCACACAGCCAGAACGGGGCAAAGCTGTGATTCAAGCCCAGGGCTGTCTGTTGGTCCCAGGCTCTCCCCACCACCCGGCGATGGGTCACAGGAGAACGGGGTGTACAGACAGCGAGAGCTGGAGGTCAGGTGTCATGACCTTGCAGAAGGTGTGTCCGCAGGGAAGCAGGCATTGCCGTTGGTTTTAATGAGAAAAGAGGCTTAAAAAGACCCTGCTCACACACCCAGACCTCCTTGGCATTGATTCAGACTCTACTGGTCCTCCAAACTTCTTCTCAGCTGCCACTGCGCCGCCCTGACCCTCCAAACTGGCAAGCCGGACCATGGGCATCTCTCTTTGGAAACAGCTGGCTCTTGCCTTCCTTCCACACATATCTGGGTGCCACCCTCTGCCACCAGGGACCTTAAAGGGGGGACCTGACCTCTTCTAGGGGTGTCACGCTCACTTGAGTTTTTCAGAGTCTGTTTTATTATCATTAATTGTACAATAAACAAGACAGGTGTTTGTTTTTGCAAGAGCGGACGATTGAAGAGGAAACAGTGCGTGACTCTGGGGAGGCCCGTGGCCGGCTCTCCCGTCTGCGTGGACCCCACCTCGGGACCCCACCCAGCAAGCTTCCCTCACGCAGGACATACGGTCCTACAGCACGCTTATTAGCAGCTGCGTGTGATTCTGTTGAGTGGGTTTTCTGTGGTTTGGCCACATTCTCTTTCCATCACTAAGTGCAGAGTGTTCTTTGCATTAAAAAACTTTTTCTATTGTGGTAAAATATACGTAATATAAACTATGCCACTTTAACTGTTTTTAAGTGCACAGTTAGCGGTACTAAGTACATTCACATTGTTGTGAAACCTTTACCACCATCCATCTCCAGAAATTTTTCCATCTTCCCCAACCAGCTCTGTCCCCATTAAGTTAACTACTCATCCACCTTCCTGCCCCCCGACCCCTGGTGCCCACCGTTCTGCTTTCTGCCTCTGTGGACATGGCAACTCTAGGGTCCTCATAGAAGTGCAGTCAATCATGCAGTGCTTGTCCTTTTGTGACTGGCTCATTTCACTGAGCCTAATGTCCTCAGGGTTCATCCATGTTGCAGCAGGTGTCAGAATTTCCATCCTTTTCAAGGCTGAATAATATTCCATTGTGTGGATGGACCACATTTTGTTGATCCATCCATCCTTCCGTGGACACGTGGGTTGCTACCACCTCTTGACTGTTGGGAATGATGCCACTGTGAACACAGGTGAGCAATATCTATTCAAGTCCCTTCTTTCATGTCCTTGGGGCACGTCCAAGAGTGGGATTGCTGGGTCAAGAGGTGTCTGCTTCATTTCTTGAGATGCCATGATGCCGTTTTCCTGGTGGACTTTACCATCAGCGAGGGGTGCTTTGAGGGTGGGGCCTCGTCTGGTGGGCCTCTGAGCCCACCTTGCCCCGGCCAGACTCGGGGTGGCTGAAGAGCGTCCCCGCAATCCCACATGATCACTGTGCCCGGCCGCCAGGCTGGGCTCTTGGAGGTTCCGCAAGTGGGCCACCCCCTCCCCATCCCCACATCTTTGCCCAGGCTGGTCCCCTTCTGAGGCGCCTGCCTTCTCTGCCCCTCCCTGCAGTCCTCCAGCATCTGCCCTGCGGGTGGATGTCCTGCCGGCTCCCTGACCCTGTCCCTCTTCTGTGTCAGGGTGAGGGTCCCAGAGCCACAGCTCCCAGGACCCGGGAAGCGTCTCTGTCCAGCAGGGCAGGCTTGTCCCCGAGGCCTGAGCGGGAACACGGCCATGCTGGGGAAAGTTGCAGCTGGACCCAAGGCCACAGTGCAAGACGCTGCCCCAGGCAGCGAGGGATAAATTTAGCCACGTTGATGAGAAAATGTCCTGTACCTTCCTTCCTCTACTTCCCTTAGCCTGTGGATGTGACTCAGAGGGGTATAGTTGTAACTCCCCTTAACCTACCCCGTTGTCTGGTGATGCAGAGATGCTGGTGGGTGATGGTCCCCTGACCCGTAAAGCAGACCCGATGGGGTCAGTGGGTGAAGCCCCCTCCTCCCTTGGCTCAGCCAGACCTCCCCCGCCCCCCGACCGCCAACACCTTACTGCTTTGGAGTTTCGCTGACCTGGACACTGGGCCAATTAAATTGTGGTAAAATAAATACAACATAAAATTTACCATCTTAAGCATTGTTAAGTATACAGTTCTGTGGCATTAAGTACATTCATCCTGTGCCACCATCAGCACCATAATTTCCTGAACTCTTTTCATCTTGCAAAACTGAAACTCTGTCCCCATTAAACACCAATCCCCCACCCCCTCCCGCAGCTCCTGGCAACCCCACTTCTTCTTTCTGTCTCTATGAGTTTGATGGCTCTAGGGACCTCATAAAAGTGGAAACATATAATATTTGTCCTTTTGTGACTGGCCTATTTCAATGAGCATAACATCCTCGAGGTTCATCTGTGTTGTAACCTGCGTCAGAATTTCCTTCCTCTTTAAGCTGAATAATATTCCGTTGTATGAACAGGCCAACTTTTGTTTGTCCATCCATCCATCGGACTGTGGACACTCGGGCTGCTCCCACCTTCGGCCGTTGGGAATAATAATGGGTATGCAAATACACAGTTTGGGTTTTCATGGTCCCAGCAGCAGCTCTGTGGCAGGTGGTCCTGTGGTCATGCCACAAGCAGACCAGGCCAGAGCCCTTAACATGTGGGACTTCACTGGTCCTTCCCCACCATCCAGTGAAGTGGGTACTCCTTGTGTCCCTGGTGTAGACGGGTAAAGTGAGGCCAGCAAGGTGAAAGGACTTCCTGCCATGCCAGCCTCTAGGCGACGTGTCGGGGCACTGGGTGGAGGGTTTTCCACACTCAGAACCCACGCCATCACCTTTCCCATGGAGTGTCCAGTCGCCTGTGTGCATTCATCCATTCTCTCGGCTATTTGCTCGTTCATCAGACAATGAGTGGATCCACTCTCCTCCTTGCCCTGGGATGGGCCAGGCGAGATGCATCAGCTCCATCCCACCCTTAGGAGCGCACAGGATGGGGACCGAATCACACGGACACAAAGAATAGTTGATTGACTATCTATGTCTGCCACAGATACGGGCAGTGGGGGTGTGTGTGCAAGCCGTGCATTTGCCAACTACAGGTGGGGAAACTGAGGGCCAGGAGAGAAGACGGTTTCCTCAGCCACAGAGCCAGGTGTTCTGAGCCCCGGGTCTGTCTCTGTTGCTGCAGGTTTTTTCCAGGATCCGTGAGGGTAAAGTTAGCGGGTCATGGTCTGTGCTGTTTCTGGGGGAATTCTTTGTCTTCTTCATCAGTTTCTCCCCCAACTCCTTCTTCTGAAAAGTTTTAAGCATAGAGAAAAGTTGGGGGGAAAAGCCAGTACAATGAACACCTTGTAATACTTTCATCTAGATGTATCAATTATTAACATTTTGCTTTCTCTCTCTTTCTCTCTCCATCTCTCTCTCTCTTTTCTGAACCATTTGAAAGTGAGTTGCATCATCACACCTAGGCTTTAGCCCATGCCTGTACCCAAATAAATATCACCCACAGAAAGTCCCCGGTCCCGTTTCCCCGCCCCCAGGGCTCCTTTACAGACGTTTGTCTACCTTTTCTTCTTCAGGAGTCAGTCTAGGGTCACACGCCACAATTGGTTAGCATGTCTCTCTGTCTTTAGTCTCCTTTATTCTTGAATGTTCTTCCCACCTGTTTTCTTTTGGTTTTCTTTCATGCCATTGACACTTAAAGAGTCCAGACCTGTTGCCTCGTGGATCGTCCCCCATCTGGTTGGGTCTGTTTCTTAGTGATGGGATTCGGGCTGAGCATTTTTGGTGAGAGGCTGCTGTGTGACCTGCTCCCCGCTCGGGGGGGTGCACAGGGCCCGTTGGTCCCATGTGCTTTCAGATTTTTAGCACAGCCAGAGCGCATCCAGCGGGGATGAGAATTCTCGCACGTTCGGCTTTGCACCCATGTGCAAATAGACTGGTGAGTGGAAGTTACAGATATTCCCGGAAGCAGAAAGTTAAATGGGAATATCGTCTGCCGACCTGCTCTCCCTGGAGGCGGACCCAGTTCACACCTTTACCAAAAGGGCACCAGAGTTCCTTGTCCCCGTCTGCTCCCTGCCCAACACGGGGCACTGTCAGTCTTTTCATATTTGCCAGCTGATGGGAAAAGAACACCTCCCTGCTTTCATCTGCCTTCTCGGGCACCCGAGGGTATTTTTCTAGCTTCCGGGCCATTTGTGTTTTCTGTGAATTTGCTGTTCCCTCCGCAGCTTATTTTCTGTGGGGTTGCTTGTCTGTCTGTATTGACTCAGGAGGCGGATGGGTGTGTACCCGGCGCTCTGTCCAGCAGGGACATGGAATGGCTCTCCATCTGAGCGCGGGCAGTGGGGCCTGAGAGGGGGTGTGTGTTGGGGGCAGTGGGCAGGACACGGGCACCGTAGGACCGCGTCCAGGTGTGTTGTCGGGCGGGGAAGGCAGCATTGGCTGAGGAGGGGGTCTTCGAACAGGGAGACAGAAACTCGGTCACCTCCGATCAGCCTCACGGGTGATTTCTCTGCTCACCAGGCTCGGGGGGCTGCTGAGACCCTCTCCCATGAAATCAGAATGCGTCTTGGCACGCAAGGCCACCTTTTGGGGGCTCTGGGCAGCCTCCTTCTGGCCTCGGGGGCCTGACACCTGCGGACCCCTCTGCTGGTCTCAACCGCCTACTCTTAAGCTTTTTCTCAGCCTTCAAAGTTCGTTTCGGCTTCATTTCCTCCGAGAGGCCCTCTGACCACCCGAGCCCAGCGGCTGCCAAGCCCCGCTGCCCTGCAGCAACCGCTGGGGCTGGCCCTGCTTTTCTCCTTCGTTACACTGATCGCAGGTCGGGCCTGCACGTTCATTTGTTTCCCTGGCTGTGTTTGTTGCCCTGCTAGTCTACCAGCTCCCGGCGGGGGGCTTAGGACTGGCAGGTTCCCCCCTCACCGGGCAGAATACTCTGCCCGACTCATTCCTCTGTTATGTGGACGGGACAGCCTCCAGGTAGCCCAGCCCTTGGGCATCTGGGTCAGTCTGGCTGAAGCCACCTCCTGGCTGATACCTTGGGGGGCCTTGCTGTCCTTTGCCTTAGGGGACCCTGGACTTACTGTCTCAGGGGCATACATGTCACAGATGGTCCTGCAGATGCTGTGGGGACCCACGGTGTGGCCCTTTGTGAGCACAGCTCCCCCATGTGGACGGGGCAAGAGGAGTGGAGTGAAAGGCTGTGGTCCAGCCAGGCTGGGTGTCTGCGGCAAGGAGTTTGACGGGGGCAAGAGGAGTGGAGTGAAAGGCTGTGGTCCAGCCAGGCTGGGTGTCTGCGGCAAGGCGTTTGGTCTCAATTTGGGAGGCCTCGTGAGCCCCCGGAGGTGGTGCTCGGCGCTGGGGACCCGGAAGTCAGTCTGGCAGGGAGGGGAGGACCAGTGATGGGGGACAGAGTCTCAACCAGGTGAGAAGGGGTGGGTGGGAGGGGCCAGAGAGAAGGGGAGGCCCCGTGAGGTACAGGGAGAAAGCACTACCGGTAATGCCGACGTTTCGTGCTGGCTGCTCCGAGACGACAGATGATTTTGGTGACAATGGGAAAGTCCGTGTTCTGGGTTGAATTGTGTCCCCAAAGAGAGATGTTGAAGTCCTGACTCCGGTCCCTGTGACTGTGACCTTATTTGGAAATAAGGTTGTTGCAGACGTAATTAGTTAAGATGAGGTCATATGGAGTAGGGCGTCCTGATAAGAAGAGGAAGAGAGACACAGACACAGAGACACAGAGGAGAGGCCACGTGACCACAGAGGCAGAGGTTGAAGGGCTGCAGCTCCAAGCCAAGCATCGCTGGCGACCATCAGGAGCTGGACGAAGCGAGGAAGGAATCCCTTACGGGTTCCAGAAGGAGCACGGCCCTGTTGACACCTTGATTTAGGACTTCTGGCCTCCAGACCGTGAGAGAATAGATTTCTGTTATTTAAGCCACTCGGTTTTTGGTCCTTTGTCCCAGCAGCCACAGGAATCTCATACAGTTAGGAATTGGGAAAGAAAGATGCCACTTACCAAGTGCCCATCGTGTACCAGGCGAGGTACCCGGCCCCCTCACACGTATCATCTTGTTTGGTCTCTCTGCAGCCAGCAGGCAGGCACCCCCATTATATACATCGGAAATTGAGGCTCAGAGAGGTAGAGCCACTGGGCCAAGGTCACACAGCTAGTGAGAGATGGAGTCGGTTGCAAACACAAGTCTGCCTGAGTTGCAGAAGGGGAGCCAGCTGGGTGAGGGTATTGGTGTGTGACCTGTGGCCCTGTTGGAGGATGGGGAGAGGTGGGGGAGGGAGGATAGCAACAAGCCAGACATTCTCTTTTCTGACTGTGAGGTTCCTGGGGGGCTTCCAGGTGGAGGCGTCCGGCACGCCGCTGGCTCTGGGGGTTGAGTGCTCAGGAGAGGCCCGGCTGGACTCTTAGGAATCCTTGCCCAGGGACTGGACGATGTCTCAGATCCCTTCAGACCTAATTTTTTATGCCCCTGGGAAAGCGCCAGTGTCTTCCTGGCCTTAAACTCACCTGGAAAATCTGTACCATCTGTCGTAAAGTTTTCAAGTCCTTGATTTCATTTGTTTCTCATCTTTTAAGAGGCATTCAGAAATGAAAACGTGAGTGGGCGTAACTAGTGATGGCACAGTGATGAGTGGACGTGGTGTGGGGCTGTCAGGGGTGAAGAATTATTCTGGAACGTGGAGCAGGGGGTCTGCCAGGAGGAGGGGGAGTCAGGGGCTTGGGGAAGCAAGTGGAGCTACCAAAGCCACCTGCGACCACGCTCCCCCGTGCTTCTCTGGTCCGGGCCCCTTCCCAAGTCACCTGATGACTGCGGGGGCTGCAGGTGGAGGGCCGTCCATGGGGCAGGGTGGCCTGGACCATGTCCTCGAGTTCAGGGGTCCGTCCAGGCACCAGTCAGTCCCACCCACCCTCTGTGTGCAGAAAGAGCGCGTTTCTCTCCTTTCTTTAAATCGTCATCATTTTTGCTGGGTCCCCCACCCTAGCAGGGGTACAGGCGTAGAAGTTAGGATGGAACTTTCTACACTGCAGGTGGCGACCCATTTGTGGGCATGAAATCAGTTTAGTGGGTCACAGAAGACTTTGTTACGTAAGAGGTTGAATTGAATGAAAAATAGCAGACCCAGCCCAGGAAAAAAAAAAAAAAGAAAAGAAAAGAAAGAAAAATAGCAGAGCACATCCTGAGTAATAAGGCTAGGTATTGTTTGGTGAAAAAACTCTGTTATGTATTCACATATCATATAAACTATTGCTGCGTGTGGTAGGCTGAAAAACGGGCCCCCCAAAATATATCATGTTCTCATCCTGGGACCTGTGAGTGTTGCTTTATTTGAAAAACAGGGTTTCTGCAGATGGGATTAAGGTAAGGATGCTGAGCTGGGGAGATTATCCTGGCTTATCTGGGTGAGCCCTAAATGCCATCACAGTGATTCTTAGAGAGGCAGAGGAAGGTTACAGACGGACACACAGAGGAGAAGGGGATGGAATGGGGGGGAGGGGCAGAGATGGGGTGATGCGGACGTGAGCCAAGGATGCCGGCCGCCCCCAGGATCTGGAAGGGGCGGGAAGGATCCTCCCCCAGAGCCCAGAGGGAGCCTTGCCCTGCAGACACCTGGATTTCAGCCCAGTGGTACCGATTTTGGACTTCTGGCTTCCAGAACTATTGTTTTACCGGTTTGTGTTGGTTTGTTACTGCAGTTACAAGAAACTAATACACTTTGGAACAAACAACCCCAAAGCTCAGAGGCAGAAATCAGCGATCAGTTATCCTGGCTGGGGGCCTGCGGGCTGGCCGGGGCTCAGCTGACCTGGCTAGGCTCCACGGGGGTGGCTCTGCCCCATCTCGCACCCTCCTCCTGGGACCAGCAGGCTGGCCTGGGGATGCACTCCGTGTAGGGAGGCAGAAGCACAGTAGGGCGGAGGGAACCACCTTAGGCCTGGACTCAGAACTGGCACATTGTTTGTCACGTCCACCCGCGTGCATTGGCCAAGCCAGCCGCGTGAGCCAACACAAAGCTATGGGACTGGAGGAACCCTCTCCCCCAGAGGAGACCCTGGCGAGGGTGAGGATGCAGGGGGAGCCCAGGCTCAGTTCATCCCACAGGTGTGCACACCTGTGCCTGTGTGAGGCCACTGCCTGGTGTACCCCTCGCTCTGGGCGCTGATGTTGGAACAGTTTGGAAGCCACTGGCCGGTGGCAGAGGACCTGGCTCCAAGTGCATGTCCCCCCGTGCCCTTGACCCTGGCGTTCACGGGTTTTCAGGGCCTGGCTCTGCCTCTCTGCGACTCTTCCTGAGAAGCAGTCCGGAAGGTTCCAGGTGGGGCAGGAACAACATCTCGCCTCACCCCCTCAGCACCACATCCTCAGAGGAGAAGAGGGGCCCATCCTGCAGGGTCCAGGAGGGAAGAGGACTGCTTCCCCAGCCCCAGCCAGTCACGGTCCCAGGATGGGACGTGCAGATCCAGAATTAGCATAAGCTCCTCTGGGTCCTGGTCATCTGCCTTCAGACCACACCGGGGACCTTGGAGAGGTCATGGGGCAGGGAGCTGCCACGAGGCCGGGCGCCACGGCCTTTCCTCCCCATGGGTGCTGGCCATGCCGCCCCTCCTGCCCCCTCCACCCAGAACCGATGGGGAAGGGGCAGGGCTCAGGCGCCCCCTCCACCCCTCGGCCCTGGGAACCACCTGAGGCCGTGGGAGAGGAGGCCATGGGTCTCTGGACCCCTGGACCTCTGTGGGTAGGGGAGGGGTCCCCATGAGCCAGGGGCGGCCTCCCAGGGGCCCGGCTGCCACTACAGATAGGGGAGCAAGGTGCGCGGGAGCTGGGCTCCATGGGGGCATTGGTGTGAGGGGAGGGGGGCGGGGAGCTGAGGGTCGGGCAGACGCCTGGAGAGACACGAGCCAGGCCCTGCGCTGATTTCTGCCCAAGGGTCCCAGGGGCCAAGAAGCCCCTACTCTAACATGCCCATCTCCTGGGAGGCTCTTCTTGCAGTGTTGTGGCAGATGGTCCCGTGCACAGGTGTCCTGGCCTCCGGCCAAGATGAACAGGAGGCACCAGGCCCGTGGGGGACCCTGGTGGGGAGGATGCCGGCCCTGGGGAAGTGTGGCCCGAAGGCAGAGGGCCGGCCTTCTCTGGCAGAGGGAACCAGTGGGCTCGGGGTTCGCGCCCACGCTGTCCTCAGGCGGGGCTCGTGGGAGGGGGAGGGGGTCCTTCCGAGGGTCCTTGTGACGTGCTGTTTCCAGAGCCGGAGCAGCGCCTGCCCAGTGGATGGACGGTACCCACGGCTCCTACTGCTACGATTCTCTTTCAGACGCCTGAGCAAACCCTCAGCCTCCCTCATTCTCAGGGTGAGACCCATGCTTTTCAATGGAGTGCCCGTTGCCCTGGCCCCTGCCCACCCCCCCACCCCCCCCACCCCAGCCCCGTGCAGCCGAGGGCGCCCGTCCTCCCGGGAATGTGGACTGGCCTCGCCCCCTTTCCAACCTCGCACAGGCTGTTCCCTCTGTCTGGCTCGCCCTTCCCGCTGTTGAGCAACTAGCCGCCTGTGGGCCTCTGAACCTCCCGGGGCTCTCTCCTCCAAGGGATCCCGTCGACCCTCCGGGAGCTTGCTCTGTGTTACCCTCGATCGGGCACTGGTCACCCACCATGTTGCCCCTCGTTCCCCGTCTGACTCTCAGGTTGGGAAAGTAGGGACATGACAGTTCCTGTCTCAGGTGTGGTGCAGTGTGTGGGGCTTGCTGAGTGCTCAGCGGGGGACTGCTGTCATTGTCACCGACACTGCTGTCGTTTCTGCCCTGAGCTGGGCACGGGCCGCAGGGCGTAGATAGCTGCAGAATAAGCGAGTGGAGAAACTCTTCTCATTTACAAGCGCGAGGGGCTCTCATCCTCTGCCTGGGATGCATCGTCTGTGCCCACTTGCGGGGCCCGTGGAGTTTGCCGCAGGGATGGTGGGTACCACCCCCTGCCCGCTGGGTGGAGAGCTTCAGACCAGTGTGAGTAATGAAAGTCAGATCAGGCCAGGGAAGTCCCCGCTGGCTGCCAGCACCTGTTGCGACTCTTCAGAGCCGTTGGGATGAGGTATTTTCTGCTGGGTGCTGTTGGAGGGGTAACGCGGCCCACCCAGAGCCTCGGCAGGCAGAGTGGTGGGAAATGTGACTCGGGCTTGAGGGCGTGGCCCCAGAGCCTCTCGGCTGTGGGGTCCTGGCCCGGGTTCACTAGGCTCGGTTTGCACACGTCACGTGCATGATTAACCAGGATAATGCCTGCGGGTGCTGTGCGGCCGCGTGCTGGGGGCAAGGCGGTGCTTCCTGCTTACGCAGCTGACAGGTCACATCGCATTTCTGCCCCAGGAGATCTTAAAGCCGAGTCTAGCAGAGAGGCACCAAGGAGAACGGGGGTCACCTAAGGGACCAGGCTGTCAGCCAGACCCGGGCAGGACCCCAATGCTGCCTTTCATGCCCAGCGGCCTCCCGTTGGTCTCCTGAGCGTCCCAAGCCTCAGTTTCCCCTCTGGCACGCTGGGGCTGTGGAGTGGGTTAAGTAGGTCGGCCCCAAATTCATGTCCACCTGGAATAGGGTCCACCTGTGACCTTATTTGGACTAGAGTCTTTGCAGATGTAATTAACATAAGGATGGAGATGAGGTCATCCTGGAAGAGGGTGGGCCCTAAATCCAGTGACTGGTGTCCTTATAAGAGACAGAAAAGGACACACAGAGACGTACAGAGAAAAGACGGCCATGTGAGGACAGAGGCAGAGATGGCAGTGATGTGGACACAAGCCCCCAGAAACTGGCCGATATAGGGCAGTATCCTCCCCCAGAGCCTTTGAGAGGGCGTAGCCCTGCCTACGCCCTGATTTCGGGCTTCTGGGCTTCTGGCTTCCAGACTGGAAGAGAATAAATGTCTGCTGATGAAGCCCCCTGCTTGTGGGGCTTTGTCGCTTTGTCAGGCAGCCCCAGGACATGGGTGCTGGCTGGGAGGTGCTGGGAGGGCTTGTGGGCTGCGCCTGGCACATGGGACAGTAGATGGTCCTGGCCCTCCCCCAGTCCCTCCCCCACTGCCTTTGCAAAGTCCCTTTCCCTGACGCCTGGGAACAGGTGCATTCTGGAGCCGGGTGGGAGTCTATTTCGGTGTGCTGGGAAGGGCTTGGCCCGTCGCTCCTCGGGCGTGAGGGTGGGCAGCTGCCACGTGACCCTCTGGCATGTCCCTCTGGAGCCATGTTGGCCTCAGAGGCTCAAGCCGTCACCCAGCTGCCGCCGGCAGCCTCCAGGGTGCTGGCCCTTCGGGTGGAGGCCACAGTCCATGGGGATGCCCGGAGGAGGGACAGGTAAGGCCCACGCTGCCCTGTCCACTGGGACCATCAGCCCAAGAGGACGGCTTCTTTTCTAACTGGAAGTCTCGAGCCCCCCAAATAAGCTCGGGGTCCAACACGAGGGGGGCAGTGTGAGCTCTGCCTCTGTTTATAAAGGCACAGAGGACCAGCGCTCACGCATGCCGACTGTATGCCCGGCCTCGGGGACTCTCTTGTGAGCTCCTGATGACAGCCCTGTGCAGTGACCCGTTTTACAGATGAGCAAGCTGAGACTCGGGCAAGGGGAGGGTCTGGCCCAGCGTGGCACCGTGGTGGGTGTTGGTGCTGGATCCTATAGTCTGGACCGAGTCCCTGGGCCCTCGGCCCCTGCGCCTGCCCTTCCCGCCCTCCCTTTCTTCTTTCCTTTAAGGCGGTTCCTGGTTCTCAACCAAGGGTGATCTTGCTCCCGGCGGGGGGGACATTTGGCAATGTCTGGGGTCACTTCTGATGGTCACAACTTGGCGGGGGTAGGGGTGCCACAGGCAGCTGGGGGATGGAGGCCGCGGAAGCCGCTCACCTTCCGGCAGGGCACAGGGCAGCCCCACAGAAGAGGGGTCCAGCCCAAAATGTTAGCTGGGCCGAGGCTGAGAAACCGGCCTTAAGGAATATTGCACAAGACTTCAGTCCTTCCGGTGTCGATGCAAAGAACAGGGCCCATCAAGCTAGTTAGACAGAAACAATAAGTAACTTGTAATCCACTCAAACCCCACCTGTTGACACGGTGGCCTGCGGTGAGGGTGACGGGGAGAAAGCTCTGGGGCGGGGGCAGGGGTGGGAGGAGGAGACAAAGGGGGATGGAGAGTGAGATGGAGGAGGGCAGGGGGAGGGACAGGGAACGGAGCTTGGAGCCCCAGAAGCAGAGAGGTGGGTAGAGCCTCCGCGGGCCCAGGGTGTGCAGGGGCTCCAGCCGGGGTCCAGCCTCCATCCTGAAATGCTCCCACCCCTGGTCCTCACACCTCCGTCCTGGCGCGAGGCTCGGTGCCCAGCGGACCCCTCCTCTCTGGGCAGCCATGGCAGAGCCCTGCCCTCACTGGCATCCTCCTTTGTGGCTGCAGAGTCTGTCCAGAGGCAGGATCCGGGACCCCTCGTCCATATATCCCCATCAGCATCCCGCATGCTGAGAGACTCAGGAGATTTTTATTGAAGGAAGCAGCTCTGGGGTGGGGCAGTAGCAATGGCTTTGAAGCCAGACCAGTGAAGCGTCCAGCCCTGCCTCTGGCCTGACCTCCCTGTGGCCCTGATCAGGGTGCTTCCCCGCTCCGGGGGGTCTCAAGGACCCCCTCTGTAAAATAGGGGTGATTACATTCCTCCCTCCCAGGGTGCTGTGGACCAGCATCGCAGACCCTCCATCTTTGTTCCCCCAAAGCGTGTAGCTGTGGGTGCCCCCTGGCCTGGCCAGGCTCAGCCCCCCATGGAGGTCTCACTCCAGGCCTTACAGCACCAGATGGCTTGGGGTCAGGTAACATCCCCCGACCTGCTCAGTGTACTGGATTGTTCTGAAAATAGCGGCAGATTCCAGGAGCTGCGACATGTGACGATCTTCATTTCTCAAATGGAATTTCCATGTTGGTGGTTGGGCGGGTCTCCCCGCTCAACTGAGAACGCAATGTCCTTCACTCCCTGCTGTGCTTTCACCAGATGATGGGCCGTAGTTCTGGTGGCAAAGGGCAAAACAATAGTAATATTAAAAATTGCACAAACCCAGTGAAATAAGCACTGTTGTTCCCGATTCACAGATGAAGAAACGGCATCTTGTGATAAAAATAGCAGTAAGGGAAATGTGATTCTATTTATGTAAGATTATAATAAGAGCGAAAAGTAAAAAAACCCAAAAAACTATAAAACTTTTAGAAGAAAATATAAGGATAAGTCTTTGTGATCTTGGATTGGGCAGTGGTTTCTTAGAAATCACACTACGTACACAAACAACACAAGAAAACATAGATAAATTGGATTTCGTCAAAATTAAGCACCCTTGTGCTGCAGAGAACATGAAGAAAATGAAAACACAGCTCACAGAATAGGAGACAATATTTGCCAATCATATATCGGATGGGGGGCTTGTATCTAGAATATGTAAACAACCCTTATAACTCAGTCAGAAAAATAACCAAATTCAGTGGACAAAGGATCTGAATAGACATTTTTCCGAAGAAGATATTCCAATAGTGAACAAGCACATGAAAAGATGTTCAACGTCATTAGTCACCGGGAAGTGCAGATCAAACCACAGTGAGACAGACTTCACACCCACCAGGGTGACTGTCATGAAAAGACCAGCAGTAGCCGATGTTGGCAAAGATGTGGACAAGCTGCTGGGGGGAAGGTGAAATGGTTCAGCCGCTCAGGAAGATAGTCTGGCACTTCCTCAAATGGTTAAACAGAGTTACCATAGGACCCAGCAAGAAAGGGAAACGTGTCCACACAAAAGCGATTGTGCATGAATGGTCAGAGCGGCTTATCTGTAACAGCCCCAAAGTGGACACAACCCCCAAGTCAACGACGAATGGGTCCATGTGGTATGTTCATATAGTGGAGAGTTATTTGGACATAAAGAGGAATGAAGCACTGGCACCTGCTGCAACGTGGGTGGACCTTGAAAGTGTTATATGTATGTATACCTGTATGATATGGGCTCCCACGCTGCGGTGTCTCGCAGCATACCACCTGGAGAGTAAGGGTCCCTGGCGGGATTAGCTCAGCCCTCACAGACCCTCTCGGTGGGAGTTGACAGCTGGGGCTTGGGATCCTGCAGGCCTCGGTTCCTCGGTTCCACAGCTGTGCTGTGTGCCCATTTCCAGCTCTGTGACCCGGGTCATTGGTGGAAATCGCCCAGCGCAGTGCCTGGCCCTTAGTCTGGGCACAAGAGCTGAAAGACGATATTGTCACTCAGACTATTAATTTTCACCCCCGGAGGGCACTGTACTGTGCTCTGAGTCACCAAATGCATTCCCTGTTTCCCATTAGATTTAAGGAACCTTTATGGGGCATCTTCTGTGTGCTGGGCCCGAGGCATACATTGAAGACCCAGATGAGGTCACTGGTTGGTCCAGTGGTGGCCGCCCTGGCTCACGGCAAGGTGACACCAGGGACATGCACTGGCCTTGGAGCCCAGAGACCCAAGCCCTGGTCCTGGCCTGGCCTCAGACTTGCCATCTGTGGCTCCGCCTGTGTGTGGGGAGAGGGGATGGGCCCAGGTGCCCACTAAGCCCTGACCTTCCGTGAGATCCTCAGACACCTCTCCGGTCAGGAAGGGCTGCTCTTCCGGCGATGAAATAACACCCTCCAGGGACGTGGGTGGCCAGGGCACCTGGACCAGCTGCTAGAAGCTTCAAGAGGCTGTGAGTTGCTAGAAACTCAAGCTGAAGGTAACTGGGCGCCCCTGTGGGCAGCCTGAGCTTCCAGGGGGCTGTTCACGGCTGTGTTCTCCCAGCTTCTGCCTCTGGAAGGAACCCCCCAACCCAGCACACACCGTCCCTGCCGAGCCCCTGCCATGTGCCAGCCTCCAGAAGCCCAGCCTGGGGCAGCGCCACTGTCCCACGCTACAGAGGAAGACAGGCTCAGACCGGGAGCGGGGAGCAGGCACGTCCCAGGCCCTGCTCCAGCTCTCTCTCCCCACAGGGCTGCTTTCCTGGGGCCCCCGTAACAAAGGCTGCAGACGTTACTCTTGGACAGTTCTGGAGGCCCAAAGTCCGAGATCAAGGTGCTCCCAGCGTGGCTTCCTTCCGAGGACTGTGAGGACAGATCTGTCCTTGGCTTGCAGATGGCTGTCCTCCCCCTGTGCTTCACACCATCTTCCCTCTGTGCGTCTCTGTGCCCTAGTTTCCCGTTTATAAGGCCACAGTCATATTGCATCCAGACCCACCCAAATGGCCTCACTTTAACTCAGTCACCTCTCTCTAAATCAGGTCATGTTCCAAGGTGCTGAGGGCTAGGACTCCAGCACGTGAGTTTGGGGGACATAATTCAATCCATCACAGACGAGTCCCTTTCTGTGGCCTCGTAGGAGCTCCCCGCAACATTTTCCAGCTCACACACTCTAAGAGTCAGGGAGACAGGGCGGCTTGCTGGTTTTCCTTTTCCTGCCACCCCTCCTCCCCCGCCCGACCCCCGGCCCCAGCCCTGAGTAAGAGGCTCATTTCAGGCTCAGTGGGGCTGCTTGTGACCCCGTGGCCATCACGGTATGGCTGAGAGTGACTTTGTCCGAAGGCTCCCCTGCTTCAGGACAGGAAGAGTCCTGGGGCTTCAGGGACTCCACCCCACTGCACGGGGCCCCCCGGGGGTCTGAGCTGAGTTGGCTGGAATCTAGAAGCCAGACTCTTCTTGCTCAGCTAGAAATCCCTTCTGACTCTTCGGCCTCCCGGGGTCAGTGGAGTTTAACCTCGTGAATGTCCCCCCACCTCTCGGTCATGGGGGGTCTTGGGACCCTGACCTGCCAGGAAAGGACCCAAGCATCAGTACCGCCACTGTGTGCATGGGGACCCTGGATTCATTACCCAAACTGAGACACGTTGGACAGAATAATTGTGCTGGGACAGCAAGCAGCACCCAGGATGGCCCAGGTGCACTGGGTCATTTGTTCCCTGGCCCGGCGTAGGTCTTTAGGGGGACCCGGCAAGCAGACAGGAGCCTCCAGGGGTGTCTCCACCTGGGGAGCCCAGACTACCTCCTGCGAGTCAGAGGCTCGCTCACCATTGTGGAGAGGTGACCTGACTTGTCCAAGGTTGCACAGTCCGTGACCCAGGGGGACGATGGGCAGGTCCCCTCACCTGCTGTGCCTCGGTTTTCACACCTGTAAAATGGGTACAGGTTCTTAGCGGCTCACTGTGCTATGGGAGACGCTCAGCACACAGTGGATCGGTACGGAAGAGGCCCTGGACGGGGGCCTTGAAGGTTGAGCTGGGTTTTCACAGGCGGCGATGGGCAGGCACAGCACCCCCAGGAGGGGACGGTGGGAGCCAAGGCTGGTGCTGGGACCCCTGAGGACAGCTTTGGGAGAGAGTCTGGGCTCATGGGGCGGTGGAAGATAAGTCAGGGGACCAGGTGGGCACTGGGCTTGGAGGCTCGGTGGTGGCTCTGGGGCTGAGCTGTGTTCTGAGGGCTCTGGGGAGCCATGGAAGGTTCCTGAGCAGGGGCGGGAGCTGCATGTGCTTGTGTTCAACGCCACCCTCCCCCATCCTGCCACCTGGCCAGCTTGGAGAGCTTGTCTGGGGGCTCTATCGTCCTGGCTGTCCCCTTGCCGTGGGCTCCGTGGGACTCAAGGGGACACTGTCGCACTGGGTCAAAATGGAGAACTTCTCAGATACTTGAGCCTTTAGAGGTCAACTCGGATTAGACACTGGGCGGGGGAGGGGGGACGGGAGGGCAAGGGGGCCGCTCCAGCTTGTTAGGTAAGACGGGCCTCGCTACGACTGGAGGACACGTCTCCCAGTGGCCAGCGCCTGCTCAGGGTCTCAGGGGGCGCCTCTGGACATAAGCATCAGTGTTCTTCTGCAGCCGTGTGCCCTTGTCTCCCGAGACTCACTAGCCACCAGGTCAGTGTCCAAGGACTCCCTGGGTCCTGGGGACTGCGGGGTGGGCTCCTGCTGTGTGCCTGGCTTGGTGTCCACTCCCTGCCTGCACCCTCTGACCCCCACTCCATCACAGAGCTGTGACTGCCCTGTACAGGTGACAGGCGAGGCCCAGGGGTGAATGGCCACCCAGAGCCCTTGGCCCAGAGCTGGCCTCCCATCGCCCTCACTGGTTGGACCTTAAAAGCCTCCTGGGAGATCCACAGTGGCTGCTCTTCCTGGTCACTGTGGGGTTATCATGTCTGGCTATGGGGGTCCCTGCCTGAAGCAGGAATCTGGGGTTTTCCCCCCAGTGACTCCACCTGAGCTCTGCCCTTGGTCACTGGGGGCCAGGACAGCTGGTCTGCAGTCTAACCTGGCATCTCCCCAGGCTAAGCAGCTGGGCCCCAGGCGCCTGGGGGATTTAAGTGAGATAGCCTCATGGGAACTGGCTAGGACAGCTCTGGTTGAATTTAGAGCAGGCAGGACCAGTTTCTGGAACCAGACCCAGAAGGTAGTAAACTTGTCCCAGTGCAAAGAGAGCACAGAGCTGTCTTCGCTGGATGGAGGACAGGTGAATGACGTGCCTGAAGAGTCAGACAGGTCTGGCAGTGCGGGGACAGCCTGAGACCCTCGCAGCCGGCTGGCTGGGTCCAGGCTGCTGATGGCCTTGCTGAGAACAGGTGGGAACAGAGAGCCGCTTACTGGCTCCTGGTTATAATTAGCAGTCAGCCCTTGAGGAGGTTAAGATGGAAGTAATGACGTGTGATTTGGCTTGATTTTCCAACACATTATGAGTGGGAGGGCGGGAAGTGAGGCCCCGGCCTGTTCCTGAACCAGAAGAAACCTATAGAGGACGTCCTGAGGGCAGGGGAGACAGACCCCCTAAGACCTTTGTGCCATTAACTCCATATTTAGAAAACCAGTCTAAGGAGCTGGAGGGCGTGCTAGCTGCAAGGATGCTTGTGGCCACGTGGTATGTGAGAGCCGTCTCCCAGCCAGGCCTGGCTGAGTGCACCTTGCTCTGTCTGCACTGGTACCCAGTCCTAAGGAGCCGCACTTCTCAGATCCGGCCCCTGGCCCTGGGGGACTTCAGGCCAGGTAGGTAGATGGCCAGTAGGCAAGGGCCACCCAACATGGTCAGTATTGTGATGGAGATGAGCACGGTGATGTGTGCTTGCTGCTGTCCCATAAGGCACCTGTGCATCTTGTGTCACCTCCTCCTGGAAGCCCTCCCTGACTACACACAGGTTCACCTCCCCACAGCCCTGTGCCTCCCGCCCTAGTTCTCTGCTCATTGTCACGGTTAGAAAGAAAGGCCTGAGGGGAGGCGAGAACGGTGAGCCTGGGAGCTGCTCTAGGCAGATGGGACTCTGAGGAGAGGGTGTGATGCATGGTCATACAAAGCTTTCAACAGTAGAACAGAGTCATACGATGTGGAAACCCCAAGCCAGCTGTTTGCATAATACAGAGAGCAGGGTGGAGAGCTCTACAAAACTGCCCTGGCTGGTGGAGCATGGGTTCCAGTTAGATCCCCAAGGATGCAGGGAGCTCCACCTCCTGATATCAAGGTGGATTTGCCTCAAGAGCAAACCCTGGAAAACTGGGCTGTTGAACGTGACTGAACGTGGGCTGTTGGTCTTTGGCCAACCCAGCAGTGCCTGCTCGGGGGTCCAGCATTAACTGGGCCCTTCGAGAAGGGACAGGACCAAATGCAGAGCCTTTGAGGGAGAGCGGAGATAAACAGTTGAAAAAGTCCCCAAGGACGACAAAACGACGTGTGCTGTGCTGTCTGGGAGGTGAGACATGAGATGAATCGCTGGAAGAAGAGGGGCACCTGCCCCCTCCACGCCCACTCCCTGGGCCCAGTGTGTCCCCTCTCCTGCCGCCTGCCACACCCGTGCCTGGCCAGTTTGCATACCCGCCTCCCCGGATGCCCACCAGCTCCTCTTTTCCTGTTTGGTGAACGAGCGAGCCCATGATTTGGGACTTGCAGACCAGCAGGTGGCAAAGGGGATGGTGGCATCAGACACCTGAGGGGGGACCCCAGCTGAGTCCCTAATCCAGCCGTGTGGCTTTGGGAAAATCCCCGTGCATCTCTGAGCCACCATGTCCTCGTCTGTGAAATGGGGGTGATAGGCCATTCCTGTGGGGTGTGGTATGGACCAAATGATGGCCAGGACTGGGTCTGTTTTGTTCCAGTGGAATCCGGGCACATAGTAGGTCTCAGACATTTGTTGGGTGAGTGAATGAATGAACAGCAAACAAGAAGAAGAAGAGCTTTATTGTTTGGTGTTTGGAGTTGAACGCACTTCGGCCGAGAACCTTGCAGTTTTGCCGTCAGAATGAAGTCGAGGTGACCTGCAGCGGTTTCCGTGGTTAGGGCACCGTGAAGGGTCAGGGTAGACGCCCCTTGGCAGGAGAAAGCAGGGCCCGCCATGCTCCCTGCACAAGCGAGGACCCCGTGGAGGAGAGATGGTGGACACGTGTTCACGTGGCATCACAGCTGGCTTCCAGGTCCCATGACAGGAACACATGACACATCTGCTTGTGCGTCTTGACCGATGCCAGCTTGGTGAATTTCTGTGAACAAAGTGGGAAACCGCACCCAGGTGGGTCTGTGCGAATGGAGTGGAGGGGAGAATGGAGTGTTTGGTGGGTAACCCGGCCAGAGGCGAGCTCCCCCAGCTCGCTGGGCAGAGGGTGTTGAGGCCCCATCTGTCGAAGTAAGGAAACCTACAAGCCCCCTGACGCTCTTGCGCAGCGTCCTGGGGGTCCGCCCGCCAGGATGGACACGGAGCTGAGAGCTTGACGTTGACCTTGGCAGTGATGCTTCCATCACCATGCCACCATGCCTGCTTCCCGAGGCGAGCACCAGCGAGGCCGAGTGCTGGATTTGGGTGGATCCCATTTGGAGCATCAGGACTGGACACAGCTGGGCCAAGTGCTGGGGGGCAGAGGTCAGTGTCGAGAAGCCCCCACTGATCCGTAGGTCGCCATCAGACCCTCTCTGGAGGGAGCAACTGTGTCACCTGCACCCCGTCACAGTCCTTGCCTCCTGTGCCTGCCTTACCCAGCAGGCGCCCAGGGGGTCGCTGGCTTCATGTGTGTTCTTATCTGACCCAGACAAGGGTCCCACATTCGGGAATACTTACCCCCATTTTATAGAAGGGAAAACTGAGGCTCTGTATGGTCACGTGGCCTGCCCAGGGTGACAGCCAGGGAGGGGGGCAGCTGGGATCAGTGCAGGCTGCCCCCCTTCCTGCTCACCCACCCAGCCACTGACCGAGGCCAAAGACAAACCTAGGACAAGCTGCTGACGAGGCTGCCGAGGGAGCAAACGTGTGGCCCCCGGAAGCTCCAGGTCCCCCTCCCGACAGCCTCTGCCCCTCCCCACCCCCAGGTCACGGGTTTGCCTCTGAGACCCGGAAGGACTAAGCCAGCAGCTGTTGGTCCCCACACCTGTCAGGCATTGTACCAGAAGCTTTCCCCACTTCACTGGGTTCTAAATGATGCCTCCCGAGACCAGGCTCCAAATTACAGTTGTGAACACAGAGGCTTCTCAGAGCTCAATCAGCTCTCAAGGTCACACAGCTGCCCCTGGACGGTGGGTGGGTTCCAAACCCGGCCCTGCCGGCTGCCGTCCTGGCTCCTCCAGGCCCTGTACCTGGTGGCGGATCAGGACGGTACCCGGAGGGATTATAGAGGCGGGATCACAGCGACTGCCGGGTCAGACCCGAGGAAGCCACGTCCCTCCACTGCGAACGTGAGCTCTGTGCTGATGTTACCGGTAATCGTTCTTTTACTCCCAGCAAGGCTCCCCAGGCTGGGATTTCATTATCACAGGGGGATTAAGTAGTCACGGCCCCATGTGATTGATCCTTACCACTTGACTTTATGTTTTACGTTATTATTATCATCGCAGTCAGAGGCTTGTTAAATGAAATGTTACAGCCGATCCAGAAATTGTAGAGAAATGAGCCTGCTGCCTTCAGGGTTAGGTCTGGAGTGTGGTAGTTTGCGGCTCTCTCCGTTTCCCTCTCTCTTTTAAGTTTTTTTTTTTTTTTTAAATAGACTTTATTTCTTAGAGCAGTTTTCAGTTTATAGAAAAATTGAACAGAAAGTAAGGAGTTCCCATATACACCCCACCCCAAATCCCCAGTTTCCCGTTAGCATCTGCCTGTTGCATTGTTGTAATGTTTGTGTGTGCTACGTTTGTTACAACTGATGAACCAGTTTTGATATACTATTTTTTTAAATTTATTTACTTATATTTTTTATTTTTGGCTGCGTTGGGTCTTCGTTGCTGCGCGCGGGCTTTCTCTAGTTGCGGCGGGCGGGGGCTACTCTTTGTTGTGGTGCGCGGGCTTCTCATTGCGGTGGTTTCTCTTGTTGAGGAGCACGGGCTCTAGGTGCAGGGGCTTCAGTAGTTGTGGCTCACGGGCTCTAGAGCGCAGGCTCAGTAGTTGTGGCGCACGGGCTTAGTTGCTCCGCGGCATGTGGGATCTTCCTGGACCAGGGCTCGAACCCATGTCCCCTGCGTTGGCAGGCGGATTCTTAACCACTGCGCCACCAGGGAAGTCCTTGATATACTATTACTAACTAGAATGCACAGTTTACGTCAGGGGTCGCTCTTGGTGTTGAGTGTTCTCTGGGTTTGGACCAATGTATAATGACGTGTATTCACCCCTGGGCTCCACCTACTCACCCCTCCCTCCCCACCCCTCACAACCACTGATCTTTTACTGTCTCCGTGGTTTTGCCTTTTGGATGACGTCATAGGGTTGGAGTCACGCGGTGTGCAGCCTTTTCAGACTGGCTTCTGTCACTTAGTAGCATGCATTGAGGTGCCTTCAGATGGCTTCATAGCTCATGTCTTGATAGTTCTTGATGGAATGAGGTCTGGCCACAACCGCCCCATCCCTGTCTAGGGGCCCACTTCTGTCCTGTCCTGCCACGCGAGGGTCCCGATCCCTCCTTGTTGCAGTCACGTACCAGCTGGGCCGGCGCTCCTGGCCCCAGTCCGCTCGCTGGGCGGCAGCAGCAGTGACCACAGCACTTGCTCTGCCGGCTGTGAGCACCAGTCCCCTTTGCAAAGCACCCAATCGGGCAGCTGCAGGAGGTTCGAGGAGTAAGTCCATCCTGAGGGGTAAGAAGGCCCACATCTCAAATCCACAGGATTCTCAGGCTGTGATCCCAGGGCCAAGGGGACAGATACGGGCTGGAGGGGAACACCTGCGCGGGTGGTACCTGCACACAGGCCCCCTCTATGCAGTGTCTACTTCCCACCACCAGGGGGCAGCACCCTGCTCTCTCGCCCTGCCACCAGAGGCCCCAGGAGGTTTTGGAGGAGGCTCCAGGCGGGCAGAGTTGGTGCTCCCATAAAAACGATCCTCCTAAAGCAGCTTTCACCCCAGATCAAACAGTATTTCCAGTAACCAGGAAACTGGTGATGTCAGGCTGTGTATCCTTGAAAATGACAATGGCTATTGTGTATTGAGCATTTATGGTCTGCCAGACCCTGGGCTGCTTGCTAGACAGACATTTCTGCCCATGGTCCTAGCATCCCCTGGGGCAGATGCTGTGAGCAGGGGGCAGATGGCAGATGGACAGACGGCTGGGAGTTCCAGGTTACTGCGTGTAGGAGGTGAAGCTGGGCTGCACCCGGCCATCTGCCCCCAAGGCTCTGACACCGATTTCCCACCCCCCCACGTGGGTGGAGGGTAGACCTTGCCTGGCTATTCATGGAGACATGAGGCACATTGTCCTTTGTATGCCTAATGGATGAAAAGATAATAGTGTTGAAGATCTTTGTGGCCACGCCCTCAAATCTCGATTTAGCCTGTGTGGACGGGGTGACTCAGGACCCCATCAGCCCCACGTGAGCCCTGGGCAGCCCCAGGGCCGTGCACAGCCATGAGCCGGCTCTGCCTGAGGTTTCAGACTTCAAGTCCAATGGCTCATTCCGCACAGGGAGTCTTAAATTCTAGCCCAGGACATCCTTGCTCTCTGCCCCCTTATACCAATTTTATTAAGTACTGGATGAGGCACTTTCTGTGATTATCGTATGTTGACACTTAAACCAGAGTGGAAGTGTCAGCACAGCTCCCAGGACAGCAGACGGAACTCTGGGGCCCTCGCTGGGCTCTGCGCTGCCCAGTTTGCCGTTTGGTCCTGACACCCTTGGAAACGCAGGCAGGCCTTGACACCGGGCCTGGGGTACTAAGGGCGACACCAGATGATTTTTTGGTGCCCATCGTCTCCTTTCTGGCACCTGCTTCTCCAGGCTGTGTGGCTTTTGTCCCCAGACAGCTGGCACCTGCTACCCTTGGGGTCTTCAGAGCCTCCTCCTGGAAGGCCTGATGTCCCCAGCGTGGCCCAGGCCCTCGCGGGCGGGACCCAGAGGAGGGAGCCCTGTGCTGCAGATCCGGGGCTCCCGGGGCAGGACGGGATCTGGGGGGCCTGGGGGACAGGCTGGAAACCGGATGGAGAAATGTCCTCCTGTCTGACATCCACCTCCTCTGTTTTTACAAGAATGAGGAGACCTTCTGGGCCTGATACTCAATCAGGGCTGGTGTTCAGCGATTTTGTAAATGTGTGTGTGTGTGTGTGTGTGCATGTCTGTCTCTCTGTGTGTGTCTATGTGTATTTGTGTGTCTGTGTGTGTATCTGTATGTCTGTGTCTGTGTGTATGTCTGTCTATGTGGGTGCATATGTATAGTTGTGTGTCTGTGTATGTATGTGTATTTGTGTGTCTGTGTGTGTGTATGTACGCGTATTTGTGTTTGTGTGTGTATCTGTATGTCTGTGTGTATATATATGTGTATCTGTGTGTCTATGAAAGTGTATCTATGTGTGTATGTGTGTGTGTCTCGTGTGTATGTGTATCTGTGTGTGTACGTGTATGTATGTCTGTGTATCTGTGTGCCTGTGTGTCTCTTTGTGTATGTGTATGTATGTATGTGTGTCTCTGTGTGTATGTACGTGTATGTCCGTGTCTCTGTGTGTGTGTACGTGTATGTCTGTGTCTCTCTGTGTGTACGTATGTGTCTCTGTGTGTATGTATGTATATGTCTGTGTGTGTCTGCATGTGTATTGTGTGTGTGTGTGTGTATGAATATGCTTAACTCTTTAATGAAGCGTGGTGTATCTGCGGCATCCCAGGTGGCGGGTATCTTCTGGGCCCGCACCACCTCCCCTGGGCCCCCCATGGCTCCAGCGGTGTACAGGTGGGCGGTGCACCTGGGCCTGTGGACTCCCCGCCTCAGGTGCCCGCGGCTCCCTGGCTCTTTCAGCCTCTGCTGAAACCTCAGAACTCATTCAGCCCAGGAAAGGGAGACAGGAGTTCTAGCTTTGGGGCAACCCTCACCAGGGGGTTAGGACCGGTGCCCCAGCCCCTTCCTTCTGAGGGATGCCCTGGAGGGGCTCCGAGGGGGTGACCAGCTCAACAACATGCCATCATTGCCCCCACTCCTTCCTGCCACCCGGGGCCCCCTAGGTACACCACCTGCACCCTGCCCTTGCCTCAGCCTCAGGTCGGTGACCCCAGATCAAGACGGGAGCGTGGGACAGAAGATGTGGATCTAAGCGGAGACCCGCACTTGAGAAAGGCAAAGGCTGTTTGCTCAGAGCTGGCTGAGTGGGGGGTCAGCCTTTGTCACTGTGCCTGGCAGAGACCAGAGTCAGGTAGAGGAGTGGGCAAGCTTCCCAGTGGAGAAAAGGGGGCTCAGGGGCCTCTGATCGGTGCTGGGAGCCTGGGGAGGCTGGGGGGCTGCTACAAGGGGTGTCCCAGGTGACTGGCTAGAGGCAGGCTGTGCCTTCTTGGGCTGGTCCTGAGTGGGAGGTGGATCCGGGCTGCTGGGGCCCCGTCGTGGGCTGTGCTCTCTGCCTGCAGCTCCACCTCCTCCTCGTGCTGGGAGAGAGCTGGTCCCCAGCCCCTAGGCATCCCCCGACCACAGCTCTGCTGCTTGGCTTGCAGCGGGTGCTCACCTGGCTGTCGCCACTGCTGGGCTGGAGCTCCCCGAGCACCGACCCGCCGTGGGCCCCAGCGTCCTGCACGCCGGCCTCCACGGGCACTTTTGGAGGATGTGGGTGAGCGACGGCCCTGCCCAGACCCCAGGAGCCCCACAGTCAGGCCCTTTGACCGTCCACCCTGACCCGTCCCTCTGGGGGTCTCCAGTGCCTCCTCAGCCATCCTAGGTCATGGCTGGCTCTAAGGGGGGCAGTGACAATTTCAGGTCACTGTCCCCAGGGCACAGAGGGGATTCAAAGCGAGCTCACAGGAGGATGTGATTATTGCACTCTCAGAAGAGAGGACCTGGGTTCCTGGCTGCGGAAGGACTGGCCAGCTCACCAGGCCCCTGAGGGCCACGGTCGTGCCGGGTCAAGGCCGCAGGGGGATCGGCTGCCCTTTGGGAGGTGGGCACACAGAGGTGGGGGACAGGACCGCCGTCGGGGTCTCACATTACCCGACCTCCGCTGGTCCCCCGACGCCCTCTGGGTTGTGCTGGGAGATGCGCTGGGCCCCGAGTCCTCGCACCATTGCTGTTTGCTCACCGGTGCCCGGCATGTCCCGCTTTCTAACACGGTGCCTTTTCCCCACAGTGTCGGAGCCCCAGGCTGCCCACAGCCCCCCGGAGAAGCCGGCCAGCACGGCGATCCTGTGTAACACCTGCGGGAACGTGTGCAGGGGGGAGGTGCTACGGGTGCAGAACAAGTACTTCCACATCCAGTGCTTCGTCTGCAAAGGTGAGCGCCGACCCGTCTCCGCTGTGGGGCCCAGCACAGCCCTGCCGTGTGGCCGAGCCCGCCTCCCAGCTGCCACGCTGGGCCCCGGACACTCATTAGATCTGGGAGGCTGGAAAAACTGATCCCAAACCTTCATACAACAGCGTGATCTTTTCAGTGTGGCCCGTGTCCCTTATGGGGGTGACGGGGGCATCTGCCCAAGGGGGAGGGTCAGAGGACGAGGTCCAGGTCCCGGGCAGTGTCCTTGGATGGCGTAGCCATGTCCGTGATCCACCAGAGCAAAGTGGCCACTTGGGCGCCATAGCCGCACAGTAAATGGCCGTCACTGGTGGCGTGAACTCAGCACCGCAGGGTGCACAGGACCTAAGCTGGGCCACGAACCTCGGGCGCCCCGCACCCTCCCAGAGCAGGACTGGGAACGTTACTGTTCTCTCCAAATGAGCATGGCTTTTTCTCTGATTATAAAAAATAACACGAATATCACTAAATTCAGATAATACCAAAAAAATAAGAAGAAAGTAAAACAAATCACGTGAAGTGCCTCTATCTGAGCCAGGCTTTGCTTGGAACATCCTTCCATCCTGCCCTTTCTCCCTACGCCAAAGTTAGTGCATATTCTGTCGTGTACAATGGGGTTTCGTGTATTTGCATTTAGTTTCCTGAGAATAAATGAAAAGTAGCATTTTGGAGAAGGGATGGGCAGATCAAACCAATTTGACACCGTGTCCAAACCCAAAGGATTTGCAGTTTTAAAGAAAGAATTCTTTCAATGGCCCTGCAGACCCCTCCTCACCTCTGGACAGCAAACGGTGTCATCACAGGCTGCTTTCCTGTGGGTTTGAAACGGCATCCAGAGATGCACAGACATTTGCATGTGGGCCTCGACGGGCCGCGGGGGCAGTGAGCGCCTGGGCTTTATGGGCAAAGATGGGAAATACACCACGTGTAAGATAATCCAGCGCTGTGGCTTTTATCAGCACCACAGGGCCCGTTAACTGCCTGAGTCCCCTCAGTCCACCATGGTCTCAGGAGGCCCTACTGGGCACCAGGCCCGGCTTTGGAAAGCGCTAAGTAGGAAGGCGTGAGGTTTAGCTTTGACAGGTAAGGTCTGGTGAGGAGATAAATCTACCAGCTCGCCGGGAATAGTTGGGTGTTAACGGTAGAAGCCGAGTGCTGGGAAGGTGGCCCACCAGGAGGGATCTGGGAACTTCCAGAGAAGACTTCACGGAGGAGGTGGCGTTTCGGCTCTAAGTTCAGCCAAAGAAAGAAGAAGAGAGCTGGGCCGTCGGAGGCGGCCAGGCCTGTGCCCGCGGTGTGGGGCGCAGTGTGGAAGGTGCAGCGGGGCCGAAGGAGGGGGACTGAACCTCAGGGGCTGCCAGGGAGCCTGCTGGTTCTGCCGAGGAGGCTTCCTTCTCTCACCTTCTCTCACCTCCTCTCACCTCTGCTGAGCACTTCCTGTGAGCTCAGTGCTTTCCGTGTGTTTTCTTCCAAAGTCCTCCAGTATTAGAGGGGGCTGAGGCGTTATCTCCACTTAAAGATGAGGAAGCAAGGGTGACGTGTGACTCGCCTGGTTGTCACCTGTGGGAGCAGCTGGCGAGAGTCGGGGGAGCCCTTCCCACGAGCCTCAGCTCTGCCCCAGACCCAGCGTGGAGGGACGGGGTGCAGGGTCCCCAGCAGGGTCTGCGTCCCGGTGAGGAGGGGCCGGGGGGCCGAGGGCAGGGAGCATCGGGGAGGCCACGGTCATCAGTGAGCGAAGACACGCTGTGCTTTGGTATTGCCGCCTTGCCCAGCTGCCCTGGAGTTTCGGAATTACAGATCTCCGTGTCCACACCCGTCCTCTCCCAGCTGGGGAAACTGAGGCAGGGGGGAGGGGGGCGCTTCTTTTCCGAGGGGGCACATTCAGTCAGCTGCTGGGAGACTCCAGACCGGAAGGTCTTCAAACGAGAGAGGGAGAAAGGCGGGAGTGAGAGGGACAGTAGGACAGATGAGGATAAACGGGCACACAGTATTTCCGCCGAATCAGAGAGCAGCAACAAACCTCACACGTGCTTTGGAAGAAGGAGACGAAACCCTGTGTTCCCGCAGCGCTCCCCACCCCGCGCCCCGCCTGCCCCCCACCCCCAGATCAGTGCCACGGTCCCCAGCTGGCCCCCTGCCTCTAGCCCATTTGCCCCGCAGGGGCCAGAGCCGGCTTTCCAGGCAGACTGGCCTTGGCCTGCCCCATCGCCCAGGATGAACTTACCTAGCACCAGGTAGCAGGATCAGTGTCCGAGTCACCTCTGCTTTCAGCTGGTGCACACGGGGACTGGCCCTCAAGCGCGCACACAGGTGGGAAGCGGATGGAGTGGGGAGGGGGTGGAGGAGGAGGGACAGGGGGGAGGGGGGATGGAGTGTGGGGGAGGGGGGATGGAGGAGGAGGGACGGGGGGAGGGGGATGGAGTGTGGGGGGACGGGGGGAGGGGGGATGGAGTGTGGGGGGAGGGGGAGGGGGGATGGAGTGTGGGGGGAGGGGGAGGGGGATGGGGGGGATTGGATTGATGGGCACGTGGAGCGTGGACAGTGGGACAGACAGGAGCCGGGCTGGCGGGCTGGCTGGCTGGGTGGACACGGTGTCACTTTGTGCTCTAACATACACCCTGAGGCCGGCCAGGCCTTCTGGAAGGAGCGAGTGTCGGGGCTGACCTTGCCCCATCCCGCCCGGGCCACGTGCTGGGGCAGCCCCCGTGGTGCCGCCCGGGGCTGTGAGCCGGGTTTCTCGGGAGCTCAGGTCCCCCCGTCGGTGTCCACGTGGGGAGCCTGCTGGCCACCCTGAGTCTCCCCAGGGGCGAGCCAGCAGCTGCCCTGGCCCTGGATCTTCCATCCTTATCTCTTGCTCCTCCCATTTTCCACAAAACACCCCTTGTCCTCCCGCTGGGGACCAGTCACAGGCCGATGGTGCTGGAATGGATAGACGTCACACTGCAGACTGGCTGCAGGGGCGGTCGCTCTGCCAGCAGCCCAGTGAGGGACGTGTGCCTGTCTCCTCAAGAGGGCGCAGCTGAGGCCTGGGGATGCAGGAGCGCAGCCAGGGCTTGATTCCAGGGCCCCTGCATGAGGGTATTCCATCCTGGGTTCCGTGGAGGCGCCTGCTGGGTGGGGGAAGGCGGCAGGTCGAGTCCCCACCCCCCATAGGAGCTCTGCCTGCAGCCACGTCAAGTCACAGCTTCTGTGTGTGGACTTGTGTTGAGTCCCGTTGTTTGAAAACTTGAGGACCACCGGCCTGGACGTTTCTGCTGTGAAAGGGGACACCCCCAAAATGGCCCTGATGCCCCGGGGCCTCCTGGCCCTGAGGAGGTTGGAGTCTGGCCAGGAGACACGGGGCTCTGCAGGACACCGGTGACCCGGGGAGGGCGAGGAGCCACCAGTGCCGGTGACCCTGGGGACCCCGGGTGGGCTGCCCCATTCCTGACTAGTGGGAGGGCCTGGGACCCTCGGTTTGAGGTGGGTGTGGAGATGGTGAGTTCTCAGCGTTTCCAGAAACAAGAGCACAGCCCCTGCCCTCGCCCATGACTCTGTGCCCACTGCCTCCGGCTCGAGGACCACAGGCCTGCGTCGGCGTCCAGGGACCTTTCCTGTGGAGCGGGTGACCTGACGCCCTGGCCGGAGCCCGGCCCGACGCTTTTCTTCTGCTCTTCAGAGCTTCCCAGGCGATCGTGGGGTCTGCCTGGTTTAATTTCCTCTACCGTCCTACAGATGCACGCTCTGTTTCTGAAAAGCCAAATCCATTAGATTGCTCTTTTTAAAAGCTGATTTTAAAAGGCAAAGGAGAGGTGCCCACTGTATTTAAAAGGATTGTCTGGGAGCGCAGACCTTAGGAAGTTGATAAAAGGCATTAGTTGCCCAGAACCCAGTCCGTCACCTGGTGTGACCCACGGAGTCTGGTCAGAGGTGGGGACTGCCCCAGGTGGCCCTCCCCCAGTGTCCTCCTCTGAGCTCCAGCCTTCTAAGTAGACGTGGCATGGCTGTGACGCCTTCCTCGGCAGCCCGGGCAGGGAAACAAGCCGGGGCGGGCAGTGCCGAGCCGGCACCTGGCCCTCACCCTCTGTCCCTGGCGGCCTCCAGAGGCGGGCTGCCACAGTAGTGGTGGCAGTGGCAGGAGTCTGTGGGCGCACAGGCCCGATTCCAAGAGTCCCCAGTATTAGGGGGGCTGAGGCGTTATCTCCACTTAAAGATGAGGAAGCAAGGGTGACATGTGACTCGCCTGGTTGTCACCTGTGGGAGCAGCTGGCGGGAGTCGGGGGAGCCCTTCCCACGAGCCTCAGCTCTGCCCCAGACCCAGCGTGGAGGGACGGGGTGCAGGACCCCCAGCAGGGTCTGCGTCCCAGTGAGGAGGGGGCGGACACGCATCCGCTCACCCACAGATTCATTCTGTGCCAGGTGCCTTGTCAGCCTGCAGACATAGTGGGGCCCCTGCCCTCAGTAGGTGGCATGTCTGCTTCACCTGCTGAAGGATGACGGAGAGCAGCTGAGATTTCCTGCAAGCTTTTAAGAAGTTGTGTTTTTCTAAGCTTGAGGATTGCATAGTCTTAGATTGATCTTTTATCCAGGCTCTCATAAAAATGCAAAGTCTGTGAATCATTGAGGGTGCCCTTGGATGAATAAAAAAGAAGACCCAACTTATAGTGTCTTAAATTACATGGGTGTTCATCATCTTAACAGGAATTCTGGAGGTAGCCTCCTCACCCCCAGAGCTGGTTAATTTAACAGCTCAAAAAAGTCATCAAAGACTAGGTTCTTTTTCCACTTCCTCACCCCCAACTCCCCCCCCCCCATCTTATACATGTCAGCAGTGCCTCTCCTCATGGTCTCAAGATGGCTGCTGTAGCTCCAAACATCACATCCTCACAGATTGACACTCAGCCCTGGGGAAGAAGTTGGGCAGGGGTGTGCACAGGCAAAGGGGCCCTCCCCCTGCATGATTACTCGGATTGGGTAATCAGGGTAATCTCCCTTTGATCAGGGAGGAGAACCTTTTCCCTGGAAGCCCGCACAGGCTTCCTGTATGACTCGCTGGCTAGAACTAGGTCACACATCCACTCCACCAGCAAAGAGTAATGGGAGGATGGGGACTGACTGACTCCAGCCATGTTTGTCCCTGGGTGGGTGTGTTGCCAGGCCAACCGAAGCAGGGTCTGTTAGCACAGAAGACAATTGTGTCTAATTCTGATCCAAGAGATCCCAGTGTGTTGGGTTCCTGCCGCCCAGGGACTGGCTTGACGTGCCTTGGTTTACCTAAACCTGAAAATCTGTGAAAGAAATCACATAATTCTCCAGACCGTCTTGGCTGCCTCAAGCTTGGGCTTTGATGCCAGAAGGTCTGGGTTCAATTCCCCCCTCTGCCACCCCAGCTCATGTGGGTCTTAGACATGTTTCTTAGCCTCAGTTTCCATTCAGCAACCCGATTGGGCACATACTCTGTGCTGGGCAGTGTTCTGGGTGCTTGGGATGCATCCATGAACAAAAGAGACATCCTTGTCCTCATGGAGATCACATTCTAGGGCAGGGAGACAGACAATAAGCACTAGATAGAATAAACAAGCAAATTTCATCATATGCTGAAAGTGAAGTGCTAGGAAGGGGAAGACAAGGAGCAAGATAAAGACAGGGTTGGGAGTGCCAGGGAGTTACTATTTTAAATTGGGTAATCAGGGCAGGCTTTGTGGAGGAGGTGACCTTTGCTTGAAGACCTGAAGGAGGTGAGGGAAGAGCATTGCAGCCAGAGGGAACAGACAGTGCAGTGACACTGAAGCAGGGAAGTGTGCCTGGCAGTTTCCGGGACAACAGGAGGCCTGTGTGTCTGGAGTAGAGTGAGGAGGGGGAGTGGGGAAAGGCTGGGGGAAGGGGGTCCTCGTGAGGACCTGGGCTCCGACACCACGGGAGAAAGAACACAGGAGGATCCTGTCCATTTTAGTTTCAGGGACCACTGGGTGCTGTGCTGATGTTGGGAGGCCAGGGCAGGGTGGGGAGAAGGGCCCGGGCCCCCAGCCCGAGACCATGGCAGCTTGGATGAGAGTGTGAGGGGGCGTGTGCTTCTGGATTGTCTTGAAATCCAGCCAGCTCTAGTTTCACACTACAAAATGGGAATCTGTGTAAGATAGAAACATAGCAAACATCCAGCACATAGTACGTCCTCAAGAAAAAATGAAATCTGTTACCATTGCTACAACTGAAATTTGCACAGAAAAACGAATCTGGTTCTCTTGACCTTTTATGTGTAGTGGAGTTCTGCGCTTTTAGAACTTTTGTGGCAGGGGGGCCGCACCACGCAGCATACAGGATCTTAGTTCCCCGAGCAGGGATTGAACCGGCGCCCCCTGCAGTGGAAGCACAGGGTCTTAACCACTCGACCGCCAGGGAAGTCCCTAGAACATTTGTTTTCAACCAGAATCTTTCGTAGCCCTGCTCGTGGTGCCTTGGAAACAAGGGCCCTGACTCTGAAATGATGTAAAGATGAGGCCACAACCATGTGTGACCTCAGGAAAGCAGGCGTTTTCTGATCTGTGTGGCAGCGGGACTGAGCACGCTTATGATTGCAGAAAGAGCGAAGGCAACAGGAGGGAGGGAAGCCTCTGTGTGTGTGTGTGTGTGTGTGTGTGTGTGTGTGTGTGTGTGTGTGTGTGTGTGTGTGTGTGTGTGTGTGTGTGTGTGTGTTGGGGGAAGAGGCCACCAGCTCTGCCTGTAACTTGGTAACAGCAGGTGGGGTGGTCCACAAGGACACAACCACATGGGGACCATGAAGAGCCACACCCAGAGCTGGTCTTAGCGACTGGGGGGTGACAAGGGAATGGGGCAAAACGATTGCGTCCCAGGGACATTTATGGGAACGGGATCACATGGCAGAATTGTGGAAAGTCACGGCAGGAAGGAATCTCCGGTGACGTGGGCCTGTTATTTCCAGATGGAGCATCTGAGGCAGAGGTTAGGTTAGGACCTGGGCTAGCAGTGACCACGCTGCCCTGAGCCAGCTCCCTCCAACTCATGTGAACGCCCTGGGGTTCTCAGTCTGCTTTGTGTTTTAACATCAATCGCTCTCTCCTCTTCCCAGATGCCAGTACAAGAGTATCCCTCAGCTGACCACCCCAAGGGAATTGCTGTCCGTATTTGGGTAGAGAGCCTTCCAATCTTTTCCTTTGTAAGAGTCTTTTCAATTTGAAGTCCTGTTGTATATACTTTTGTGTCCCGATTTATCCTCTTTAAGGGACCGTGTAAGCCCTTTCCCCATCATATATCCTTCAACATCAATTTCAATATATACCCAGATTCCTTCAGCTGCCTGGCCCGCAGCAAACTTAGCCATTCCTCAGCTGTTAAACGTTTACATGGATTCCAGCCCAGCACTGGGCTAATCAGTTTCCTACGCCTCATCTCACTGATTTATTGTGACAACCATGAGCGATCAGTATGCTTAACCCTTTGTTACAGATGAGGACTCAGATTCAAAGAGGTTAAGTAACTTGCCCCAGGTCACACAGCCAGGAAGCATTCATGCCCAGGCTGCCTGTCTCTAAAGCCCAGCGTTTATTTACTACATTATACTGTAGTGATGCTGCAGCCAACCCCATTCTGTGGACGTTCATGGTCAGTTCCTTGGGATAGAGTCCCAGAGAGAGGCGACTGGGTCAAAGGGTAGGAGCTGTTTTCACATTCCTTTGAGTTGATGCCAAAGGGTATTCCAGAAAGTGGTACAGATTGTCTTCCCACCATGGCCTGCCCCCTCCCGACCGTTTCTCAGAAATGACCACAGTGACCGCCAAAGACGGGGGGCGGGCCGCTTTGAGTCACCCACAGCTGCTAGGTGCCCTTCATTGGGTCTCGGCTACTTGGATAGGCAGATGGAACGTAAGGACAATATGTTGTCTTGATTAGGACGTTAAAAATTATGAACGAATTTGGACCCTTTATTTTTAGCAGGCAGAGGTCTGGGTTTACTGTCTGGCCCTGACCTTAGTGGACCCAGGCAGCTACAATCCGGTCAGTAGCAGAGATGACTGGGGCGGGGCGGGGAGGACGTGACATTGGCCGGGCCTGGCTCTCGGGGCAGGAAAGCTGCTTTAATTCGGTCTCCTGGTGCCTCTGTGATGTAGATGCAGGTTTTAGTGGGGCACTAGATCCCTCTTCACGTTTTTCTCCTTCGAGGAACAGTCAATACCGTCATATCTTTAAGAAGATTAGAAAATGAGCCCTGGAGCTCGCACGCCACTAGAGAGAAGCCTGCGCACCTCAACGAAGATCCTGTGTGCCGCAACTAAGACCCAACACAGCCAAAAATAAATAAAATAAATAAATAATAAATCTTTAAAAAAAGAAAAGAAAATGAGCCAAGTACCAGAGCCAAGGGTGTCCGTGAACCAGCCTATCACTCAAGGGCTGAATTGTTACAGGCGGCGTTTACTGAGAAAGACACTAATTCTCCTACAGAGGCCTCAGGGAGCCTGTTCTTCCCGAGTCGGGGTACATCTGCTTGGCCTACGCTGTGGTGCAAGATTTTTTTTTTTTTAATAAATTTATTTATTTTGGCTGCATTGGGTCTTTGTTGCTGCGCGCGGGTTTTCTCTAGTTGCGGCGAGCGGGGGCTACTCTCCATTGCGGTGCATGGGCTTCTCATTGCGGTGGCTTCTCTTGTTGCGGAACATGGGCTCTAGGCGTACGGGCTTCAGCAGCTGTGGCGCATGGGCTCAGTAGTTGTGGCTCGCGGGCTCTAGAGCGCAGGCTCAGTAGTTGTAGCACGCGAGCTTCAGAAGTTGTGGCATGCGGGCTCAGTAGCTGTGGCACACGGGCTCTAGAGCGCAGGCTCAGTAGTTGTGGTGCACGGGCTTAGTTGTCCACGGCATGTGGGATCTTCCCGAACCAGGGCTCGAACCCCTGTCCCCTGCATTGGCAGGCGGATTCTTAACCACTGCGCCACCAGGGAAGCCCTGTGGTGCAAGATCGAACAAAGGGTTTTCACTCTCTGGCTGGGTGAGAGGATTTAGAGCTGGGCACCGGCCTCGGGCCTCCCGGGGTGAGTGACGTCAGTAAAACAATGGCCTGGATGGTGGCCCCGCGCGACTTGGGGCTTATGTCATGCTAGCGTAGGATACGCCTCTGTGCTGCCCTTCTCACCTCTGAGGACTTGGGGGCCCAGAGAGATCAGGGACTTGCCCAGGGGCACACAGCATAGTGCACGAGTGGAGCCTGCATCCCCCGGGCAGCCCTGGAGTCTGGGCTTTCAGCTGCTCAGCTTTATGACCGAAGAGCCAACAGCTCCTTGGCGATGTGGAAGGAAGGATTTCCAACCACTCTGGTGGCTGTAACCGGGGAACAGCACGTGCAGCCCTGTGGCCCAGGCGAGAGGACAGGGACACCCGGGAGAGGCCCGCCACCTCGCCCTGTGTAGGGGTGGGAGCTGAGCTGAGTGGGTCCCACCTGGCAGGGCCACCCGGAGCCCCCAGGTCCCGGGTCGTGTGCACTGACCGGTACGTGAGCTGAAAGGGCACTGCTGACCAGACCAAGCAGACCTGACCCCCGGGGACCCCAAGACCCTTGGAGATTCAGACTCCCACAGATGCTCTTCCCAAACTGACCAGCCTGAGAAGCCACCTGCAGTGGAGGAAGGCTGCTAGGCTGCCCTCGCCTTCCGATCCGCCAGGGCACCAAACAAGGTGGAGTTTAAAAGTCGGGGCTCCCTTGATCAGACACCAGGAACTCCCCTCAACCACCACCATCAGTGTCATCAAGAGCTGCACTGTGAAAAGCTTGTCCTCTATCCACGTAATAATAATTTACCAAAATTTACAACATATGTGTTGTTTTGATAGCTTTATACTAGTAGCTGTCATAACAACCCTATCCAGAATAAGCTATTAAATATTTAGAGCCTTGTGACCATAAGAAATTCCTAATAAATCAATTTCCACGTAGACTGAGGGATTTTTGTTGCAGAGAACCATAGGCGCTTTCCATCTCTAAAACACGTCACATGTGCATGCGGTTCTGTGGGGGAAAGAGATGGAAATAGGCTTTCCTAGCAAAAGAGGAACGAGGTGAAATGCCTGCTTTTACTCAGAGCCTGACTCTGGGTTTTGTAAACAGAGGTCACTGGTCTTGCTTCAGCATCTACGATCTACTAGTTAAATTTAAAGATGCCAATACTTACAATTCACCAGAAACTACATCCTCTGCAATCAGTTAAAGTTTTGATGAAAATTTTTAGGCGGTGATTCAAAGATGGGCTACATGGTATTTCAAGGCTCTGGCTAGGGGGCTGCAACCCGCAAAGACCCCACCCTGACTGGCTGGCAGGCTGGGCCTCCGCAGGGAGGGGCTGGGGGCAACCAGGGCGCCGAGGCTGCTCCCTCTGGAACCAAGCCCGGTTCCCATGTGCCCTGGGGCCTGTCCTGAGGGCAGGCACTCCATCCTCCGCCTGGCAACGTCCCCCAGGTCCCCCCTGGGGCAGGAGGTATATTAGGGGTCAGTGCGAGTGTGCCCGGCCTCTCTCCCTTTTGCAGGCGGTCTGGCCTCATCCATGTTGGGGGAGACGGGTGGAGGGGGGTCAGGAAGCCTCACTGTGGTCAGGGGACCCTACCACCCAGAACAGGGCCTAGCACGCAGTAGGTGCTCAGGTGTTAACCGCCTCCCCCATCTGTTATTTTCCTGCTGGGAACAGCCCACCTGGAGGAGCGGGGGTTGGGGGGGGGCTCATGGGGCATCAGCACTTCATTCCTGGTGGGCTCAGGAGGCGAGGAGGCTCTGGGCTGGCCCCTCAGCACAGCCTGCTTCTCATCCCAGGTCCGTGCCCCTTTCTAGAAGCTTCCACAAGAAAATCCACTCATCTCCAGGCTGAGGGGCCGGAGCTGGAGTCTGTGCTTGGGGCCTGGCCCCCCGAGGGTTCAGTGAGCCACCCTGAGTTCGCACCGAGGCCTGTGTGTGGTGAGGGATACGCCTGGGGCCCGTCGGGGCCGGGGAGCAGGTGGTCACCTGCTACCTCGGCCCCTCCCGTGTGTCCCCAGAATGCGGCTGTGACCTGGCCGAGGGCGGCTTCTTCGTGCGGCAGGGCGAGTACATCTGCACCCAGGACTACCAGAGACTGTACGGGACCCGCTGCTTCAGCTGTGACCAGTTCATCGAGGGCGAGGTGGTGTCGGCGCTGGGCAAGACCTACCACCCCAACTGCTTCGTGTGTGCCGTCTGCCGGTGAGTGCAGGACCTGCAACCGCTCCTCCCCAACCCTCCTCCATCCCTCCCTCCTCCCTCCTCCCTCCCTCCTCTCTCCTCCCTCCCACCTCCTCCATCCCTCCCTCCCCTCTCCCTCCTCTCTCCCTCCTCCCTCCCTCCCCCTCCCTCCTCCTTCCCTCCTTCCTCCTCTCTCCCTCCTCCCTCCTCTCTCCTCCCTCCTGCCTCCCTCCATCCTCCTTCCCTCCCTCCTCCCTCCTCCCTCCCTCCCTCCTCCCTCCTCCTTCCCTCCTCTCTCCTCCCTCCTGCCTCCCTCCATCCTCCCTCCCTCCTCCCTCTTCCCTCCCTCCCTCCTCCCTCCTCCTTCCCTCCTCTCTCCTCCCTCCTCCCTCCCTCCCTCCTCCTTCCCTCCTTCCTCCTCTCTCCCTCCTCCCTCCTCTCTCCTCCCTCCTCCCTCCCTCCTGCCTCCCCTCCCTCCTCCCTCCTCCCTCCCTCCTCCCTCCTCCTTCCCTCCTCTCTCCTCCCTCCCTCCCTCCCTCCTCCCTCCCATTGTCTCATATGGCTGGGAGGGAGGCGGGACCCAGCCAAGGGATGGCAGGTGGACCCTGGCCCTGCTCCGAGGCACACCTTCGTCCAGCCCCACACCTTGCAGGCCCCCACCCCTTGCCCGCAGCGCAGGACCAAGCCCTCTTTCCGGGATGCAGAGGCCCGTGGGTTCTGAGGCTGCCAGCACGAGGCCTCTGATGGCTTCTGGGGAGGTGCTGTCCCCCCGCCTGTGCCTTCTCGGCCCTCCCCCCACCAGCCCCTCTCCTGTCCGCAGCCTCCGCCTCGTCTCCTCTCACGTTGGTGCCTGCAGGGTCCACGCTTTGGCCTCCCCGTGCCCACCCACTGCCGCTGCCGTCTCCTCCACTGTCCTGGCGCACCCCGCCTCTCTCTACCCAAGTCCCTGATCTGTAGGTGGCACTGGCGCCCAACCCACCAGGCACACGAGCCCCAAGCATGGGCGTCTTCCCAGGTCCCCCTCGTGAACTTCCGAAATCTGCCCAGCCACTGCCTTACTCAGACCCAGAACTCACCTGCCTGGAGTCCTGCCAAGGCCTCCACACTGGGGTCCCTGTTTTCCCTCTGCCTGTCACTCCTCCACGCCACCCCCATGGCCTCCAGCCTGGCTGAGAGGAGCTTTACAGTCTGTTCCAGTCCCTTCATTCCTTTGTTCATTCATTCATTCATTCGTCCAGGCGCTTCTAAGCACCTACGTGGGCCAGGCCCCAGGCTGGCTCTGGTGACTTGGAGCTGCGTTAGCCCAGACCCTACGGGCGCAGCATCTGGGGACACAGCAGTGCAGCAAGAGCTGCCTCCCCCAAGAAAGCAGCCCCTCCCTCTCCCTCCTCGCGGCCCCCCTGCATCCTGGGCCCTACAACCCTTCTCGGGCACCGTGTCCCGGAGCTGCTTGACGGGAGCCCCACGTGGGCAGGGACCGGATCCGACTCTTCTCCGGCGCCTGCCGCCTGGCACAGAGCAGGTGTCCAGTGAATGGCCGCTAGAGGCAGAATGAGGTCCTCAGCCCCGGCAGCAAGGCTACACCCGCTCCCCTCTCTGCCCTGCACCTCTGGGGCTCGGGGGTCGCAGCAGGCAGCCCTCCCACGTGGGCCTCCTGCCTCCCCCCCTCCCTCCCTCCCTCCCACCACAGCCCCAGACACATTGCTCCCAGGGGGAACGTTCTGTCTAGAAAGCAAAGAATGAAACCCCCAGAGTTTATTCTCTGTCTGTTCTCTCTGTCTCACCACACCCAGTTGAAAGGGGACTTGCTGAGTGTTGTTACCGCTGTTTTCTGTAGTTGTGGCACGTGCTCTAGGTGGAAGGGGAAGCTTTTGTTGGGGGTGGGAAGAGGTGCTGGGCCAGGAAGGAGCAATGACGAGGGACATTTCTAACGGAAGAGTCACTGTGTGTCATTGCAGCGTGCGTGGGTCAAGGTTCCCCCAAGGATAATCTGCATGTTTGATTTCTGTGCACGTAGCTTAGAGACAAGGGGTGACATAATCACAGTGGGTTTGAAAGATCGCCTCTGTAATCCGATATGTTAAAAATAATAGCTGACAGCTGTGTCGTGCTGGAGTCACTGGGCCTGGACTTATCCACCCACTATAAACAACTAGAAAACTGGAAAAAATATACAAAACAACTGTTTTGGGATACTGGGGCACAGGCAGCTCAGGACTAACAGAAGGCAGCCGAATGAAGGGACCCCTGTGACCACCCAGCTTTCTGCCTGGAGGCTGTTTCTTGAACCAGAGGACAAGCAGGGAACCAAGTAGGGCGTGGCATCCTTCCCAGGTTAAGAGACAGTGATGTGAGAGACAGAACAGCAGAGCAGGGGGGAGAGAGCTATGCAGAACGGGACCTCAGGAGAGCTGCATAGAGGTGCCTTTGAATCTTGGACTAAATACGAAGCCATGTAGACAGAGAGGAAATTTCACAAGGTTGGGCAAAAAATGACCAGGTTGCTGTAAGCTAAACATTCCCAGGGCTGGGAGACATTCGAGTTCTGGCCAGGTGGAGATTCCTTGTGGAATACCCAGGCATGCAGTGGGGACACCAAAAGCATCATGCCTTATTAGTGGAACTGAAATTGCCCTAGAGTGAAGACATAAACCTGCTCGAAGTTCAAGAACAAGCCTCGAAAAGATCACGCTGGTCTGCAAGTGAGCTAATTGCCTGCCAAAGTAAAGTATAACACTCTTTGTAGAAAGAGAAGAAAACCCAGCCCTTGACAACATAAAATCGACAAAGTCTAACACCCATCAAATGTGACTGGTCATAAGAAGAAGCTGGAAAACGTGACCCAGGGCCAGAGGAAAAATCAGTCAAAAGCAACAGACCCAGAAATGAGATCAATGGTGAAACTAGCAGATGATGACTTTAAAACAGCTGATGTAAATATATTTAAGTATTCAGAGGAAAACATGAACATAAGTAAGAGCATTATAGAAGACATGAAAAGAAACCAAATGGAAATTATAGAAATGAAAATTGAAATTTCTGAAATAAAAAATTCCCTGAAAGGAATTAGCAGTAGATTATATACTATAGAGGAAAAGATGGGTGAACCTGAAAACATAACAATAGAAACTATTCAAACTAAAGCAATGACAGGAAAAAAGACTGAAAAATATGAAGAGACTCAGTGATCTGTGGATATAAATTTTTCTGTCTAGATTGGGAGCGGGGAAGACTGAAAATTTTTGAAGAAATAATGGCTGGAAAATGTCCAAATATGATGAAAACTATAAACTCATCTCAGTGAATCCCAAGCAGAATAAACACAGCAAAAACCTACCAACTTCATCATAATCAAACTTCTGAGTGACAGTAATAAGAAAATCTTAAAAGCAGTAAGTGGGGAACAAAACAACCCAGTATGTGAAATGGAACAGAAGAATGACTGCAGACTTCTCATCTGAAACAATGTGCACCAGAAGATGATAGAACAGCATCTTTAAAGAGCTGAAAGAAAAAAAAATCTATCAAACAATTCTATACCAAGCCTCCCCCACAAAAAAACTTTCAGAAATGAAGGCAAGACTGCCAAATGGTATTACATTTCTTTTTGGGGTGATGAAAAATGTCCTCAAATTGATTGCGGGGATTTGATTGTGTATTCACAACTCTGAATACACTAAAAACCACTGAATTGCACACATTGAATGGTATGTGAATGTTATAGAGCACGTGAATAAAATAATGTCAGTAAAGCTGTCACACACACAAAATGAAGGCAAAACACTTTTGTAGACACACAAAAGCTAAGAGGATTTGTTGCCAGCAGGACCCGCACTATAGAAAGTGAAGAAAAATAATATCAAAAGACGTCAATAAAATGAAAAAGCAAGCCATCAGCTTAATAGAGGATATATATCTGGTGAAACACAGGTATCTACAATATATAAAGAACTTCTACAACTCAATAATAAGAAGACCAAAAAAACTATTAAAAATGAGCAAAGGAGTTTGGCAGATACTCCACAAAAATGTATGTAAATGACCAATAAACAAATGAAACGATTACATTAACATCACTAGTCATCAGGGGAATTCCAATTAAAACTTGTTGAAATACCATCCAGTGTCCTCTAGAATGACTGACAGTAAGAAGATGGATAGTGTCAAGTGTTGGTGAGGATACAGAGTGAAAGGAACTGTCACACGTCTCTGGTGGGAAGGCAAAGTGGTACAACGTCTACAGAAAGCAGTTTGGCAGTTTCTTGTAAAGTTAGACACACAGTTAGCACATGGCCCAGCAATTCCACTCCTAGGTATTTACCCAGGAGAAACAAAAGCACATGTCCACACAGACTTGTCAGCAAACGTTCTTAGCAGCTTTATTTGTAACAGTCCAAACTGGAAAGAATCCAGATGTCCTTGGACATGAGCACCTCGTCCGTGCAAAGGAGCAGCATTTGACAATCAAAAAGAACAAACCAGTGGTGTGTGCAGCCGTGCGAGTGAATCTCAGAAACATGCAGCAGAACAAGACATCAAAGACTGCATACTGTGTGATTCCATTTATACGCAGTTCCAGAAAATCAAGGCTGATCCATGGGACAGAATGCTGATCATAGCCGCCTGGGGCCGGGGTAGGGGCATGAGTGTGGACGGCCACAGCAGGCTTTTTACAATGGACAAAAATGTCCCATACCATGACTGTGGTCCTGGTTACATGAGTGTGTACATTTGTCAAAATACACTTCAAGGAAGTTGAACTAATAAAATAATAGCTACCATTCATTCAGCCCCTCCTGGGTCCCGGGCGTAATGCTAGAGCTTTCCGTGCTATAGGTCAGATGCATGGATGGATAAATAACAGCCCTGAGACATAGATGTTCTTAGTCCCATTTCACAAGTGAGAGGCAGGAACTCAGAGAGGTTAAGCAGCTTGCTCTGGGTTACACAGCCACAGATTCTCTCAGAGTGCATCCAGGGATGGCAAGGGACTCTCGCTGTGGCCCAAGACCCCCCATTACCAAGGCAGCTGCAAGACAGCAAGAGGGAGAGAGGTAGACCCCAGCACTAACCACGCATGATGCAGCGCACGGCGTCAGATAGCTGCCAGGGCGGCTGAAGGACGGAGAGCGGCAGGACCATCTTGCAAGTCTTGGGACGGGGGTCAGCTCAGCTTATATATGTCCTTGCTCCCTAAGAGCCGAGACTGGCTGGCTGGGGCCCAAGAACACACCTGCTGAATCCACCTAGGGCCCTGAACGCCAGCCTCACAAAGTGGGGGGCTATGGTGGGGCTTTTTCACGGGAAGGCTTGGCAGCCTCATGGGTCAGAATGCTCCTCTGGTCGCAGAGTCAGGGCTGGACCAGAGCCGGCGTGACCCAGGCAGCCTCCGAGAGGAGGCCCTGCCGGGGAAGGTGGCTTAGCTAGGCCTCCAGGGGGACCTTCAGTTATTGACGTGTTCACTTACTTGCTCATTCATTCACTGACAGTGACCTGTCGAGCTCCTGGCATTGTCCGGTCCCGAAGGAGGCAGGGGGGACACGACAAAGGCTTAAGCCAGAGGACGGGGCGTGCCCTGGTCCAGATAATTCAGAGACTGCTGCCCGCGGGGCTCAGGTTCTCTTGCCGGGCTGAGCTGGGGGAGGAAGTGGCCCAATGGCAGTAGGTGGGCTGACCCTAGCTCACCAGAGGCAGGCACCCGATCCACCTCTGTCACCAGAGGGGAAGTTCCGGGCCTCCACCGGCCTCGCTTGGGCAGCCCAGGGCCGTAACTTCACCTTGGGAAGCTGGGACTAGGGTGCGGCCAGTGGGTTTGGATGCAGAATTTAAGGGGAGGCCAAAAAAATGATCAAGGTAAATGATATTTTAATGTGATATTTTAAAAATTGAAATTAATGCAAAAAAAAAATCCATGATGAATGAAATGCCAGACTTTAAAGACGGAATCCAGCATACAGTCTTGCATGCTCCTAGCGGCACTGCTTTCTGAGAGACCCAGGTAGGCAAATCACGGTGCTTTGGAGCCAGACAGGTCTTGGGTTGAGTCTGGTTCTGACAGGCAGCAGCCGTGTGGCCTTGGAAAAGTCAACTATCCTCTCTGAACTTCAATTTTCTCACCCATAGAGAAAAATGAAGCAAAGACCAACTTGGGCAAGCATCTTAAAGGTGATAGATAAGGCAGGCATTAAGGAATCTGTCATAGAACCTGGCCTGGCACCTAGTAGATGCTCAGTAAACGGTGCTGTTGCCATTAGTATTGAACTGACAAAGCATCCTGGGCGGTCAGAGGAGACAAGGTTGGATGGAGGAGGCCAATGGCTGAGACTGCCCAGTTGATCGCCGTGTGCAAGCACTGGCTGGCCCCCACTGCTCCGGCCCACTGCACCGTGATTCTGCCTGCCGGTGCCGATGAGGAAACTAAGGCTAAGATGTCAGTGACCAGCCTGAGGTCGCCCAGCGGGGCCACGGCAGCGCCTGCATGCAGACACCCAGCGTCCTGGGCCTGTGGTCCCCGGGGAGGTGACAGCGTGGTGTCTAGGATGGGGCTCCCCGAACCCAGGAGAAGAGCCAGGAGGTGGTCCTGGCTGGTAATGCGCTGTCTTATTTCAGGTTGCCCTTCCCGCCCGGGGACCGAGTGACCTTCAACGGCAAGGAATGCATGTGCCAGAAGTGCTCCCTGCCCGCATCAGCGGGCAGCAGCGTGCCCCTGTCCCAGGGCCTCTGGAGTAAGTGGACGCAGAGCGGCGTGGCGGAGGGGGCTTGGCAGTGCTGGGTGGCAGGCCTGACAACACTGGGACCAGAAGTAGTGGAAGCGAATAACTGTGGATGAACACAACGAAGGGAACCAGGGCCAGGTGTCTCTGGGCTACTCCTGCCTCTAAGCCTTTGCTCAGCCTGTGCCCTCCCCGCTTTGTGCCACTCCATCTTTCAGCCCGGCTCTAACCCACCTCCTCCAGGAAGCCTTCTGGCCTCCTGGTCCTCTCCCTCCAGCACCCACACTCAGCTCCCCACGGTTATTTCTGGAGCATCCGGGAGCCCTTCAGGAGAGCCACTAGGAGAACAGTGACCTCTGGGCTCCTGTGGTCTGGGGCTCTTGGATTATCTGCTCTGTCCCCTAGGAGCTGGGCCAGGGTGCGTATGCAGTGGGTGCTCAATGCATGCTTCTTGCATGAAGAAGGGGGTTGTTAGTGAAAAAGAACCAGTAGCAGGGGCATGTCAGGAGCTTGTGGATGTGGGGCAGAGAGTGAGGCGGGAGCAGAAAGGCGCTGGCCTTTCCCTGTGGGTGGCTCTTCCGGGACCAGAGATGGGACACAGGGACGGGGAGGGAGCCCAGCGCCCCAGGCCTGCTCCCACCAGGCTCCCACTGCAGAAACGGGGTGTTCAGAGCCCACCCTGTGTGCAAGGTGGCTGTGGTGTCCCCAGTGCCAGGGCCACGTGTCCTGGGACAGAGGAGGAGTTTGTATTGACTTCCAGAGCCAGTCCCTGGCTCTCCTCACTCTCCTGTCCTCTCCCGCCTCCTTGTCCGCGACACTGAAAGTCTGTACAGAAGAGACTGCACGTCCTCCCAGGAGCCGAGTGTTGGATTCAGGGACTGGTAATAATTTTATCTGGGAAATGAGGCGAAGCCTTCATCCCTTGGGGAGGCAAGCTCACAGCAGTCGCAGTTGGTGAGGCTGTTGCTTTGGGGTCTGCTAGGAGAGTTCTCCATTCAAAACTTTCTCTCCAGCTGAGGTCTGGATTGATTAAATTTTTGAGAATTTGCTTCAACAAACAGTCCTATTATCATTAAGCCTGAAATAGTAATCAAAAACTACAGCAAAATTTGAAAAGGTGGGGATTAGTTTGAAGAGTTTGTCCAGAGCTTCCTGGCAGCCAAAGTAAAAAGGGAAATATGCCCAATCACAGACTCACTGTCTGAGACTTTTTTGAGATTTTTAAAAATGTCATGGGCAGAAAGGCTGCCCTCTCCAAATGGAAATTTATTTTAAAATATCAAATTCGTGTTTTCAAAGAACAAATGCTGCCCTCACCCCCAGATGGGTCTATAACCTACCCCTTCTATAACCTATCCCTTTTCCCAGTCCATGGTGATAATCCCCAGCTTAGAACCGTTTTTGTGCCTAGAAGGCATTAAACATTCCTCACCAGCTCTTGGCTTCTGTGTAGATGTCTGCATTGCCTTCCCAGCTCCCACCTCCTTTTGTCCCCAGAGCAGCCTGGCCAGGCAGGAGTCCCTCCCTCCTTCTGCAGGAGCATAAGTGCCCTGAGCCTGGTGGAGAGCAGGGGAAGTGCTGGGTGCCCAGTGTCCAGCTAGGGAGGGGTGGGGCTGAGGTTTGAGCCAAGGCCTTTACAGTCCAAAGCAGAGGAGCCCGCCCTGCTGTGACCAGAGGCTTCTTGAAGAGGTGGCCTTTGTTCTGAAACCTGAAACACAGGTTTTCCTAAGTAGGCATTGAGGGAAGGGCACTGCATGAGCTGGGCCCAACTGCCACCCCCATGTGAGTGGACAAGGCGGGGTGCTGTGTGGGAGCAGGGAATGGAAGTGAAGAAACCAGGCGGCAAAGCCATGCCAGGGAGCTCCAGCTGCATCCTGGAGGCAACGAGGAGCCATAGATGGCTGTTGAGGGAGGTAGTGCCGAGGTGGGTTGGGAGCATGCTAGGAATGTGAGCCTGAGCAGCGTGGTCTGCCCTGCAGGTGGTGGCAGCTGGGGGAGGGACGCAGCCCTTCTTGCACGGGGTGGAAAGCTGCAGATGGCCACCTCTGGGGGCCGCCTTCCCTGGGGGAAGCGGAGTGTGGCCGGCTGCTCCCGTGGAGGTCAGGCTTGGTCCCAGGGACCGGAGCTTCCCTCTTCCGCTCATCGGCCTGAGCCTGTTGCTTAGTAACAGGATCGGCGCTTCCTGCTGGATGCCCGCGCCTTCCCCGGGGAGGGGGGCCCCCCTCCTTCTGGGTGGCCAGCTCCTCCACCGCACCTGAGCTTTCCAGCCTGCTTCTGCCCTGGACTGCCTCCCCGACTGCCCTGGGGGGAGGGCCGCCTCCTGGAGAGCCCGCTTGGCGCCCATCCAGCCTCCCCTTTTCCGGGGTCCTCCCGGACTCTCCAGCTCTGAACCGGTTGCTGGTTGGAGCTGGTCACAGGGCAGCCCTCAGAGGGGCCCGGCGTCACTCCAGTCATCAGGGCGCAGCTCTGAGCCCGGCTGGGAGGAATAGACCCCGCCACTCACCACCTGGGTGCCCAGGGCACGCTGTGTGCCCTCTCCAGGCCTTGGGCGTGGATATGGGGTCAGCGGTGGGTATGGGCGGTGGCCCGAGGGGCAGCCTGGTGTGGCAGCAGCCAGGAGCTGGGGATGTGGGGCCTTGGACCGGGCCAGCCCTGTCCAAGCTGAGGAGCCCCCGTGGCCCGTTCCTGGGCTCGACTCCACCTGCTGGGGCCCAGCCCAGCCAGGACGGGGTCACACCCGGAACCTGGGATCACACTCGGAGCCAGGATCAAGAGGCCCACCAGAGTCAGGAGGGAAGGGGCAGGAAGGGGCAGGGCCCCGGCATCCAAGGCCTCTGCTGGCTGTGTGCCGACAAGGGGCCGTCCTGTGGATGGGGCGGGTCCTCAGGCCTTCCGACGTGCATCCCCACCACGTGGGCTGTGGCTCTTGGCGCCTCTGTGTCTTCCACCCACGTGGGGTTGCACTGTCCATGTGCTCAGGGGTGGGTGACGGGATCAGAGCCCCAGTCCCCCTTCTGGAAATGGGGTGAGCCTTTCTTGTGGCAAGGCTGAGGTTAAATGAGGGGACGACGTGGAAAGATGAGGAGGGGCCGGGCCCCATGGGGGGAGCAGGCACGTGGGCTGCCTTGTGGGGGTGCATCTGCCTTGTAGGGTGCTGTAGCCCCCAGGAACCAATGTCCCTCCTGGCCGCCACTCCCCACCCCCCAGCCACCGCGTTGCAGTCAAGGGGTCGAGTCGCCAGTTCAACGCAGAGCCCAGTGGGTGGGATGCACTTGAACCTTTTTTATCTCTCCCAGCAGATGCTTGCAGCTCCTCCTGCTTGGCCCGGGCTCCTTAGAGAAATCGCAAGCCAAGCCCATAACGTCTCAGGCATTTTAAAGTTAGAACACAGTCGGTTCCTTGCCATCAAAGGTCAATCTCAGATTCGACCCAGACCCCCCTCCACTCCCAGTTAGATCTGAGGAGGACAGTGGGCAAGGGAGTCCGATCCTGCGCCCCACTCCCACCCCGAGTCCACAGCTGGGGCTCAGAGAGGCACCCGACACGTCCTGGGTCCCATGCGAGTTACTGGCAGAGCCGGGCCTTTGAACCCATGACCACGTCTGCTAGAGGAGGGGGCACTTGAGGGGAAACAAGGAAACTTTTTGGAAGGTTCTAGAAGGGTCATGCTGGGGAAGGGGCCCAGGTCCATCCTGTTGCTGTGATGGCAGAGCCAGGCCCAGGGTGCGAGGGCGAGTGGATGGCAGGCTTTGGCCCTTCCAGGCCAAAGTGTGTCCCCCTTCTGCCCCCGGGCAGTGGGGACACACTCCCACAAGGACGTCTGCGCGTTGACAGCTGTTGTCGAGTGGATTCATCACAGAAGATTCACCTGTCATTTGCAAAGCCCTGCGAAGCTATGCTGAGCTCCAGATGTGTTTAGAAAATGATGATTGCCGTTTCCATGACAACAGTCCTCGCACCTGGCTCTGGCCTCCACGTTCACGGCTCACTATTAGTGAGACTCTACCCCGAGTTGATGGGGACGAGGAGGGGGTGTGGAGGTGCGGGCCACGTCCCCCCTCAGCTGCAGGTGGCACGTTTGCCCGGAGCCTCGGACCCTGCCCTGGGGGGGGGCACACTGCTGATACAGGAAGAGGCAGAGTGGGGGGCTTCCCGCAGGGAATCAGCCCCTCATGAGGTATCCCCCTTGAGATAACAGTGGTAATAGTTCGAGCGTTCGGCTCACGTGCGCTTATTCATTCCTCAAACGCGTCCTTCACACCACAGGCCTGTCTCTGTTAGCTCATGACAGCTGCGTGAGGCTGGTACTGTTGCTACCCCCATAAAATGCGTCCCTGTCTTAGTGGGCACAGAGATGTGAAGTGACTCGGTCACTGTCACACAGCTGGCGGGGGCAGCCTAGCTCCAGGGTCCATGCTTCCAGCCACTGCCGTGCCCTGCCTCTCCCCAGGCCCGGCGTGGTCCGGGATGCTCCTTTGCTTTGCCCGTCTACGAAGAGCTGAACCGAGGCTCCGAGCAGGCTTTCTCGACTTCAGCGCTGTTGACATTTGGGGCCTGACGATTCTTTGTGGTGGGGGCTGACCTGTGCCCTGGAGGGTGTTGAGCAACATTCCCGGCCTCCGGGCCCCTGGGGCACGACCCCCACCTTCCCCGCCCAGTTGGGAGGACCAGAATTGTCTCCAGACACGGCCAAAAGCCCCCGGGAGCAAAATGGCCCTGGTCGAGAGGCGCTGGCACAGAGCGTACCGTGTGTGCCCGCGGTCACCCGCTAGGTGAGGGCCCAGAGTCAAAGCTGTACGGATCCAGTGCTGGGAGGTGGTGTCGGCCCTGCTCTGCTGGGGACGGACTGAGGGGGCGGGTGGGGAGGGGTCTGGATGCCCCCTGAACTTGAGGAGGGAGCTTCCTCTTGGCTCCGATGCATTCCGGCGTTCGTTGACTGGGCTTTTCTCTGCCGCCAGCCTGGCTGGGCTCCAGGATCCTGAGATGGCTGGGAGGTCCCCTCTTCACTCCCAGCCCTGGACCTTGGGGTTTGAGCCTGTTCTTCGGGTCTTTTCCAAAGTTGCCAGTGGATTTGACAGTGTTGTAAATTAAGAAATCTAGAGTTTGACCAGCAGTTCTGTAGATATTAAATATTTTTTATTCTTAAAGATAACGTGACGCTGGGCTCTGCCCAGAAGGAGAGCAAATCCCTGTCAGAGCAGAGTCTGGCGAGCCCGCTGTGCGTCGGGCGTGTCCCGGAAGCATCAGCACCTAGACGTGCGGGCTCTGCTGTCTTCATATGAGATCTGTCATTGAATGTGACTGCCCCGCCCCACCCCCCGGCTGGAAACAGGGCTCCACACGGAGAGGAAAGAGGCTTCGTCCAGTGTGACCCCGAGGAGTAGGGCCAGGATTGGATCCAGGCTGCTGGACCTTGGGCCTCGTTCTTTCATCTAGGGTAGGGGGGTCCCTGCCTGGCTGAGCCCGGGAGCTGCTGAGTCCCTCAGGGCACCCCCTGCTCGCCTCTGCTCATCAGGGCCCTTTGGGGTCCCCAAGGCCCCACCCTTGTCATGTCCCCGACACACACAGATGTACACGGACATACTAGACACAGACACACACACACAAATAGACTCACGCAGGGACACACATTCACACAGAGACACATACACTCATGCATACACATGACACGTCACACACACAGGCACTAACACACGCATACATAGATACACTCATGCACACACACCCCTGCACACAGTCACATAGAGATACACTTGTTTGCACACAGACGTGTAGTCACACAAAGATACAAGTGCACATAATCAGACACAGCACATGCACGTAAGACACACGTATACATACTCGATACAGACATGTTCACACACCCCAGGCAGGTCATGCTGCCTGTCTCTGCCCCTGACGTTGCCCGGCCTGCTCCACCCCCTGGTCCTTCAGCACACGTGGCACTGACTGTGGGAGCCCCTGGTGTGGGTGCCCATGGCTGGAGGGGTCGGGAGGCAGCAGGGCCGTGTACTGAGCACCCGAGACCCCAGGGGGGGCTTGATCAGGGACGGGCGTGGCTGGAGGGGCAGGGGGGAGACCGGTCAGGGGCCCAGACCAGGCTGGGGGCCGTGGGAGGGAGAGCACCCATCACCCGGACATGAAGGTGCTTCCTGGGGCCTGGCTCCGACCTGGGCTGAGACCGGGAGCAGGGGCGCGGGTGGTCAGCGTGTCCCATGTCTGGGATGTGGCACGGATGGCCACAGAAGGAGCTCAGAAGCCAGGGCCGGAGGGCTTCCTGGGAGGGGCACCCTGGCAGGCGAGCGCTCGGAGGACAGGCATTGGGGCTCCAACCTCTCTAAAGCAGCACCTTTCCTGGGGGGGCACAATTAGGTTTAAAGTCCACCTGCTAACAGAGCAGGACAGGCGATGCCACCCAGAGCTCCTGCCATCATGGCACCCTGCTGCCCGGGCCATGCTTGGGGCAGTGCCCACTGCAGGGTGCCCCTGTGCAAGTCCACATCTGCTTCCGCAGGCCCGGACGCGCATCTCTGGAAGGTGGGGCCTCTGTCTGGTTCATCCTGGTATCCCGGGCTCGCGGCCCAGGCTGCATGCAGTCGGCGCTCAATGTGCGCTCACACCGGCCGTCGTGTAACGCCCGCAGCTGGACGGTTCCCCCTGTCCCGTCCCGTGGCCCGCTCTCACTGCCCCTGTGGTGTCTGAAGTCCCGGCGGTGCAGGGCCGCCACCCCGCTGCTCTCGCCCACGCCCACGAGGATGACGGCTGTGCCCCATTCTTTCTTCCAGGTTGCAAGGGCTGCGGGGTGGAGATCAAAAACGGCCAGTCCCTCGTGGCCCTGGACAAACACTGGCATCTGGGCTGCTTCAAGTGCAAGACTTGCGGGAAACAGCTGAACGCGGAGTATATCAGCAAGTGAGTGGGCGGGGCTCGCTGCCCTGTCACCTGGGGGCGGGGCAGGGCTCGTCCTGTGCCCACCCTCCCGCATGCTCGGCCTTTCTCCTGCCCTCCTGCCAGCTCCTCCCATTTGTGCCAGGGGAGGAGCCCCGGCCAGGCCCCTCTCCCTACCAGCCTTGCTTCCTCAGTGTGGTTTGCAGACACTCCCATGCTGTTTCTGTTCACTGGGACAGAGACGTTAGCGCTCTCACCTTTGACCTTGTAAAACACCTCCCCGCACGGCACCTGGTGTCACCCTCGCCCGTGGAATTCGCCCCGCTTGCTGGTGCCTGCATCCCCTGCAGAATGCAAAGTGGGTGTCAGCTGAGGCTGGCAGCAGAGCGAAGAAGAGAGGGCTGACCGGGCTCAGGTGTCACGGGTGTGACAGCACAGCCCTGTCTTCTGCTGCAGGGCCATCGGGCAGCTCCTGCTGGCCGACACAGGGTCCCTGATGTGTGCTCAGGATGCAGCGATGGCTGGTTTGGGGTGCGGGGGGAGCACTGTTATCCAGAGGCCATGGGGAGCGAGCTTCTGGGGATCGGGCCCTGAGCAGGGGCAGCTGGTCTGCCAGGAGTGGAGGTGCATTCTAATCCCTGGAGATCAGGAAACTGAGTCAGGTGAGCCCCCCAGACAGCACAGGGGAGGGAAGGGTTACAGGCTGAGCTCAAAGGAGCACCTTCTCTGAGTGCAGAGCGGCTCCCTCCTGCCAGGAAGGGGCTTTTTTGGCAACTTCTATCACAGACTGTGCTAGTTCTTGATGCCCTGAGGGAATAGAACCATCACAGGCATTGACTGGGGTAAAAAACTGCTGCAATAAAACTTCAGAGAATAAAACACACACACATACATGCATGCACACACGTGTGCACGCGAGAGTGGGTGTACACTGGGGGAATCCGAATCGGGCCGCTGCATGTGCCAGTGTCAATTTCCTGGTGGACCTTGTACTCTAATTCTGTAAGATGGGATCCTTGGGGAAACCTGGGGAAGGCCATCCTGGTTTCTCTGTCCCGTTTCTTACAACTGTGTTTGGATCCACAATTATCTCAAAATCAAACATTGCCGGTGAGAGTCCCCACACCAAGATGAGCCTCTGTCCAGGCTGGGGGGGTTTCTGGCCACTTGGGCCAGGACCTGTTGCCTCTCATAGTAAAGGGAAGGGGTGAGTGACAGGCCAAGGCAGCCTTGGGGACAGAGCACTTAAAATAAAACAGAATGATGCCCAGCCCCCAGAGCGCTGCAGCCCCTCTCACCCACACAGCGTGTATGTTACTTAGCAGCCTCCGGAACAGCCCCGGGATTGATGATGAGGGCGCGGTGGTGTTGCCATGGAGACGTTAATCTTTGAACCTCCTGGATTTGCTGCATGTGCAGCCTTTTGTGGGGAGAGGTCAGGGCCCTGAGGTCAGGGCATTTGAAGGTGGACCCTAAGGGCCCAATATACACGTCCCCTCCCCTGTGGAAGGAAGGGCTGCTTCGTTTCTGAGGCTGCAGAGAAACACCGGGACCTCACCCCTCCTGCCGGCATCTGTGTGACCCAGACAAGGTCCCGAGCTTGGAGGAAAAGAGGGCGCCACTAGCTGCAGTCTCCCAACAGCTTGAGAAATCTCACCTTCTGTTAGCAGCTGAGCAAAAATCAAAACCAAACTGGGGCTAACACGGCAACTTCAGCAGTGCGGGGCGGGGGGAAGATGCACCAGAGTAACCCCCCCGGCCCTGCACCCGCCGTGCCAGTTGCCTCCACATCCAAGTCCCATTGGGCTGGACCTGGGGCCAGGGGGACAGCCCCGGTTGGCGATGACAGTGACAATGGCCTCAGCCACCGAGTGCCAGGCGCCGGCCATACCTTGTCTTACTTAGACCTTGCTCTTACCAGTCGCACTTTACAGCCAGGAAGCTGAGGCCCAGACAGGTTAAGTGACAGCTGGGACTGGGCGTTTGAGTGCAAGGCTGTTCACTCACCGCTGCCCAGCAGGGGGCGCTGGCACCACCTCCGACATCGTCACTGCCCCTCGTCCCGTGGTGCTGACCGCGTGATGATAATTAATGAGCTCCGGCTGCAGGCCAGGTGCTGTCCAGGCCTTGTGCCTGCGTTGTCTTCCGTCCACCACCTGCAAACCAGCGGTCTCCTTACAGTCCAGTGAAGGGGGCTCAGCGTTTGAGCAGCCCGCCCACGGCTGCCCAGATATTCAGGAGCAGCGCCCACGAGGGTGTCCCGCTCGTCCCAATTTCCCAAAGCCACGAGCCACGCGCGTGGTGCGTAGTAAGCCCGCCATCGCTGTGCGCGGGGAGCGTGGACGCATCGCCGCCGTGTGGTCCTCCCGCTCCTTCCTGCGCAGCCTGATGCCCCTCGCCCCTCGGGTTTCGAGAGCAGGAAGCTCCCAGCCACGCCCAGGAGGGTGAGGGTCGGTCCCAAGGCACACCTGCCACTTGGCATCTTGTCACCCTCAGACCTGGTCTCCAATGTGGGCGGCTTGGTCACACCCCCTTGTCGGCTCACGTTTTTCTCCAGCGCCCCAGACCCCTTTGAGAAGGAGCAGGAAGCCACCCGATGGGTAAATAGACTATTTCCCACCCCGGATGTTAAACATCGGACAGAATGAACTGGAAGGAAGAGCCACGTCTGCGGAAACGTCTTTTATTTCCCAGACGCAGCTTTGATTCCTTGGGCTCAGCCTTTGGAGCCCTCCACCAGCCCTCGCTCGCCCCCTGGGCAGGCGGCCCCACCTCTTACACCTCAGTCTGTCCATCTGTGAAATGGGACGATCTTTGTGGTATTTCTCGCGGGGCTGCCCTGATGACCGAGGGGCCGTGCTGGTGCCCGTAAGTGCCCCATACACGCTGTTCAAGGGCTGTGCTGTTATCCAGAGTAGGAGGAAGTGGGCGTTTGCCCCTTGGCCATGGCCGGTCTCATTGGCGAGGACTCTGAGGGCTGGAGGGTCCTGGGGGTGCCCCCGCCGTCCTGACTGCCGGCTCTGTTGCAGGGACGGGCTGCCCTACTGTGAGGCCGACTATCACACCAAGTTCGGGATCCGCTGCGATGGTTGTGAGAAGTACATCACGGGGCACGTGCTGGAGGTAAGGAGGCCAGCCTGGAGGCCGTGAGCGCGACCCTCGCCCGCTCTAAGTCCTTCCCTGGGCGCTGGGGCCTGCCCGCCCCCTAGGGGTTAACAGAGAGGATAAGAAGGTGCCTCTCGTGGCGTCTGCGGCGTATGTTTGTGCAGGAACCCGCGCCCCTGAGCCTTTGCCTCCCAGCTCTGCCAGAGGGCACCTTCCAGGGTCTGCCCAGTGAGCGCCACCTCCTCCAGGAGTATTTCCCCGCAACACTCTCTCACCTGTGCCCTTTACACGTTGACAGAGAGGTGGGAAGAACTTGCGATCCCGGTTCAGCCCTTTGGCATCTAGATGGGAAATCTGAGGCTTGGCGGGTTGAAAAGGGAGCCTGGGAGGCAGGGCTGGGTCCACAGAGGCGGCCAGGTCACCCAGCGATTTCAGGTTGGGGCGTTTCTGGGGTGCTGACAGGTGCGTTTCTTGGTCTGGGCGGTAGTTACATGGGTGTGTCCCTTTGTGAAAATAACACGTGTTATGCACTTTACTACATTTGTTCAGTAAGATCAATCCCATGGGGTGAACAGGACCAAACCCACCCACCTGATGCTCTGGCCCAGCCTGCCCCTCCACCCCACTCTGCAGCCCCTCCTGGGCTCTGCGCTGGGGCAGGTGGATGGGCCATCCCTCGGCGAGCATATGGTCTGTTGGGGAGGGCAAAGGTAACCAGAGGACCTGGGGGATGGCGAGGGGGCAGAGCACTGGGAGGGGAGGGGCCCTGACCCAGCCTAGGGGCCTGGGAGCCTTTTCCGAGGAGGTCACAGAAGCAGCCTCTGGGGGTGGGAAGAGAGGTTGGGGTCTGAGGCTGCAGGGCCCAGGCCACCCTCCCAGACAAGGGCTTCTGAACCCTGGAAAGCCTGGGTCGGATTTGCATACTAGAGAGCTCCCTCAGGCTGCCGCTGAGGCTGGACTTGAGGCCAGAGGCCGGGAGGCCAGCCAGGAAGGGCTGGGCACTCCCGCATCCCCAAGGACTCCTGCCCTGCCCGCCCCACAGCTAGAGCCCAGCCATAGCAGGGCTCAGAATGCCTTGGTGAATTGCACATTGAGCCCTGAGCTGCTTTTCTTGAAATTACACTTGACATCAGAGCTGCAGGGAGAGAGTTGCCCCAGGGCCTCAGCTCCAGGTAGCGGGGAGGGGAAGGGGGTGGCCACACCCACCCAGAGGGCAGTGAGGCCCTCCCCACCATCTCCCCATTTCCCAGATGCCACAGCGGGAATGGTCCCAGGCTCTGTGCAGGGCTGTGCCCTTCTCTGCCCAGAGGCCCCTGCGGGGGGGGCTGTGATTACACCCTCATTGACTGTAGAGAGTTTGCAAAGCACAAACAAGGGGGGAAGTCACTGACATGCGATCATATTTAGCTGAACTTTTTGGCTGGATTCCTTCCAGTTTTTTCTCCCTCCACGTGTCAGAGTTGGCATCAAACCACTTATACATTATATCCTGATTTTTTTCAACTCCCACGTCCTATTTAATAGATTCCTATGTTTTTGTTTTGTGTTTTATGGGTCTTTTTGTAAACAGCTTTATTGGAACATAGTTCACATACCACGCAATTCACCCGTGTAAAGTGTGCGATTCGGTGGTTTTTAGTATCTTCACGGAGCTGTTCACCCATCCCCACAGTCCATTTTAGGACCTTCTCATCACCTCAGGAAGAAGCCTGTACCCCTTAGCTATTCCTCCCCTACACCCTGAGCCCATGGCAGCCACCAATCTACTTTGGTCTCTGTAGAGTTCCCTGTTCTGGACACGTCATATAAATGGAATCATCCACTATGTGGTCCTCTGTGATTGACACCTGTCTCACAAGATAACATTTCCAGGTGCATCGTACATGAGAGTGTTTCAGTGTTGCATCATATTTCATTGTAGGAGTAGACCAGAATGTTTTAGGCTGATCATTCATTGTTGGACATAGCACCGTTTTCCCCTTTTTGCTACGATAAATAACACTGAGATGAACATCTTTTTTTTATTGCATTTCTAGTTTTCCTTAAGATTAATTCACAGAAGTGTAGAAACTGAGCCAACAACCATGAACTTTGTAAGGGTTCTTGACACTTACAAATTGCTTTCCAGAAAGTTTATTCTGATTTACATGCTTATCAACAGAACATGATCTTTCCCATCTCCCACCCTGGGTGTAATCTTTATGAAATCCTATGTCAAGTTGATAGGGGAGAACATGGGGTCTCGCTGTTGTTTTCTTCCCTCCCACCCCTAGTGGTGCCGGCTCTTCTTTGTCATTTTTAGCCAATCAGAGTTCTTGCATTTCAGTTATCTTCCGTCAGCATTGCCTGTTTATACACTGGGGGCTTCATGTTTTTCTGACGGAGTTGGGCGGGCGGTCACATAATGAGACTATTGACATCTCGTCTGCTGAACATCTTGTATGTTTTTCTTGGGTGGTGATCACGCCTCATGTTTGTACCCCCATCCTCCGAACGTGCACGGAGGATGCGTCCTCCCCCTGTACCCCACGGTGACATCTCACCTGGCCCTCCCGTCTCTCCGGGGCTCTCTCCTCACCCAGACCCTGCTGCAGACCCTGCTCTGGGGGAGTCTGGGTACCCGCCACCTCCGGCAGCAGCACTGAGGCTTCTGGAGGATTCCCCCGGCCAGGGCCCCACCTGCCACAGTGCCTGGCAGTTCAAGCCTGTTTCTTTCTGTTCCTCCAAAAGACTCTTCCAGACTTTCCTCGCTCTCCTGGGCTGCTCCCCTCCCACCCCAGCCAGCCAGCCACAATGACCTTGTCTAAGATTTAACAGAGAGAGGGTCAGACGTCACTCAGGGCTGTCTGCGAAGCTTCTACCCCACCCCCCTCCTGCCCTCCCTGACGGAGGCTCTGCCTCTCCTCCCAGCCACAGCCGCCAACCCTGTGCTCGGGTCCGAACCCCGCCCGCCTCCTCTGGAGCCTTACCCTGCCATCTCCTTTCCTCCCTGGGGGCCACAAGGCACCCTCCTGGTGGCTGGTTGAAACAGCTCAAGTCGCCCTCATTTGAAAAGACTAGAAACCTGTCACCCTCACCTGTCCAGGTCCACCAGCCGCTGCACCGTCTCTTCCAGCAGCTCCCCAGAGCACCGGCCCCCCAGCCCCGCCATGCCGGCCCCCTCCCGCCCTCCTTGGTGCCCTCACTCTGTGGGCTCGTGTCTGTGTGTCTGGGACAGCGTGTGCCGGGCTATCGGCCACACGCAGGGCCGAGCCCACTTGAACCCAGGAGGCCCAGCCGGGCTCCCGGTGCCTGTTCTTCGCCCGACCGCCTGGCCTCTCCCTGCGTAGATGTTGGTTTGTGCTCTGTTTCATGCCGCGCTGTGATACCTGATGGCCTAAGCGGGGAGCCTCTTAGGCTCTGTGGGCCGAGCAGTTGCCGCTACAGGTGTGCAGCGGGAGCCTGGCCCGCTTCCGGCACCCTTTGGGGTGGGCGGGACACACCAGACCCAGCCCCGGCGGCCCGCCCTGCCTCTCCGGGTCCTGATCCTGAGCCAGCACTGTGCCTGCCGAGGCCGGTCCATAGACGTCAGCAGAACCTCCTTGGGGATCCGGCGGGTCGTGTCTGCGGAGCGTCCCCCAGCTCAGCGCCGGCCACGAGGTGGCTGATGGGGGGTGGAGGCTGCACTACCGTCGCTGGGCCGTCAGCGGGCCTCCCCCTGGTGGATCGGGCGGGGAGGGCAGGGGTGACCCCGTCCGCAGTGTTAGCGTCCCTGGTCCTTAATGGGCCGAGTACGGACTCGGGGCGTGTGGGGCCTGTGGATGGGGCCCCTCTGGCGCACTCGGGTTTATCCTCAGGAAGGGACCGCCTGACTTGTGAGGAGCAGGAGAGGAACAGGCCTGGGGTGGAGGATAGAGAGACTCCCGGGGAAGATGAACGCTTCTGCCTTCGCCCCTGCGGGCGGGCTCCGCGGTGTGTGGCAGTTGAGTCAGCGGGCACCCTCCCCAGCGAGGCGGCGGCAGCTGCGGGCGGGCGGGCGGGGACGAGCCGGCTCCACAGAAGGGAGCAGCCGCCGTACTGGCACCCAGCTGGGCGTGCAGCGGGCTCCTGAGGGGCGGCAGGTGGCAGGGGGCAGGACCGGGAAAAGAAAGAGAAGGATCCCGACCGCTGGCTGGAGGGTGAGGGCATCTCTGTGCCCCCCTCCTCACGGTCACACTGTCTGTTCCCGCCAGCGCGTCCCGGGAGCGGGGCTGGCCAGGGGCCGAGGGGCCGACTGCTCGGACCGGGCTCTGGTGCCGGGACCCCGTGCAGGTAGGAAGCTCCCTGGGCTGATGGGGAGGCCACACTGGCTGCAGGTGGGTGGGATTGCAGGGAGCGGGGCAGATCAGCCAGGTGCAAGACCCCCAAGGCTCCTGCCACCCGACCCCGATTTGCCTCCTAAGGTGCTTTCCTCTCTGGAGCCTGAGTAGGAGAGCAGCCCGGGCCCCTTCCCCGCCCCCTGCACGAGCCCTCAATCTGTGCCGCGTCTGCGTGCGCCGGGCCCGGTGCCACCTTATGCTGGGCGCCCGCCCGTGAAATGTGCATTTGGTGGTAGTGCAGGTCCCCCCACTCCCTCTGTCACTGTAAATATTTAGCATCCTCTACTGCATGTTTTCCTGCATCCTGCGTGTCTGGGGTGTCTGTCCTGAGGAACCTGCTCCGTGCCGGGTCTGGGTGTGGGAGCGTCCTGGGTCCGGCGGGGACCTGGGAGGGGCTGACACAAGCCCCCTCCGCATTGCGGGGTTGGCTGGCCGGCCGGGCGGGGTGGGGGGGCCAGGGCGAGGAGCAGAGGTTGGGGGCTGGGAGCAGCCCTGCTGCAGTGCTGGCTCCTGGGGATGGAGTCGCTCCACAGAGAGAGCTGCAAGGTGGCTGTGAATTGCCAGGGGACGGTGGTCTAAGCACATCAACCGGACCAGAGCTGGATGAGCGTAGGGGGAGTTGAGTGAGAGGGAGTCCCTGGCCGAGTGCCCGCCATCACCTTGCTCTCTACTGGTTCTCACAGTATTAGCAGGAACAGGTGGGTGGGGGCGGGGAATGGGGTGCGTCTTGCTCAGCCCCATCCTCCTTAACCCTGGCGGGCCGCTGTCTGAGCCCCACCTGCCTCCTGCAGCCTGGCTGTCTCCATGGTAACGAGAAGCCCAGGGTCCTCCTGGGACCACTAATTAATCCCTTCCTCCCTTTATTCCTTCCTCTGTGCTTCCATCCCTCCCTCCCTCCTTCTTCCCTTCCTTCCGCTCCTCCATCCAGCACCCACCCTTCTGAAGGCTCACTGTGTCCCACCCTGGCCTGGGGACTGAGTTTCCGGTGAGGACGGTGGCAGGGGTCCCCCGGCCTGACCTGGCGGAGCCCTGGAGGGAGGGGGGCGGCCAGCTGAAAGTTTCTCCACTTCAAATGGACCCTCTCCGGCGACTCCAGACGCTGGTGTGTTTATTTCTTCCTCTTTTCTCCTTGGCACTTCCTTTTCTCCCTCCTAAGCCGGCAGGACTTTTGTCACTGGGAGGAAACAAACCCTGAGTTCCGAACAGATAAAGGCGTTTCCTAAGGACAGAGGTGAAGTCAACTTCCCAAGACCCCAGCTTCTCTCTCTTTTTAAAACTTAATGAATGTGTTTATTTTAAAAACACTCAAAGGGAATACCTGTTTATCATAAAAGAAAAATCATCCATGATGAATGTCATCACCCAGAAAAACTACCATGAGCATTTAGATTTCATCCTTTTAGATTGTGTGCACACACACAGATACACACACACACACAAAGACACAGAGATACACATAGACATACACACAGACACAGAGATACTCACAGACTTATACACAGACACACACAGAGGCACAGAGATACACATGGACACACGCACATACAGACACACAGATACACACACATAGAGACACACACAGGGACACAAAAATACACACACGCATACATACACAGACTCACACACAGACACACACAGGGACACAAAAATACACAGGCACATACACAGACTCACACACACACACGTAGAGACACACACGGACACACGCCGACTTGCCTTCAGCCTGACGCCACGTCCCCGCTCAGCGCCCAGCAAGGATCAGTGTCTCCAGCCCTTGTCCTTAACCATCGGTCCATCAGCGCGTTCCCAGGCATCTGGGTTGAGGAAGCCCGGCAAGGGTGCCAGGCCGACGTCCTTACTGCAGGACTTCTCAGAGCCTTGATAGCTGACGTGCCCGGAGGTGGGGTATGTTACCTCTCTGCCCCCACACTCACTGGTCAGAAGCCCCCTGTCCTCTAGGACCCCGTTATGCATGCCTGGCGGGTACTGTTCTCTCGTTCAGAACATCGTTATGGGACAGCCCCTCTGCGTGCAGCTCTGCTCCAGGACCTGGGACAGCAGAGAACGAGGGGACAAGGCTTAGTCCTGGAGCGGTCACCCCAGTCCTGGAGCTGGAGGAGAGAGAGGAACAGAGCCCAAACAGAGTCAGGGAACCACGCCAGCCTCCATGTGGTCCCCCGAGACCCTGAGTCCGGAACGAGACCCCGAGCCCAGAGCGAGCCTGTCCCAAGGCCTGTGGCGTCAGCAATGGGGAGGGGGCAGGGCTGAGTCAGGGGTTCTGGGGAGGGTCTTTGCTGACATGGCACAGAGCTGGGAGGGTCTGGGGCTGCAGACCCCTCTGTGAGGGCTGCCAGACGCTCCCCCCCCCGCCGACCGCATCCTTCCTGCTAAAGATTTTGATGAGCTTCTCGGTAAATTTCATTTGATGGGTGCGCTCTGGATCCAGTTCCGGTCCTGCACAAAGGAGACTAGAGCTTCAGATTGGGGCATGTGCCAGGAGCAGCCGCTGGGAGCCGGCTGGTCTGGGCTGGGGGATGTGTGCCCTGCCGCGGGGACCCAGGGGAGGGCTCAAAAGCAGGCAGAGGCACAGCCGGCTCTCCAGGGAACGGAGGAGGCCATGGATGGCTTTGGGGAGGGAAAGGGGGTGCCTGCTTCCGATGGGGCAGGGGAGGTCCATCCCTCTGTGCTTCCCACAGCTGGCGGAGGGGGGAGGGGTTGGCTGCTCCTCTCCGCAGGGAGGGGAGGGAGTTTCTGGAGCCCAGAGACACTGCCACCTCTCCACGGTGCCAGCCCGGTCCCTAATGCCCACGGTAGGGCCGCGCTCAGTACCCTCCACTCTGCCTGGGTACCGCTGAGGAACAGAGCTCGCTCTGTGCCCCCGGAGGCTGCGTTCCTAACGAGCCTGGTTCTGTCTGATGAAAGATGACAGCCCCTTGTCAGAAGGCACAAGACACCGTTTTCAAACCACGCACTGCAATATCTCATGGGCTTTTGATACACTTTTAAAATCTGCACCATCTTGAGTCCCACCTGGGTAAGGGGCTGCGCTGCCTGCCGGGCTGGGGGCTGGGCTGACGGCACAGATGACTGAGGCCCTTCTAGGACAGTTGTGGGGAGGAAAGGGCTCTGACGGAGCAGGGGCTGCTGCTGGGTTCCGATCACGTGGAACGCCCCGGCCACCGTGGCCACGGCGAGACAGCGGGAGCAGCAATGGGGATTGATGCGAGGGGCGAGGACACTTTTATTTTTGACTTCATGAGCCTGTCTTAGTCGGCTTGGGCTGCTCTGCTATGAGCTGCGAGGCTGAAACAACAGACGGTTATTTCTCATGGCTCTAGAGGCTGGAAGTCCAAAATCAACGTGCCAGTCCGCTGGGTTCCTGGCTTGGAGAGGGTCACCTTCTCCCTGTGTCCTCCCATGGCAGGGAGCTCTGCTGTCTCATCTTGTAAGGACACTAGTGTCCTTATAAGACATCATGGGGGCCCCATGTGGCTTTTCATGGCTTAATAACCTTCCATTGTGTTTATCACACTCACATTTGGACATTTGGGCTGGTTCCACCTTCTGACTGTTGGGAATAATGCTGCTGTGAAGATCTATGTACGCGTTTTTGTGTGGACCCATGTTTTTATTTTTTTTGTTCTCTTCCTTTTTCTTAAATACCTAGGAGTGGAATTGCTGGGTTGTATGGTAGTTCCGTGTTTAACTTTTGGAGGCACTGACAAAGTGTTTTCCACAGTGGCAACACCATTTTACATCCCCACCACCGACGTGCAAGGGTTCCAATTTCTCCATATCCTCACCAGCACTTGTTATTTTCCATTTCGTTTTGTTTTAATTATAGTCGCCCTCGTGGGTGTGAGGCAGTATCTCATTGTCGTTTGGATTTGCCTTTCCTTAATGACAGTGATGTTGAGTATCTTTGATTTGCTTCTTGGCCATTCCTGTATCTTCTTTGGGAAAAAATGTCAGTTCAAGCCATTTGCCTATTTTTTAACTGGACTGTTTGTCTTTTTGTTGTTGAGCTGTAAGAGCTCTTTATATATTCTGATCCTAAACCCTTATCAGATCTATGATTTGCAAATATTCTCTCCCATTCTATAGTTTGTCTTTTCACTTTCTTGATAACATCCTTTGATGCACAAAAGTTGTTAATTTTTATGAAGTCCAACTTATCTATTGTGTTGTTGCCGCTCACGCTTTCCGTGTCGTATCCGAAAATCCACTGCCGAATCTGGGGTCAGCAAAATATAACCCTGTGTTTTCTTCTGTGGTTTTATACTTTTGTGGGAAAACTCTTTTACTGGCATGTAACACACAGAGGAGTCCATGAATCTCACACACTGGACACACCCAAGCCACCAGCACCCAGACCAAGAAAACACGTGCCCAGCACCCCAAACAGCCCCCTGGGGCCCCCAAGGCAGCCAGCACCCTGACTCTGACCGTATAGATTCATTTGCCTCGCTTTGAACTTCGTAAAAATGGAATCTGCTCTGCGGTGTCTGGTTTCCTTCCTCAGCCTTGCGTCTGTTCTAGGCCTCCAAGTTGATTGCTCAGGGCGTGGCGTTTGGGGGTGCGTGGGCATGGGGTGCACACCACAGAGTCAGGGACCCCCCCCGGCTGGGGACAGAGGCCACAAAGGCCAGACTCCTGGGCGCCAAGCCTGGCTCCACCCCCTCCTGCTGTGTGACCTTGCTCAGCTTCCTCCACCTCTCTGTGCCTGATGGAAACAAAGATAGTCATGAACCTCACAGGTTGTCACAGGATGAAGACCAGTTAGTGTGTGAAAGGGCTTCTTGCCTCTCCCTGTAGAAATAAGCGGTATCCCCGTTGCTGCTATTTTTGGAGACCGGGGGCGTTTGCCAGCTGCTGGGTTGGGGGGTGCTTTCCAGAGGGAAGAGTGTGGACGCTGGGCAGGCCCCTGGCGGTGGCCGCAGGGCTGTTTCTCTGCTCAGCCTTAATTCTCATTGGTCGGGCTGGGGTTTCAAGCCTGTCCCCTTACAGACTGTCCCCACGGCTTTCTCTCTCCACCTGGCTCACGTGTAGACATGCCGTGTAGATGTGCTGTGTAGACACCAGTGTGTGCTTTCTCCCCCAAGTGGCTGTCACAGAACTCCTGCTGTTTGATGTCATGAGGGTGGGTTGTCCCCCCGACCCAGAGTGAAGGGGGTGCCTGCCTGAGGAAGGCGTGAGGACAGGTCAGAGGTCACAATGTTTAAAGTGCGTGAGTCATCAGTTGACAACTGGGACCTGATAACAGGTGGTTTCTGTTAAAGCTACAGCGCTGTTCCAATCCCCTGTTTGTACCTCAAGGACGGAGCTGCTCTGACCGCTCAGCATTTTAAGGCTGAAATGGCAGCTTCACCCTCACTGTGCCTGGGCCCAGTGCCGCAGTGTGACCTGCTCCCCAGATAGATCCCTGAGACTAGGGGTTCCTGCAGTGGCCCCGTGCCAGAACCTGCCCTCGGAGGCTCACTGTCTAGTGGGGAAGAATCACCCGAAATAATTGTCAAACCCTGTGAAAATGGGGCTGTGGGAGCCCAGAGCAGGGAAGCAATCACGGGAAGCTTCCAAGAGGAGGTGGCGTTGGAGATGAGATCGGGAACATTCCAGGTGGTCCCGGGTGGGAGAGTGGGGAGGGCAGTCCAGGTGGAAGGGGCTGCAGGTGCAAAGGCCGGAGGCCGCAGAGCCGGCAGGACTGAGCACTCAGCATTCTCACGCTTCCCCAAAGCATCCCTTTGCCTGGAGACATGGGTGGGCCACGCAGACTGGCACCTCCGGCCCCACGCAGGAAGGGAGTCTGTTCTGGATTCTTCCTCCCTGATACTCAGGGGTCCCCCTCGGGCCTGGTTTGCACCGAAGGCACCAGTGGGGAAGGGGAAGGAAAGCGAGGTGCTTGTAATGAATTTGCACCCCGTTACTTACTGATTCAGCAGAGCATTACTAATTCAGTTTCAGAGAGTGGTGATTAACCTTCACATCTCAGGAAAGAGTGAGGGGGGGTTACATCCACATTTAGCAGCATGCTGCAGCTATCCCCAACCCAGGTGAAGGAATAGTCACTGTACAGTCATGCTGAAGACAGTATTTTGGGGTGATTTTTTTGGTACCGTGTAGAAATAAGCCAAACTTGCCAATGTCCTTTGTTTTGGTTATTTCGGTATTAATATTTTAATCGAATTGAATGGATTTCAAGAATGATAAAAACAGCAAAACGCTCATTGAGAAAATTGAGCGATACAGAGAGACAAAAAGAAAATGATCTATCACTTTCACCCCACCTGTCCTGTCCCTCCATCTGGGGAAATAACGCTAGATCCTCCCTCCCCGCCCCACCAAGACACAGAGATGCACGGGACCTGGCCCCCCTCTGCCTCGTGGGTGGGGCAGACCCATCCACCGCTGAGCCGGGAGGAGTGGGCGACACAGGCGCTCTCCTGGAGGCCGGTCTCTGCTCCCAGGCGTGGCCCCAGCGGGCAGGGGCCACATTCACACACCCTGGACGGCCTGGGGCACCACCGGTCCCGTCCCATCCCCCTGGGTGTGGGCTCTCCACCACACAGCCCGCCTTCCAGCCTCACCTGAGCACCTGCGTGGGGACACGCCGTGCCCTGAGTAGAAACGCCCGTGCTTTGTGCTTTTTCCAGGCCGGGGAGAAGCACTACCACCCTCTGTGTGCGCTATGTGTCGGGTGCGGCCGGATGTTCGCGGAAGGCGAGGAGATGTATCTGCAAGGTAAGAAGAAGACCGGTGCTGCTCGGGACCCGAGGGCACCAAACAGGCGGCTCCCGGGCCCACGCCCTGTGCTGGGTGTGCCCTGGCGGGTCGGCGAGCTTTCCCGCTAGTTAGGGAACCCCGCCCCCCAGCAGGGATGGGGGTCCAGGGCCCAGCGGGCTCTCCCCGCGGAGCACCCGCTGGCGGCGGCAGAGTGACAGCCTGCCTGGTTCTGCATCGTCCATCCACATGATGTCCGTGAACCTGAGATGGACGAGATAAGAAAAAGGCCAAGTTCAAGAGTAGGATCCAGGAGTGTTGGAAATTGGTGTCCCAGTAGCCAAACGTAAATGGATGTGGTCTGTGTGTCTGTGGTCGCTTCAAGCCTGTCCCAGAAGCCCCTCAGCCTGGGGTCCATGTCTCAGGGCTTCCCCCGCACTACCCTCCCTTGATTGATGAATGAGTGTGGAGACCACGGGCCGCTCCTGAGGCTTTTTTCCTGGTCAAGGGAGTCGCCAAAGTGTCGGTAAAGAGAGTTCTGGAGAAAAAACACAGCCAACCTTCTAACCCATTTAATGGGAAATCCCCAGCCCATTCACCATTAAAATAATAATAATAACAATAGAATAAAGGCGAGGCGTTCTTCGGCCACCAGACCTGGAGAAGCAGCAGGTGACAGCCAGTTGTCCCCTCCCTCCTTCTGCAGTGACCCTGTTCAGCTCATTGCTGCTTGTTCAAAAAATTACACCAACACTCAGACCGGAGCACCCAGCTCCCAGCTATTTCTCTACATGTTTATTAACCGCGGTGCTAGCAATTCTCCTTCGAGCTGCACTTAGTTTTATCACCTTGAAGACCCACCCCATCCCTGTGGCTTATTCATTCCCAAGCCTTGATAAAGAAAGATTATTTGGACACTTGTCAAAACGGTAGGAAGACGGTATTCAGGACATGGCAGAAGGGCAGGGGGATCAGGCCAACTCCGAATTCGACAAGGACGGGGGATTTATAGCCAAGGAGGGGGTGGGGATTAGGGGGGACGGGTGGATGGAAAATCACCAAGAGGAAAGGCCGAGAAGGATTCCTGCTGAAGACAGGCCAGCAGCCTAGACGCAAGGTCAAAGGTGGGGCTGAGGCTCAGCAGGATCCTTGCTGAAACTGGGCTCGCAGGTAGAAGACCTTCCCCGAGGGGCCTGGGCGGGATGGGTTAGATGCTGAGACCCCCTGTCTCTGTAGTCACATTGTCTTTTCAAGGACGTCTGTGTCTCCGTGACCCCGGAGGCAAGCTGAGTAGGGCCAGACGGGCCATTGGATGACCTCACCCAGCATCCTTCTGGGGCCGTGTGTCACACAGGCCTCCCTTTCTGAGACTGAACCTCGTGGGGTGACGTCAGCCAGGACTGCCTGGTCCCCAGTGTCCCCTCTTGTTCTTCAGTCTTGAGAGCTTATGAAAAGGGTCCTTTACGCCTCTCCCAGCCGTGCTGGTATGTCTGGGTGGGGAGGGGTCACCCTGCCCGAGGCACCCACGCCCACCATAAGTGGCACCTTCAGGACGTACTGACGCCTAGCACAGTGGCATCGAGCCGGCAGCTTGGGGACACGCGCTGGCCATCAAGGGGACCCAGTCTCAGAACAAAGATGCTCTTCATGGCTCTGGGCTCCCTGTTTCTAATGCGGGACCTGCCCTGACTTTCTGTGGGATGTCGCAGCCCATCCCGTCCCCTCCCAGCCTCTTTCCCAGTCTGTGCCGGAAGGATTCAGACCCCGTCGGTGATTTTCACGCCCCACTCCACGGAGCACCAGAGTCCCACGGTGAGGGGCCCCTTTGGGGCTCTGGCCGTGCCCTGCACAGACACCCTGAGACCCTCTGCCTGGTCCACCTGGATGCTGGGGCTCTAGGAGGGCGTATTTGACGGGTGAATCCCATGCAGTAAAAGCTCCAAGGAGCAGAGGTCCCGGTGAGCCCTTTGGCCTCCGAGGGACATGAGGTGCCCCCCGCCAAATACCAGCACTGCCACCCAGCCCTGGATGCACCTTCCTGTCTGCAGACTCAGCGAGCGTAGGCGGGGGAGTCTGACTCTCACTAAATATCAGGGAGACCCAGATTAAAATAGCGCGTTGATGTTATTCTTCCCGCTGGGTTGACAAGGGTTAAAAGGAAACACACATCCCCACGCTGTGGGGATTGGAGGAAACGGGCGTCTTACCTGGCTCGTGGGCGAAAACTGGGAAATTGCCAAAATGCCTCAAGAGCCTTAAAAATGCCCACACCCTTTGAGCCAAGACCCCACTTTTAGGAAGCCCTCAAGTAAATCAGAGAGATGGAGTGGAGCTCGTGTACCATGGACTCCCCGCAACTTTTTTTTTAAATATAAATTTACTTATTTATTTGGCTGCGTTGTGTCTTCGTTGCTGTGCACGGGGATTTTTTTTTTAATGTATTTATTCTTGGCTGCGTTGTGTCTTCATTGCTGCATGTGGGCTTTCTCTAGTTGCGGCGAGCGGGGGCTACTCTTCGTTGTGGTGCGCGGGCTTCTCATTGCGGTGGCTTCTCTTGTTGTGGAGCACAGGCTCTAGGCACGCGGGCTTCAGTAGTTGTGGCACGTGGGCTCAGTAGTTGTGGCCCGCGGGCTCTAGAACACAGGCTCAGTAGTTGTGGCGCGTGGGCTTAGTTGCTCCGCGGCATGTGGGAATCTTCCTGGACCAGGGCTCGAACCCGTGTCCCCTGCATTGGCGGGCGGATTCTTAACCGCTGCGCCACCAGGGAAGTCCCTCCCTGCAACTTTATTTAGAAATAAAACATTGAAACTAACAGGCAAGGAGCAGATAGAGTCATTCTCATCAATCCGTACGATGCAATATTATGCAGCCCTTAAAGTTACAGTTTTGATATTTAATTACGTGGAGAAATACTAAGACACTTTTAAGCAAAAATCGCAGGATACAAAACTGTGTACCTACGTTGTATTTAATATGTATGTGTACACTGGAAGACAGCCCGACCCAAAGCAGGTAGGAGGTTACAGATGATTTTAATTTTCCTATATATTCTTTTTTAGGCTTGTTTAAATTTTAATTAATAAAACAGCTATTACCTTTGTAATCATAAACAATGTTTTAAAAAAAGAAAAGCTTACGCACAAACCAACCAAGACCCGGTCTCTCTGGGAGCTCCGAGTTGGTGCAGATATTTTTCCAGGGAGGAGCAGAAATAAGTTCCCTTCCCCGGTGTTAACTCACGTGACCTGGAGGCTTTGCAGGCAGAAATGGGGTGTAGCTCCTTCCTGCCACCACACTTTTAAGCCCCTGCTGTGTGCCAGGCCCCTACTACGTCCACGCTGTGTGGCTTGTTCGGGGGATGTGAGAATGGGATGGACAAGGCTACCTCCACGTGGGGCGTGGGCTGTCCTGGCAGCGGTGGATGTAGACGCGGACACGGCAGCCGTGGCCACCCGCAGAGGGTGCGTGAGTGGAGTACGGATGGACGGAGGGAGAAAGGGGGTCGGGCTGAGGTTCAGGGAGGCCCGAGGGGGGAAGCAAGCGCTCTGGGCCCTGAAGTTCTTACCCCTATTTAGTTATATTAAATTCTGCCAAAGACCTGACCAGGTAGGATTATTGTTGGCCCTGTGTGCAGGTGGGAAAAATATGAGACTCAGGGAGGTCGAGTTTGAATTAGAAAAGAGCAGGGCCCTTGGGGTCCTTGGGGCGCTTGGTGACCTGTTACCTTGAGGGTGGCGCCTGTAGCTGTGGAAGCTGGGCGGGGCCGGCATGAGCGAGACAACTCAGACACCCCGCGAGTGAGTGCAGGGTCGGGCCCCCAGCCTGCAGCCCTGATCTTCACCCCACACCTAAGGTTCCCACCTGAGCGTCCCCAAGGAGGGCCCTGCCCCGAAGCCCTCGTTCCCCAGGCAGGTCCCACTGGGCTCCGGCCCCCCACTGTGCCCATGGCTGGGCCTGGCCGCTGCCCACCCGCACAGAGAGGAGCCGGGGGAGGGCGCACGGCAGCCCCTCTTCTCTCCCCTGCCTCTGACTAGAAGCCACCCGCACAGCCCCCCCTGGGAGAAGCCTCGTCTGGGTGCCCGGGGTTCCGAGGGACCCCATGGGAGCCTCAGCTCACGGTGGGGCGTTTCGTGTCCTCCCCCTCCCGGCGGGGCTGTGAGCCCCCGCGATCTGCCCCAGGCCCAGCCCTGACCTGCGACTCCGGCACAGACGAAGGGGAGTGAGGGTCCGAGTGTGGGCGCCGGCTCCCTCCTCCTGACCCTCCGCACGGCCCCTGCATCTCCGGAAGTACCACTAACACGTCCCTCTTGGGAATCCGTCCACAGGCTCCTCCATCTGGCACCCGGCATGTCGACAGGCAGCCAGGACTGAAGACAAGAGCAAGGTTGGTGGAATTCAGTCTCTTCCGACGCCTTTTCCCCGGCTTCTGCGCTATCCTCACACGGTTAGGAGGACGCTGGCTGCGTCTGCGGGCTTGCCGGCCGGTCCCACCAGGCTGTGGGGCAGGTGGCCCGAGGCCTGGCAGTGGTGAGGTGTAAACAGGTAGATCAGCTGCTGGGTGGGACCAGGGGCCTTCCCGCACTGGCCCTGCCGACCTCTTCCTTTGTTCAGTGGACGCTGATGGCTGCGAACGTTTTGGGACAACTGCAAAGTTAGCGGGTCTCCAAACAGCGGGTCTCCAAGACCATCCATAATTCTGACGCCAACGGCTAGTTCGAGGGGTCCTCACGCTGCCCGCAGGTTCATTAGTGCATCTGAAGGACTCACGGAACTGTTACAGCCCCGGTTACGGTTTATCCCGGCAGGGGGCGGGGGGAGATACAGAGTGAAATCAGCCCAGCACGGGGCAGGGTCCAGGAGGGGTCCGGACACACGGTGTCATCGTCTTCTCCCCGTGGAGTCCAGACTCGGCCCCTCCCAGTGATGGGTGACAGCGCACATGGAGTATTGCCAACCAGGGAAGCTCCAGGACCAGAGACCTTATCGGTGCTCCATTAAATGATTGATTGGTTGGTTGGTTGATTGATTGGTTGCCATGTGGTTGATTTCACTCTCCAGGTGACATGACCCAAGACCACCAGAATCATAGGGTTGCTCTTTCTGGCATGGCCAGCCCCACTCTAAGAATTTTGGGTGCAGTCAGCCCCCTCCCTAAACAGAGACATCCTATCGGGTACGATCACCTTCCAGAAACTAGGGCAAGACCTCCCTCTGGGCCAGGCTAGACCACCCTCTAGGCCAGGTCAAATTCCTTGCCTCTCAGAGGGCCTGTGCTGGGCGCCAGGCTGCAGGTGCAGTGTGAGAAAGGAGGCCGGCATATCCCTGACCCTTCCGGGGCTGGCGTCCCAGAGAGAGGCAGAAATCGACGCCTCAGCAAGCAGATAATGCAGCAGTGGTTGGCGGGGCAGGAGAGCAGGGGAAGGACCGACTTTGCCTGGGATGGTTGGGGGGGTGGAGGTGGTCCTCCAGAGGAAATGACCAGGAGCTGAGCCAGAAGATGAGACGATGCCAGCCCTGAAGAGAGGGAGAGGGAGTGCGGTTCCAGGCAGGGTGGGGGTTCGTGCAAAGGCCCTGGGGCAGGAACAGGGCAAGCTCCCTTTGGCTTGGGTGGCGGTGCATTGAGCAGGGGAGGGGTCCCACTGCCCCCGGGCTACCGCGCCTCTGTCCTCACTGCTCCCTTTCTCCCCTGCACCTTCGCAAACGCGTTCCTTCCGCCGGAGATGCCCTCTCGTGCCTTTGCATCGCGTATCCTGGCAAACTCCTCCTTTGGGTTTTAAGATTCACCCAGAATGTCAGCCCCCGAAGACCTTGCCAACTCCTCCTCCTGCCCCACGTCCTCAACTCACATCCCGCATGCAGCTCCCTCTTCCCTAAAAGCCTGCAGGAAAGGCTCCAGTCTCTCTGTCCTGAATTCCCGGCTCCCACACGAGTCCTGACAGGTGACACACTCAAGCGTCTGCGGGCTGAAGGAAGGAAGTGAATCCAGGGTGAACTGCAGCCCAGGGGACCACAGGCCCTTGAGGGGAGGCGTGTCAGCCAGCTTTGCTCTGTCAGGCACTACCAGGCCCTGTGCCAGGGAGCCCCCCACCCCTGCAGGACCCCCACTGGGAGCCACGCCCTGCAGGGCCCCAGGATAGTGCAGACGGGCCCCGGGCGGCGAGTGGTGTGTGACCCACAGAACTCCTGGCCCAGCCTCAGGACGCCAGCAACCCCTGGCTTTCCACTCTGTCCCCCATGCGTGGTGTCCCAGGCATGCCAACCCTTTTAAAGCCACCAAACTGGCTCCGGATGAGCCGGATGGCGGTGGGCCCTTGAAGACCCTGGCTACTCAAATGCCGCATAGCAGCGGGTCTGCATCCATGTTTGGGAGATGGACGGGAAACTGCTGCAGGAGGCGGGGGGACCCACGGGGTTACTACCGTGCCCGCGTGGGGTGTGCAGAGTGACGCTGGGATCACTGCGGAGCTCAGACCCAGCCTTCTCGGACCCAAGCCCGTGGGATGCCCAGAATTCCTTTCGGGGCTGAGGGGCTCGCTCTGCTGGTGGCAGCTTTGGGTCAAGAGGCCAAGGTGACCGGGGTCCCTGGGTGGAGGTGGGGAGGGGCTGAGAGGAGCAGAGGCTGGAGAGTCAGGCAGGTCCCCCGGGAAAAGCGTGGGAGGCCGGCCGATCCGGGGGTCTCAGTGGCTCCCTGAGACTCTGGCAGCTGTGTTTGGCAGGAGGGACCGTTGCCCAGAGGAATTCTGCTCCAGGAGGAAAGGGGCGGAGCTCTGCTGTTGGGCGTACTTCGCTCTTTACTGTTGATGCTGGTTCTGTTCGTTGAGTCCTGCAATGATCCCTTGCGCTGTGGGAGCGAGGGGTCAGGGCTGCGGAGTCCCCGACCCTTGGCTGTGGGGAGTGAGCAGAGCCAGAGCAGAAACCTGTCCCCAGACCTAGCAGACACCGCGGGGGCTCAGGGGTTGGGAGTTCCTGGTGGGGCTGGATGGAGACCCACCTCATGAACTTCGGCCCAGAAGACGTGATGGGGGCATGGGCTGGTGGAGGGGACCCTCCTCGTATCGGGCCCTCGGGGTGGGTGGGACCCAGCCCAATTCAGCACACTCTTGCCAAGCCCGTTCTGAAAGAACTGAACAGAGGGAAATCCTCCCATTTTCTTTAGCAGTTGATTTCAGTGGGTTTGGAAGCTGCTGCTTTTTGGGCATCTGCCCCTTCGTGAATCATTCATGGCTCTTGGCTTGTGGCACCGAGGTGACTAAATCTCAAGCCCTGCTGTTCGTGATAGAGGCAGGAACAGGTGGACGTAGGTGCACGTTATGTCCGAGGGCCGTGGGGACCATCCTGCTACCCCTGGTGTGTCATGGCGACCTGGGGAAAGGTGGCCCTGAACCGGGGTGGGAGGGCTCCGCGGAGGAGGACCACGTGCCCCGGTCCTGTGTGTCCCCAGAGCCTCCCCTAACCAGGTCAGCGTGCCCAGCACCAGCCCCTGGATTCTGGACCCGCTGTTGAGCTGGCCTCGGGGCCTGCAGGGAGCCCAGCTGCTGCCAGGCCTGGTGGCAGCAGCCACCTCTGCTCTCAGCCTAGAGGCCACTGGCCCAGCAGAAGGGAGGCCCTCTGAATGCTGAAGGCCGGCAGGGCAGGGAGGAAGGGAAGGCTCGTTGCCCCGGGGGCTGGTCTTTGCCCTGGAGTTGGCTTCCTGGGCTTGTTTCCACAGATGCTTTGGGAACATTTGGGGCAGAGGCCAGCAGCCCAACAACAGTTGCCCTTCCGTGTCCTGGGACAGGATCCAGGCCCCAGTCATGCCCTGCTTGTCCCTTGTTTCACCCTCCCCGGGTCCCAGCCCCACCTCCGCCCCTCAGAGCCTCTTCTGTCTCGCCCAGGAAATGAGAATAAATTCTGGGCCTGGTGGGCCGGACAGTGAGTGGGCATGTCAGTGGGTGGACAGGGCAGTGAGGGGGTGTGGCAGTGAGTGGACAGGGCAGTGGTGGGCGGGGCAGTGAGTGGACAGGGCAGTGGTGGGCAGGGCAGTGAGGGGTGTGGCAGTGAGTGGACAGGGCAGTGGTGGGCGGGGCAGTGGTGGGTGGGGCCGTGAGGGGTGTGGCAGTGAGTGGACAGGGCAGTGGTGGGCGGGGCAGTGAGTGGACAGGGCAGTGGTGGGCTGGGCATTGGGTGGACAGGGAAGTGGTGGATGGGGCAGTTGGTGGGCGGGGCAGTGGTGGGCGGGGCAGTGAGGAGTGTGGCAGTGAGTGGACAGGGCAGTGGTGGGCGGGGCAGTGAGGGGTGTGGCAGTGAGTGGACAGGGCAGTGGTGGGCGGGGCAGTGTGGATAGGGCAGTGGGTGGGCGGGGCAGTGGTGGGCGGGGCAGTGGGTGGTGGGGCAGTGTGGACAGGGCAGTGGGTGGGCGGGGCAGTGGGCGGGCCGGGCAGTGCGTGGACAGGATGGTAGGGGGACAGGGCAGTGGGTGGATGGCACAGGCACAGATGATTTTCCCTGGGCACTCAGGTCCCCTTGGAGATAGTTCTCCCAGCCAGCTGACTGCTCCCTGCCCGGGCGGCAGGGAGAGAGCTGTACTTTTCTGTATCGTTCACTGCCTGCAAGGCAGCTAATGCACACGAACCAGCCAGACCCGGTCAGCTCCGGGTCAGCCCAGCGGGGTCTGCTCAGGGGGCCATCAGCCCCTGAGAAGTGCAGCAGAGGTGGCGTCACTAACTCCCTCTGAGTCCGGCCTCTGGGTGGAGGCAGCTCCACTGTTATGTGGTAATCCAGAGGAGAGCTAACTCACTGGTCTGGAGGGCTGCTCAGCAGTCATCTAACTAGCGCCCCTCACGCCAGGCCCAGTGGGCTCCAGGACCCCCGGGAGCCAGCTCCATCTCTGCGTCCAGCAACAGGGGCCAGCACTGGAGTCCGTGCCAGGCCGAGCCAGGAGAGGGAGGGCAGTCCTTCCTCACTGCCTGGAAGGTCTCCCTGACCGTGTGCTCCCCTGGGGGATGGGTGCCCCCCAGGACAAGGACGTGCGTCTGCTGAGCGTGCCCAGGGAAAACCCGTCGGAAGGCTGTGGTCCTAACTGCCCATCCCCAGTGCATCGTTGGGCATTGGATCACTTGGTCATTCAACACACAGCCACTGAGCACCTGCTGTGTCCCTTCCAGGCTGGGTACCGGGAGTACAGAGGTGAATAAGACCAGCGGGTCCCTGCCCTACAGGAGGGCCCACGTCATCTGGCAGGGGAGACAGATGGGCAGGTTCCAGGGTGCAGGATGCTTGCCTGTGACAGGGGGAGGGACGGGGCCAGCTGGATGGGCCGCAGGGTGAGGGGGAGGCCAGCTTCCCGGAGCTGAGACTTGGCAGGTGTGCGGGAAGGTGGGTCACAGGGCCCAGCCCTGTTCTGACTCTGGGTCCCGAGTCTGAGGAGCCGCGATCTGCTGGGGATTGAATGTGGGTCTCAGAGCCATGGCAAGGGGCGGCCCTGTGTCAGCTGAGTAGCTGGAGAGGAGCTCCTTGCGTGGAGAAGGCGGCCGGGGACAGCCGGGCGGGCTCCTGCTCTGGTGGGGGCAGAGGGAGTCTGGACTGACCGGGTTGGTCCCCCAGGCTGCGGGTCTCCACGGTTACCGTGTCAAGAGCCCATGTCCTTCCCCACCCCCACCCCCAACCCCCAACCCGGGGCACAGAGGTCCGGGCTGCTTACTGCGGGGGGACCTGGGAGGAAGCAAGAGCCCCTGCGCTGACTATGAGGCCGCTGAGCAGGGAGAAGACAGGCTTGTTGAGATGGTCCCAGAGGCCCAAACGCAAGGACGGGGTGACTGAGCATGAGTGAGAACGTTTTAGTGGAATTCGCAGTGGCCGCCGGGGTGGGAGAGCAAGCCTTGGTGTTGGACTCTGCCTCTGCCCAGCTGTGTGACCTTGGGCAAATCACTAGCCCTCTCTGAGCCTCATCCCCTAGGCTTTAAGTTGGAGATGAGTGGGTGCTGACCCCTCACTTGGTGTCCATGCAGCTTGTGTGTGACCTTAATGAGAACCAGGCGCCCCCGTCCCTGTTGTAGGACGACGCTTCCCAGGACCAGGCTGAGCGGTGGGGACAGGGCTGGGTGAGCTGCCCGGCCCTTTGCTGGTGTGAACAAGGCCCTGGAGAACACAACTGGGTATTGGGTTTGATTGTGAGGCTCCTTGGAACGAATTGGAGTCAGGGTAGGGAGAAAGTGAGAGAAAGCCCAGGTCTCCTGACTCTGGGAGAATCACCTGGACTCGGCCCCCTCGTGTCTGGGCTCCCTGACCTGTGGGACGTGGGGACGCCCTGGCCCTTTCCAGGGCTGGGAACCTGGCACAGGGAGGGGAGCACCGTACAGCCACCCACCTGCCTGCTCGGGACCCTGAAACGTGCCAGAGCAAACCCAGGCGCCCGCGGCCGCTCAAAGAGCCCGAGCCCCCTTCCGTCAGGGTCATGGTGACAGTAAGCCGGTGCTGCCCCACCTGTGCCAGGAAGTGTCCCTCTTGGTCTGGGGGACAGTTCTTGTGCCACTGCTGCAGCTCTCAGCTTAGGGGCACTTTTCTTTTAAAACAACCAGTGTTCGTCACCTTTGCAAAGAAGGGGCTTCCTGCCGTGAGCTGGAATAAACTGAACTGAAATAAAAGTAAGGATGATTTACCAGTGCCAAGCCCCTAACAGGCTGTGCCTGAGTCCTCAGAAACAGAAAGCACCTTCCAAGCAGGTTTCTCCATTTCATAGAGAAGGAAGCTGAGAGTCAAAGTTTTCTTTCAAATGTATTAAATGTGTGCGTACATCATTTTTGCCTAGTAAAATAGGCAACCTGGCCACAGGGGCAGTGATAAAACAGACCCAGTGTTACTGGCCTCCGACGGTGCATCTCCTTTGCAACAGCACTTGACGTTGTGTTTTACTGGGGGTGGCCGAGCCTCAGGGGTCCGGCTGAGCTCCTTGAGGGACCCCAGCCCCTGCCTCCGAGGGGCCCGGGGAAGCAGGGCAGGCCTCAAGAGGATGCCAGGGTCATAACTGGGGCAAGGAGAGGGGATGGACCAGCTGGACGAGTGACCGAGCGCAGAGATGACCACAGAGCAGCACACCCTCGCCCTCTTCTCTTTCCCTTCTAGATGCAGAACCAGGCTTCCAATCAGGTTTACCCAGGCACCACCCCCTATGCCTTTCAGGTTTGTCCCTCCCACTACCGTGTCGGCCTCACATCTGGTCCTGGTGTTGTCCCATTCTCGCTGGTGTTGTGCTGAGTGTAGCCAGACCTGGGGGTCATCCACTTGGCGGGGGTCTATGATGGGTGTTAGCGTCCTGGGGCTGCCATACAAAATGCCACAGACTTGGGGATCTGAACAGCAGATATGTATTTTCTCACAGTCCTGGAGGCTGGACGTCCAAGATCAAGGTGTGGGCAGGTTGGTTTCTCCTGAGGCCTCTCTCCTGGGCATGTAGAGGGCCGTCTTCTCCCTGTGTCCTCACATGTCATCCCTCTGTGCATATCTGTGTCCTAGTCTCCTGTTCTTCTAAGGACACCAGTCAGATTGGATCCAGGCCTGTCCTAAAGACTCTGTTTAAACCTAATTGCATCCTTAAATGTCCTATACCTCCAAATACAATCACATTCTGGGGAACTGGGGTGTTGACTTCAACGTATGAGTTTTGGAGGGGTGCAATTCAGTTCATAATGCGGCCCCTCCCAGGCTGCTGGCGTCATTGCAGCGGGTGTGGACCACTGAGAGGGGCTGGACAGAATTCCAGAGGGTGGGAGGAAGGGGCCTGCTTAGAAAACAAGAGAGGAGCCGTGAGTGGGTAGGGAGAGGGGGGCCCTTTGTGGAGATGGGTCCCGTTTAGACGGGGCACGTGGGAGGTGTGGAGAGTTAGGTACGTGGGTGGTCCCAGCAGGGATGAGGGCCGCCGAGTCAGACAACAGAGGCGGGGCTGGTGGAACGAGCTGCAGTACATCCCCCGTAATCGACATGGAGAATACAGTCTCTGAGCAGCGCAATTCTGCCTTTGCCGTTGGAGCACGCAGAAACACGGAAACTGCATCGCTTGCTCTCATCCTCCGAAAAACAGATAATCTTGACGCCGTGAAAGCTTGGTGATCACGGGAGCGATTCCGGCCGGCGCTGAAAGCGTGGCTGCGTTGCTTGCAGCCAGGGTCACCTGCTGTGTCTTCTAATTACAGCTGTGCTGTCGTTCATTCAAGCCTGCGTGTTTATTTTAACAATTCTTTCAACCTGCAAATGAAAAGTATCTCGTGAGCCGGCATTTCTGTTGGAGTGTAATTGCCTCTGAAAGGTTCTTCGCGTTGACAGTCTGCCTCAGCCTCCTCCTATCTCCTCCTCTCCTAGGAAACCAGAACCTCTGCAGAGAGCATCATTTCCGCCCCTGCTTCCAGCACCTCAGGGTCTCCGAGCCGCGTGATTTATGTAAGTTGGATTCTCTCTGTGGAGAGTGGGGAGGGGCCCCGGGGCCTGGGGTCGTTGCTGAGAGTGCCCTCGGAGTGGGGGACCGGGGCCAGCACCGCGCCGGAGGCCGCGGGAGAGATTGGTGCAGACCGTGAGGCTGGGTCGGAGCCCCCAGTGTGGATGTGCTGTGTGACCACGGCTGCCCGGGATATGGCGACAGGTGCGCAGAGATGTGTGCTCACAGCTGTGACTACAGAGGTGTCGGTGAGTCACACCCGCATCCCCACAGCCAGGACTCACCTGCGTAAATAACACTCGGGCACGTGGCACAAGTAACGGTGCAGATCTGTGCCCGCCGCTGTGGAAAGTTCCTAACGTGTTTTTAGAAGATGCATGTGAAGGGTAATACGTGTTATGTGATCCCATTTTCGTTGGTGTGTGTATGTATTTGTGTGTACATGTATGTACGGGTACGTGTGTGTGTGTATGTGCGTATGTGTGTACGCATATGTGTATATGTGCACGTGTGTGTGCGTGCGTGTGTATTATGGGTATGGGTATTTGTGTGTGTATGTGTGTACGTGCACATACAAGTCTAAAAATGATTGGGAACATTTTAGCGAATAGTTAATAACAGTTACCTCTGGGTGGTGGGATTAGAAATGGAAGGTGATTGTTGTAATTATTTGCTAGTTTACTCGTCTAAGTGGCGAACGTCATTGTCTGGGAAAGAGCCTGTGCAGGGTGGGGGAGGGGAAGGGGGGCGAGCCCTGGGCTGGGTGTCTTGACCCAGCTGCACACCCGAAGGACAGCCGGTGACTTGGGACAAGTCGCCTCTCTCATCCCCCCCGCCACCCGGCCAGGGCCTCATTTTTCTCTCACATGATGGAGATGGGATTCGCTCTTCTCAACACTGCTTTTCACTCCCCGAACTCTCATTCTAGTTGGGCTAGGGCTATTCCTGACCCGAATTCCGATGGGTGATAATAACAAGGGTTCTAGTCCGGAGGGTAAATTGCAGGATGACCCTTTGCAGATGCAAACCCGGAGGCTCAGAAAGGCAGCATGAAGTCACCAGGCAGCTGTGTGCCCTTGGGCGAGATGTTAGCCTCTCTGAGCCTCTGAGAGCTCACCTGTACCTGGGGACCCACAGTGCCTGCTGCCCAGGGCCACTGAGGTACTGAGTGGGAGGCCCCGGGCCCAGCCCTGAGCCCAGAGGGAAGACCGGCAACACTCGCTCGCTGGGATTACTGTTATGACATCTGTGCTCGTTTGCCGGGGCCGCCGTAAAGTACCGCAGACCAGGGGGCTTCAACCACAGAAATGTATCTTCTCACTGTCCTGGAGGCTGGGAGTCTTGAGTGAAGGTGTCTGGAGGGTTGGTTCCCTCCGAGGCCTCTCTCCTGGACGTGTAGACGGCCGTCTTCTCCCTGTGTCCTCACGTGGTCGTCCCTCTGTGTCCTAATCTCCTCTTCTCAGAAGGACACCGGGCGCACTGGATCAGATCCCACCCTAACGACCCCTTTTTACCTTCATCACCACTTTAAAGGCCCATATCACCAAATGTAGTCACTTCTGTGGTGCTGGGGGCTAGTGGTTCAACATAGAAATTTGGGGGGACACGATTTAGCCCCTAATACCATCATCATCATGAATAATAATAATAATGACTATTATTATTTGGATGAGATAGTATTTGTGAAGCACTCGACATGCGGCCAGGCATGGTCATGTCCCCAGACTGCAGCAGCTGCTGCTGGTAAACTGCTCATTAAACATGAACTATTATTTTTTGAACAAATTGGTGTTTGTAAGAGGCTTAGGTACGGTAGTGACCACGTAACCGTGCAGTGAGCAGGGACAGTGGTCTCTGTGATCACCGTTGCTTTAAAGGCCATGCAGCGGTAAGCAGCGGAGCTGCCTTTGAACCCAGGTCTCCGCCACCACAGAGCTTGGGTTCTTCCCGGGGAATCTCGCTGCTCAGTGCTGAAAACCAGCCCTGCTGGGTCCCTTCTTCCACCTGGCAGTTCTCAGCACAGCCAAGTCCACGCCCCTTGATCGGGTCACATGGCCTCCCCGCCCTTGGGGAACACGAACTTGCCAAGGGTGACGTTGGGCAAAGAAGTTGCCCACCAGCTGGGTGTGCCTTCAGCCGAGGTAGATTCCAGCTGGTCGCACCGTCCCAGCTGAGATAGACTTCTTGCTCAGCTAATAAGAGTGTGCTGGATTCCAGTTTTAACCAGAAGGCCTTGAAGTGTACACAAGGCTATATTTTTTTAAAATTAAAAATTAAAACAATAAATAGAAGACCTCGGGCGAATTCATTGAATCCTGCCTCCTGAAATCTGAAGCACCAGTTGTTAGTTTGACACTGCAGAGGTGCCTTCAGTCCTGGGTACCAAGGAGCGTACTCTGCTGTCTCCTCTTGCCTCTCGGCATCCCGGTTAGGTGCGGCTCAGAGAGGCGCAGAAGCTAGTCTGTGTCACAGCCTCCGAGTCATGGAGTCACCGTCCAAGGACCCGCATCCGTTTCCAACACACGGACTCCCAGCACCATGGCCAGCGCCCAGCCGGGAGACGCCCCACCCTGGCCGTCCCTCCCAAGTCAGGGCTGGTATCAGCACCAGTCGGCAGGGTACATCCATGCAGTTCCTCCACTGAGGAGCCGAGAGTCTGGCCAGGCCTGCCCTTCTTACCTCAGGCTCAGCCCCTGCTCTTCCTTCCGTCTCCCTGTTGGTATCTCCTGTCACCCTACTGTGCACCCGACTCTGCTCGGTGCTGGGCACACTCAGGACCTCAGGACGGCGGTCCCAATCCATGCACCAGCTCAGCGTGCTTAAAAGAATGCCAGCCGCCTGGGACCCGCCTGCTGTGGGACGGTTGTTCTCAAATGCAGCCTCCTCTCCCTCCCTCTCCCTTCCTGCCCATCAGGAAGAGATCAATTCCCCGTGATGTCCCTGTGCGCGGGAATGGCAGGGAATTTATCATGTGATGTGGCTGTCGTCTCCCACACGGGCTGTGAGCTCCTGGCGGGCGGGGGCCGTGCCTCACTCACCTTAGTATCTAGGATAAAACATGCACGCAGTAGGTGCTCAATAAACTGTGGGTTTTTAAAAGTAATCTTTTCACTGCCTTTTTCTGTATTACAAATGTAACCCACATTTATTAGCAAAAAAATAGTGATTGGCGCAGAGGTGAAAATGAATACCATTTATAATCCTCCCAGCCAGAGTAGCCACTGTTAATATTTTGAAGTATGCCCTTCAGGTCTCTTTTTCTCTGTGTGTGTGTATTTTTTTTTAACAAAACGAGGTCACGTGGTCACATTGGCTATATTGTTTTGTAACCTTTCTTCACCATGGCAATAAAGCAGTGAGTCGGCATAGCATAAAAGCAGCATCATTAGATTATATTATCGGTAGGATTATATTATAGCTAGAACATCATCTATGGTCGTATCTTATTATTATTTGTTATGCTGGATACAGTGTAAGGGAGAAGAAAGCTAAGGGAAAACACTTGTACATACACACACTCCAGTGGCCTTCCGCCAATTAGACAACATAGCCCACTGTCATGGCAACCGCCACAGGACTTGGATGCAAGGAAATGCATCTGTGAGCCCCACTGGGCAGGACAAATGCTGAGGAGCCAGGAGCACAGCCATGTAGCCGGCCAGCTGGGGGCGGGCAGACTTCTTTCTGAGCAGGGTCGTGTTGGTGGCAGTTGGCATCTTCGGGCTGCCTCCCTGACCCCCGCTGTCAGGGCAAGGCGGGCACTGCTGACTGTGCAGCCGGGGCTGAGAAAGCCAGCGGGCACTGAGTGCTGTGATCACAGCAGGACAGAGGCGGGCGGTGGACACAGCCTCCACAGTGACCTGTGAATACCGGCCTCTCCCAGCCCCGCGGCAGCATCGCCCTTTATGTCGAGCCGTGTTGATGGTCACGAAATCCAGCAGATGGACAAGGCCCAGGTGGTACTCCCGTTTTCAGGGGGAGACAAAGACCCAGAGAACCCAGCTGGCTTTGGCAAATGCGCGATCGATTCTAGTTCCATTCGGCATGCCTGCCCCGAGGACCTGTGCCGTGTCAAGCGTGGAGCTAGGGAGAGGGACTCCATGGTGAATCAGGGTCCTGAACCCCCGGGAGCCACCAGCCTTAGGAGAAAAGGAGACAGATGTGCCCACAAAATCAGCACCTTTACTCACAGGAGAAAAACATCCACCTCAGGTGGCGGAGGGGAAGCAGGCTGAATCTGGAAGGACCAGAGGATGAGCCGGGCAGAGAGGCCTGGGAAGGGCATTTCGGAGAGAGGGAACAGCATGCACCAAGCCCTCATGTAACTGAAAGTGCGGTCCGGCTGCTCGCTGCTCAAAAGCCAATAAAGAGGCAAGGTTGGTGGAAAGGAAACTTTGCTTTATTTTGGATGCCGGCAACCAGGGCGGGGTAGAGGAGGGCGGACTCCTGTCCAAAGGCTGACTCCCCCCGCTGACAATCACTGGGCAAGAGCTTTTATAGACGGAGGGAAGGGGCTACGTGCAGAAACTGCACAGTCAGCTCTGACAGTCATCTTGAAATTGGTCATCGGTGGTCTGACCAGCGTCATCTTGATTGTTTTAAGTACGGTTAGTCTTCAGTTCCAGGGTCAGTTTGTTCCCATTTCCTCGAGGGCAGTTCTCAGAATTGTGGCCACTTATGTCATGGCTACAGTCTGGTCATCATGTAGTTAACTTCTTCCACCTGGTAGGGGTTTCAGTATCTGCAAGTCAGCTCCCAGGATACAGCTCAGAATATTATCTGTAGCCCTTAAGGAGGAACTAAAGGTCTTTGACTTTGCTTAATGATTATTATTATTTGGTCTCCTTTGACTGTTTTCCTTTGTTTCTGCATCTTCTCACTTATCTGATTAAACTTATTCTTTGGCTGAAGATTTTCTACAGACAAAAGGCAGGCAGAGGACATGGCTGGAAACACCATAGGGTCCCGCTCTGTTTCACTCAGGCTCTGGATGTTCTGGAAACTGTAAGGAGTTGAGCATGACAAGGGGCATGGGTGGGGGAGTGAGAGGCTTGGAGGAGCAGATACACAAGGGCCAGATCCCCAGGGGCCTGAGTTCAGAGTTCCCCGGAAGGCAGAGAGGAGCAGCTCAAAACTGCTGATCTGGTGGCACCACAGTTACAAACGACAGACTCAGGGTTTGAACTCAGGTCTTCTGAACGTTGCCCAGGGTTCCCAAGGGAATCGCCAGAGATCTGAGACATCAGGTGTTCACTCTCTCAACCTACGTCACAGATGGCAGGGATTGCCCCTAGCGTACCCAGCGACTCATGCGAGCCTTGGAGTTGGTGGTCAGGGAAGTCTTCCTGGAGGAGGTGGGCTGCCGGACTTCAGAGGATGAAGGAAATCTGGAGGGTGGAGGCTGAGCCTGGCACACTGGGGGAGCAAGGAGGAGACACCTTATGATGAATGGGCTGGAAACATCAGGGCCAAGTTTGGAAACTGCAGTGAGGGCTGTGTCACCCATCCCGGAAGGGGCTGCCGGAGGATGTGAGCTGGAGGACGACGGGGTGCAGCTGGAGTGTGAGCGACGTGGCCCTGGTGGAGAGGAGAGCCATGGTGGGGAGCATGGCTCTGGACTCAGACAGCCTGTGTCTCCTCCCTGGCTGTGTGACTCTGGGCAAGTTACCCAGCCTCTCTGGGCTCCGGTTCTGCCTCTGTGAAGAGGAGGTCCTGTGAGTGCCCCCTGGGCTCAGCCCAGTGCTGTCCAGGGCAGAGGGCGTAGTGTCACGCTGCTGTTGGGGTGTTTGTTAGAAGAATTGCTGGCAGGACAACCCCCCAGAGGCTGTGGCTGGATAGGGACGCGGGCAGTGAGGGCCTTGACCAGAGCCACCTGGGTCTGGGAAGGGGCAGAGAGGAGGGCGGGGGCAGCACTGACCTGGCCGGGGGCACCGAGGGAGGCCGGGGTTGAGATGAGGGTTCCTGCTGGGTTTGGGGGTCGAGCCGAGCCAGCGGGGGCAGCCCCAGTGGCCAGCTTTGCCTGTGGCTGGCAATGCCAGGCTGAGATTAATCCTCAGAGGGGACCCGGGGGAAGGAGGTGACTGGTGTGTCAGCTCCAGGAGGGACGGGAGCCTGGGCATCTGCCCCACCAGGAACTGGCTCGTGCTGGGAGCAGGCTGGGGCCTCACGTCCTCTCTTCCGTTGGGCTCGTGGGCTGTAAACATTCCATCGGCGCTGGAGGGGTGCTGCAGGGACACGGGGACTGAGACCGGTATTTGGGGGGGAACCTCGGCCCTGCTGTGAGAGCCAAGCCAAGGTGGCCACCCCGCTCCAAGGCCTGTCCTGTCACGCGCCCCCAGGCAGCCCCCGGAGCCAGGAGGAGGGGCCGGCGGGCGGTGCAGGGGAGGCCGGACCCAGTCGCAGGGGAGCGAGCACCCAGGTGGACCTCACCTAAGCAGATGTGGTGGCCCCAGGTGCGTCACCACAAGTGAGCACCTCTGCAGTGACCTTGCTGAGGTCACACAGCTGGCTGGCAAACCACAGGCAGTTGGCTGCGTATTGAAAGCGCTCCAAAGCCCTGAGTGTATGTGTGTGAGTGGCTGGGTAGGGAGGTGTGTACGTGTGTACTAGTTTGGGTGGGTGAGGTTGTGTGGGTGCGAGTGAGTGTGTGGATGTGTGGGTGTGTCAGTGTCTCCCCTCCCCAGTTGTAGGCAGGCACGTTCCCTGTGTGCGTGCATATGTACACACCTGTGTGCATACGTATATTGTGCGTGCAGGCCTGCATGTACGTGTTGGGTGTTTGCATGTGTGCATTCATGCATGCACACATCGTGCATGTGTTTAAATGCATGTATGTACATCTTTTACGTATGTGTGTATTTTATGCATGCACACACGTGTGTATGTGCGTTGCATGCATACAAGTATACTATGTGCATGTGTATCTATGCGTGCATCCATGTGTGCATTTGTATGCATGTCTACATGTGTGTGTTTTCTGTGCCCGCATGCACATTATGTGTGTGTGCAGGTCTTTGTGTTTGTATGTATGCATCCAAGTGTGTATGTATGCATGCATGCATATATGTGTGTATGTGTTTTCAGTGCCCGCACACGTGTATTTGTTTACACGTACTATGTATGTATGCAAGCATAGATGTGTGTGTGTGTGTGGTTGTGTGTGTATTTAGACCACGGGCTGAGTTCTCACTGTCTGTGGGGACGCAGGCCCGTGTGCCACGAGGCTTCCCCACGCCTTTGCCCCTTGGCCCCATTTTGCTCAGACCCACCTCTACCCATGGCTGCCAAGCGACCACGCCTCCAGGTGTGGGTCTGACCACCCCCTCGGCTTTTTCCTTCCTCTTGCAGGCCAAGCTGGGCGATGAGATCCTTGACTACAGAGACCTGGCCGCTCTCCCTAAGAGCAAGGCCATCTACAGCATCGACCGCCCCGACATGATCTCCTACTCGCCCTTCATCAGCCACTCGGTGGGGGACAGGCAGAGCTGCAGCGAGGTACGGCCCTGCCCGGCCCGGGGCCAGCCTGCGGGGCGTGGCACCCATAGCCGGTCCCCTTGGCGTCCGTCCCCACGGCCGTCCGGCGGCCTCAGCCTACTTTACCCCCTCAGATAACCTGCGCCTCCTCTTTAAAGAATTCCCAGTGTGCTCTGGCCCCGAGCTGCCCCTCACAGACACACTGACGGAAAGGGTCTGGACAGGCCCCCTCGGCGGGGGCAGAAAGCAGGAATCTCGCTGGCGATCAGGAAAGTGACAGGAGCAAAGCGAGAGTCTCTTTATTTTCTTAAGTTGGGCTGATGTTCATCATCGGGAAATGTATCCTGTTCCTTTGTCCAGAACGCTCCAGGCCATGCTCCGGCTCTCCCAGCCCTGGTCTGTCCCCCCGTCCCGTGAAGTCCCCGGGCTGGTTTGACCCCTGGTTGAACCACAGACAACTTCTTGCCCGCTGTCCCATGGGCAGTGTCCTTGGCTGGGCCTTCCTAATCACGGCTGCTCCTCTCCGTTTAACCTGGAATTTGCTGATGAACTCGCTTTTCCTTCTTGAGACTTCAGTGTGACCGGGCCATGGGGGTGGCTGGGATGGAGAGGAGGCGTGTTTGGCCAGCTGTCGGCCGTGTCTGTGTGCCGGTCACGTGTGGTGGCCCGGCATGGGCGCCCCACTCTGAGTCTCCCAAGGTGTAGCCGAGGCTCCGGGGCGCCGGGCTCGATGGGGTCGTGCAGGCAAGCCCAGCCTGGCAGACACCTGCTGTGGTCCAGCAGCTGGCACGGCTGCAGGGCGTGAGCGCAGGGCGGGGACAGCCCAGGGGTCCAGAGGTTCACAGCACACTCACCGGTCACGCCGCGGTGGCTGGTCCTTGTCGCTGATACCACAGTCGTCACCCGTTCCTCAGGCCCGCTCTCACTCTGCACTGACCCTGGGCTTCTGCGTCGCTCCACTTCCTGTGGCCCGGCACTTTGGGAGTGACCGTCCCAGGATGTAGAAGAGAAGACGAGGGTGAGGGAGAACGAGTTGGGCCCAGGACCGTGCGGCTCACGGGGGCAGAGCTGGTGCTCGGGCCCTCGTGGCTGACTTTGGCCACTGCTGCCTCCGTGCCGGCTGCGGCCATTGCCCAGAGCGAGGTATTGGGGTTCTGTCCCTCCTCCATCTCGTGGGACCTCGAGGCCTCTGCCCTCCGCAGGCGCTGCCATGCCCCGGCTGGGAGGCTGCTCAGAGGTGGTCTCCGTGGGAGCCCTTCTGTGGGTAAATGGTGGAGTGGGCCACAGGACGTGGGTCAGCGCGCTGAGCTGAACAGACACTGGCCTCGGGGCCGGACCGCTTCTCCTGCTTCTCTGGAACTGCAGCCTTCCAGCAGTTCATCCGAGTGTGGGAAGCTAGCAGAGGGAAGAGCAGTGGGCTGGAAGCACAGAGATCTGCCAGCCTTTCTGAGCCTCAGTCTCCCCGTCCATGAAATGGGAAGATTGGGAAACACTTTCCCCTTGCCGTGCTAATGGTACGAGCAAACGTCCCCAGTCGCCAGGGCTCCTCCTCAGAAACTCTCCACAGTGTCTTCCTACCTGTCCAGGAGGTGGGGAGACAGGTGAGCTTTCCTGCCTGGAAGCCCCATTTCCAGAGCCCCTTCTGCCACGCGCTCCCTCCCTAAGTCCTGGTAACACGTCTGTAGGTGGCAGGCAGTGCTCACCTGCTCCAGTGGGAGGTGCCTGGCCGGGGAGGCCGGTCACCTCTCCCCAGGGCCCCGATGACCCCCCCACCCCGCCCACTGGTCCTCACCCCAAGCCCCGAGGCTCCGAATCACGCTTCCTTTCTCTGGACCCCTTTTCTCTCTTCTGAAGAAACCCGAGGGTGATGGGCTCGCAGGGTGTGGCCACCCAACGCCCGGAACCAACAGTCTTCCCTTCGGAAATGGGTCCTCGTGGGGGAGAGGCAGGGCGGGGGCGGGCCAGGATGAGACAAGGTCCAGGCTCATCCGCACAGAGCACTGTCCTGGGGGCCTTTTCCTCGGGTGCCATTGACTGTATGTCTCCAAAAAGGAGGTTTTGGAACGTGTGTTGGGTCTCGTGCTAGGGTTCCCTCCCGTGTGGAGGGGGGTCCGTGGTGCAGCTGAGCCTGGGCCGGGGTGCTTTCCTCCCCGAGTGACCACCAGGCGCCGGGCCTAACGGGTAACTCTATGTTGTGTCCACAGTCCCCTCGGCTGCTTTCGCCAACGCCGCCTGAGGTAACTGCCCCCGGCCCACCCCGTTTGCTCATGGCGCTGCCGCCCGGATGGTAAAGATAACCGCCCGAGGCGCCCCTGGAGGGTCTCCCAGGCCCTTGACTGCGGCCTCTGACTGTGGCATCAGGCCGTGACCCTCTGAGGCTGGGGCGTCCTCCTCGGCGTCGGTTGTTTTTATAATCATATCTCATCTGCATGCTTCCCTTGCGTCTGTCGGTCCTGCGATGCGGACACCTGGGACACCTGTGTCTGACCTGAGGTCTGGGTCACGGCTTTCTTTAGAGAAAAAGTCCAGGGGCTGGGTTAGCCTGGGCCACCTCACGCGCCTCCAAGTGGGACTTGTGGGAATATCCTGGGTCCTCGAGGACACATGTGCTGAAAGCGTTTCTCTATCAAATAGCACGAACTAGCAGCCCGCTGTTTTTTCTTGTTTCTCAAAACTGATCCGCGACATAGACAGCCACCAATCAGACTCCAGTCCGCATGGGCGTCAGACCTTGGGTCCAGGAACGCGACAGCCAAAGCCTGCATGTGGGCACCTAGCACCGAGCTGCCACGCCCATGTGTGGCCGCGAGCCCTGGGCACAGCGCAGGCGAGAAGACAGGACATCTGTGTGGTGTAAACTGGCCAGCGGGGCTGTGCAGAGGATGCTGGGGCTGGAGACTAGACTGCAGGGCTGTAGCCATCCCAGGGGAGAGCGCGTGCCCATGGCCGGGATGGGCCAGGCCAGAGGGGCTCGGGGTGAAGCGTGGGTGGGGCCTAGCAGGTGTGCGCCCAGCATGAGGGCTGCCTGAGCGGAGCGCGCAGGTGGGCACACAGGCAAGCTTTGAGGACAGTGGTTCCGTGGGTTCTGCTAAAGAGCAAACCCTAGGAGGCGGGAGGTCAGCTTGGAAGGGCGTGGGAGCCGTGAGCGCCAGACCCAGACTCTCCCATCGCTCATCCCACGCCAGCCTGCGGGGGCAAAGCGGCAGCGTCCACCCCACGGCAGGACGCTGGCCCGTGTCATGACTCAGGCCAACGTGCCGAGCTGTGGCAGGCGGGCGGTCTGCTCTGCCCCCGTGCCGTGGTGCCCCGCCATCTCACGCCACCTGTCACCTGCCCTGACCACTCCGGACAGCGGCCGTCCTGCTTGAACGGAGTCTGCGTTGTCAGTGCTTGTGGGTCTGACTCAGCTGGGCCTCTGGGCCGGGGCGGGGGGGCTTCTTCTTACTGCCCGCACCTGGGGAGTCCCCATCAAGGCCGGGGGGAATACAGAAGCTCAGTGGTTCTCAAACTGTGTTCCAAGGGGGCCTTGGGTGCCGGGAAGGATGGGGCAAGAGGGGAGCTGAAAGACATAGGTGGGTGCAGGTGTCTCTGCCTCCTCTGTGGGAGCCCCAGCTGCAAGGAGGGGCTGCTGGAGGCGTGGGCGGGACCCTGCCCTCCAGTACCTGGCAGGCACAGGGACAATGCTCAGGCCGAGGGGAGTGTCAGCACCAAGGCCAGCCCCCATCTGGCTCTGCAGATGTGCCCTGGCAGGTGGGGGGACTGCGTCCTGGGGCCATGTTGAGTCAGCCTCTTGGGTCAGGAGGGCAAACGCCCAGTGGAGGGCGGAGGGGTGGGTGGATAGGGGTGGGCAGTGCTCTCGGCTCCAGGGTTCACCAGGCTGTCTTCTCCCAGGGGGATCAGGATGACCGTTCCTACAAGCAGTGCCGGACCTCCAGCCCGAGCTCCACCGGGTCGCTCAGCCTCGGCCGTTACACCCCGACCTCGCGGTCGCCCCAGCACTACAGCCGTCCAGGTACATGCCCCCCGCGGCCTCTTTTACCCCCAGGAAGCTGTGCTTCTTGTGGCTTTTCCTCTTATGAGTCTGTCTCTTACTTTAGCTCCTGGAAAAATGACCAGCAGGGTGTGGGATTGCCAGTGGGTGATGGAGAGCCCGTCCTTTTAATGACATAATGAAAAGGCCCTCTCCTGCCGGGGCAGGGAGGTTAAGTGCAGAGGCAGCTGGTTACACCGTTGGTTAGAGGAGCCTGCCTGTGAAACACACAAGGCAGCGCTGAGCACGTAGAATCCAGCTAGTGTGTCAGTAGCAAGAGATGTCAGGAAGGTAAAACAGCACAGAGGGCAGGAGACCAGAAGTCACTTAGTTGCAAGCTCGCGTGGTTCTGGGAAGGTTTGCACTATGAAGACAAAATCAACGAACAAAAACTAGAGTCAGCATATGCATTGACACTTCACTGGTAGCTGGGTTAGTGGCCCCAAGGACAGCTGTCCCCATGGGAAAATTTGCAAGGGGCCACTGCCAGCCCCCTCCCAGTGGGGAGAAGCCCGAGGAGGGTCCTCTACACCATCCCACCTCATCCCCTGCCTGGCGCCCAGCTATGTATTCCATTCCTTTCCCTTTTAAAAATCCGCGTTGCCCTCAGTGTGTCCAAGCCGCAGGGATTCTGCACAGAGGCTGCTTCTTGAGGGATTTTTCCAGGCATCTCCTCCTCGGCCAGCTGTTGCATGTCTCCATCCTCACCTCCATGGACTCAACTCTGATTTTTGCAGCCTTTGTGGAAAAATCAAAACTCATTCATTTGCAAAGTTATTTTCATGGACTCCCTGCGATGGGCCTGGTACATCCTGCTCAGTAGATGTTTGGAAAGTGGGTGAGTGAGTGAGTGAATGAATGAATGAATGAGTGAGTGAGTGACCAGGCGAGCAGGTGAGTCCAGGAGAAGGGCTGTCAGCCTCTGCTGACCCCTGACCACCATATTTGGGTCTTCTGGCCTTGTTGCTTGTGCCCGGTCAGGTGGTCACCCCAGAGCCAAGACCCAAATCTCTCCTGGGCAAGGCCGGGGTACCTGTCAGGTGACAGATCACTCCCTGGTCTGGCCAGCTGCCCTCCACCTGGGCCCTGGATCCCAAGGAGCCCCCTAAGTGGGGCAGTGGGCAGGGCTCAGGGGCCAGCAGCTCCCACCCAGCAGGCCCGGGGGTGCTGCCACCCTGACCCCAGAGGGCAGGGCTTCCTCACTCGGAACCCGGAGCAGACTGGCCCAGGGCGTACTTAGCGGCCCCCCTCCAGGTGCCTCAGAAAGGTGTGCATTCTTCGAGAGAGGAAGCAGAAATGTTCCTAGCAGAGCGGGGCCTAGGAATATTTTGCGGCTTTGTGGCCATGAGCACAGGGCCGACTCTGACTTGCTCTCTGTTGCCCGCAGCTGGTACTGTGAGTGTTGGTACCAGTAGCTGCCTGTCCCTCTCCCAACACCCAAGCCCTACCTCCGTGTTCAGACATCATTACATCCCCTACTTCCGAGGTAAGGTGCGCAGGGCTGCGGGCTGCGGTGCAGGGCCGGCCGTGCGTCTGTGTCTCGCTCTCCTGCGTCCGCCGCATGGCTTCCCCGAGCCCGTGTCTCAGGCCCGTGCTCCGCGCTTTGTGTCTTGTGTGCCCAGCTCTGTCGGTGTGTAAACGTTCCCAGGAAGTAACTTGTGTCAGGGAGCAAGCGGCGAGGCAGGAAGAGGGGTCTAGGACCTACCCAGCGCCCACCCTTGGGCTGGTGCCCAGAGCCTTTCCCTAAGTCATCTCCTTTTATTTCCCACCTCAGCTCGGCGGGTGTGGGGACCGCTAGCCGTGATTATCGGGAGCAATGCTAAGGCACAGAGGGTGGAGATGTCCCTGACCTCAGCTCCTGGTGGCCGGGCAGGAGGCACACCCGCACGGCTGCAACTCCTCCCAGGGTGCAGACCCACCTGCCGTCCCCACCCCTTCCCCGGGCATGCGTATGTGAATCACATCAGGAAAAGGACCAATTCCTTTTCAGTCCGTATATCACGGACTGAATTATGTCCCCCCAAATTCATACATTGAAGTCCCAACCGCCAGTGTGACTGCATTTGGAGAAGGGGTCCTTAGGAGGTTATTAGGGTTACATGAGGTCATACAGGTGGGGCCCTAATCTGATAGCGTGGGTGGCATTTACGAAGAGGAACAGACACTCTCTTTGCACGCACTCAGAGGAAAGGCCACGTGAGGACAGAGCAATTGTCTTCAGCCAAGAAGAGAGCCCTCACCCAAAACCAAGCCCTGCCAGACCTTGATCTGGGACTTCCAGCCTCCGCAGCTGTGAGAAATGAATGTCTGCTGTGTAAGCCACCAGCTGTGGTCCTTTGTTATGCAGCCCTAGCTGATTAATACACCATGAAAAGACTCCCAGGGCACGAGAGGAGCAGCGATGATCTCTTGCTGATTCCCCCAGATGCGTGTTAAGGTCCCTGTTCCTTACAGTTGCTGAGTGGTGAAAGTTTCAAGGGAATTGTCTGTCCCCAAGGGACCAAGAGAGGCCAGCTCAGCTGGATTATTCCATCACTGGATGGTCACCCGGCAGGGCTCCTTGGAACTTGGACGGTTCTCATGTGTGTCATCGTCACCTGTTTGCATGACTCCATCAGCCTAACTGAGAAGAGAACCCCTGGTCATCGGGGTGCCTGGGGGCGGCTTTGCCTAGATCCGTCCAGGCTGGGGCAGGAGCCAGAGCAGATCAGGTGATGGCCCTCCTCTGCCCCTTCTGAGCCTCCACGTCAAGTTCCTACTGCGTCAGGCTGAGGCAAAGCCAGGATGGGACCTCAGCCAAGGATGGGCCCCCTGGGCAGCTGCCCCCGGCCAGCAGCACCGCATCCTCAGCCACATGAGGGAGGGCCAGGGAGGGAGGCCGAGGGAAGGGCAGCCCATTCACCTCGGGTAGGAGCAACGAGGCCCTTCCTTCCATCCTGTGCTGGGGGCAGGCAGTGCAGGCGGGCCCCCACCCCACTGCCCACCAAAATGTGGTTTAGAAACCACATTTCTAAATGTCATAGCCCTTCCAATGGTGTCCCTGAGGTCAGGGGGCACGGTGCCCTGCGGTCTGCTCCGGGTGGGCACTGGCCCCGCGGTGGGCAGGTCTCTGCCCCAGTTCCCTCCTGGCTGCTTCGGCCCCAAGTTCTCTTTTTTTTTTTTTTTTTTAACATCTTTATTGGAGTATAATTGCTTTACAATGGTGTGTTAGTTTCTGCTATATAACAAAGTGAATCAGCTATACATATACATATATCCCCATATCTCCTCCCTCTTGCGTCTCCCTCCCACCCTCCCTAGCCCACCCCTCTAGGTGGTCACAAAGCACCGAGCTGATCTCCCTGTGCTATGCAGCTGCTTCCCACTAGCTATCTATTTTACATTTGGTAGTGTATATATGTCCATGCCACTCTCTCACTTTGTCCCAGCTTACCCTTCCCCCTCCCCGTATTCTCAAGTCCATTCTCTACATCTGCGTCTTTATTCCTGTCCTGCCCCTAGGTTCTTCAGAACCATTTTGTTTTTTAGATTCCATATATATGTGTTAGCATACGGTATTTGTTTTTCTCTTCCTGACTTATCTCACTCTGTATGACAGACTCTAGGTCCATCCACCTCACTACAAATAACTCAATTTCATTTCTTTTTATGGAGTAATATTCCATTGTATACATGTACCACATCTTCTTTATCCATTCATCTGTCAGTGGACACTTAGGTTGCCTCCATGTTCTGGCTATTGTAAATAGAGCTGCAATGAACATTGTGGTACATGACTCTTTTTGAATTATGGTTTTCTCAGGGTATATGCCCAGTAATGGGATTGCTGGGTCGTATGGTAGTTCTATTTTTAGTTTTTTAAGGAACCTCCATACTGTTCTCCATAGTAGCTGTATCAATTTACATTCCCACCAACAGTGCAAGAGGGTTCCCTTTTCTCCACACCCTCTCCAGCATTTATTGTTTGTAGATTTTTTGATGATGGCCATTCTGACTGGTGTGAGGTGATACCTCATTGTAGTTTTGATTTGCATTTCTCTAATAATTAGTGATGTTGAGCATTCTTTCATGTGCTTGTTGGCAATCTGTATATCTTCTTTGGAGAAATGTCTATTTAGGTCTTCTGCCCATTTTTGGACTGGGTTGTTTGTTTTTTTGATATTGAGCTGCATGAGCTGCTTGTAAATTTTGTAGATTAATCCTTTGTCAGTTGCTTCATTTGAAAATATTTTCTCCCATTCTGAGGGTTGTCTTTTCGTCTTGTTTATGGTTTCCTTTAATGTGCAAAAGCTTTTAAGTTTCATTAGGTCCCATTTGTTTATTTTTGTTTTTATTTCCATTTCTCTAGAAGGTGGGTCAAAAAGAATCTTGCTGTGATTTATGTCATAGAGTCTTCTGTCTATGTTTTCCTCTAAGAGTTTTATAGTGTCTGGCCTTACATTTAGGTCTTTAATCCATTTTGAGTTTATTTTTGTGTATGGTGTTATGGAGTGTTCTAATTTCATGCTTTTACATGTAGCTGTCCAGTTTTCCCAGCACCACTTATTGAAGAGGCTGTCTTTTCTCCATTGTATATTCTTGCCTCCTTTATCAAAAATAAGGTGACCATATGTGCATGGGTTTATCTCTGGGCTTTCTATCCTGTTCCATTGATCTATATTTATGTTCTTAAGCCAGTACTATACTGTCTTGATTACTGTAGCTTTGTAGTATAGTCTGAAGTCGGGGAGCCTGATTCCTCCAGCTCTGTTTTTCTTTCTCAAGATTGCTTTGGCTATTCGGGGTCCCAGTTCTCTTTGTTCAGAAATTGGACAAAGCCCCCTGCCCTCCTCTCCGGTGCAGTATGCAGGGGAGTCTGGCACCCATGGCTCTGCCCCCTGCCGACTTCCAGGGCTGTCTGTGACCTCGGGAGCCCCAGCCTTTTGCCAGGACTCACCCCTAGGGAGACTGAGGCTCAGGGACAGGTCGCTGGGCTGAGCCCAGAGGCAGGCCCTCGTTCACCACGTGCGTCCACCTGCCGGCCGTGGGGCCACCACTTCTCCCTGACACCTCTCACTGAGGCCCACGGGCTCTGGTGCATCCCAGCCTGTGGGCACTCTGCAGCCAGCTGTGCCAAGGGCCGCCTGCCTTCTTCTCAGCTGGTCACGGGGCCTGGCATCCACCCACGCTCTCCGGAAAAGCCTTCCCTGGTCTCTCCTCGCAGCATCTTCAGCTTCTTTGGCTCCTTAGGTGGAGATTTTCCCTCTGGACGACACTGTGGGTGGAGGGCTCACCAAGGAGAGGCCAGCGCTTGCCCTGATCTGGCCAGATGCCCCTCCTTCACCCCCCCATCCCAGACACACCTTCCCACCGTGTCCTGGTGCCCGGGGCCACCCTCCTGCCAGGACCTGCGTGCAGCGTAGGTGCCAGTGACAGCCGTTTACACTTTAGTATGAATTTCAGTCCCCAATGTGTCTTCCAGGACAGTGTCAGGTTTAAGCCTGACTTCTCACCTGTTAAGGAGCAGGCCGCGGGTCCGCAGGTGAGTGCAAGCAGAAGTGATGCTGCCGAAACCACCTGGCTGGGCAGTGACGGGAAGTGACTGCTGAACCTGCTCCCCACAGGGTGTGAGAGGGAGAGGAGGGGCTGCAGATGCAGAGCCTCAGGTCAAGGCCACTTCCCCACCCACCCGCCGCGCCCGTAGGCACCTCTTCATCTCGCCCCCATTCTGGGGCCCTCCACCTGGTGGCCGTGGCTGGCTCAGGTGGCACGTGGCAGTGAGCGGGGCAAGTGGAAACCCACCCTCGTCTCGGTGACCCATGGGGTCCCTGCAACGGGCTGGGGGCTGGCCTCGCCTCTGGTCACCTTGAGAAGATCCACAGGAGCAAGTGAGGGAGCTCCCAAGGGCAGAGCTGGGACAGCTGAGCAGCAGAATGAAGGACGTGATGTTGGATCGTAAAGCAAAGTACAAATGTCCACGTGTCCACACCGATATAAAGGAACGATTGGATAAATAAATAACTGGGGGAGAAGAGACAAACTCCCTGCAGAAGAATCCCCAGTAATTCACGCGGACCCTCCACCCTCCAGGAGGGGCCCCCCGCCCCGTGTCAGGTGTGGGCTGTGCACGGCGGCTCCCTCCCAAAGAGCACAGAGTTGGGGGGGTGGGAGGAGCTGGACGGGGAGAATCCTGGCCAGCACGACCTCGGCCGCGGGGTCAAGGTCAATCGCAGTGGTAGGCCACGTGGATGGCAGTGCCCCTGATGTGATGGGAGGGGGGGGCGCCTCCCCTCTGTGCTCTTCCTCCCAAACCCGTAATCCCCGTCCAATCATGAGAAAAGCATCTGACGAACCCCAGCCGAGGGACAGTCCGCGAAACACCGACCAGCACTTCTCAAAACTGCCAAGGCCGTGGAATGCAAGGAGAGTGTGAGAAACGGTCACAGCCCAGGGGAGCCTGAGGACACGTGAGGACCAGTGTCGCCTGGTGTCCTGGACGGATCCTCAGATACAAAAGGGGAAAACGGGTGAAACCCAAATAAAGTAAGGCGTTTAGACAACACCCGCGTGGCAACGCACCGGTGGCACGTAAAGTAACAGAGGGAATGACGTGCGGTCCGCAGGAAGGCTTCGTGCTGCCCGGAACTGCTCTGCAACAAGGCATCAATTTGGACAAACAGGCGAGGTGGCCGCTCACCGGCCAGGGGTTCCCCGGCTCTGAGAGTTCCCCTCCCCGGCATCCTCGTGTCTCCCTGAGGGTGCCGAGGGCCCCTCCCTGGCAGAGGTCAGAAGCAGCCTCGGTCCTGACCCATCTCCAGGAGAAGCCACGTACCTCGGCCCGAGGGGCTCCGTGCCTTTTCAAAGTTGCCGCTCAGCTGGGTGACCTCTGGCTGTCCCCCATCCCCGGTGACATCAGTGGTTGGGGTTTTTGCCCCCAAGGCCCACGGGGGAAGCTGGCCCTCAGAGCAGCACCTGGGGCCAGGCCTCACCAGGACACCGGGCCCTGCAAAAGGCAGTCGTGGTGGCTTGGCCGCCGGGCTGTCGTGAGCAAAGTGCTGCGAGAGGCCCCACGTGGGGTCTATGTGAGGGTGCATTTGATGATGATTTAGCAACACGGTGAATGGGCAGGCAGGTGTGTGTCCAGAGAAGGGAGTAGTCAGCTGGGCTGTGTTCTCTGGGAAGGCTTTGCACTTGAGCCTTGACCCAGGAAGGGTCTGCATGGGTGGGGAGGATTGGAAAGGGAGTCCAGAAGGGGATGGGGGGGAAGGGGAGGCTAGCAGAGGCGTCCTGGGTCAGGTCCAGGGTCTTAAGAGTGCGGTGACCGGTGTAGAGGCCCCTGGATGGCAGGTGTGAGGTGGGCCTGAAAGCCCAGCGTGGCCACCACATGGTGCCTCCTGACCCTGGTGAAAGCCGTGGTCCTCCTCAGATACGTGTGTGCGCGTGTGCGTGCGTGCGCGCGCACACACACACACACACACACACACACACACAGAGTCTTGCCTGTGAGGTCAGACCCTGCACGGTAGGCCTGGGGACTGGGGTGAGGGGCGGGCAGGACTCCTGTGACGTGTTAGAGACTCCAGCCTCCTGGGCAGCGGTGGAGAGAAACAGGCCACCGGAAGCTGGGTCAAGACGTGCCTGGCACGGTGGTGCCGCCTTAAGTGAGCGTCCTCGGCGGCTCCGGAGTCCAAGCAGGTGCAGTAAAGCCCCTGCTTCCACCATATGCTCCGCTGCCCCGGAGATGGATGAGCCACAGTCGGCAGGACGGATCTGAGGTTTTCTCTGCGTGCCCGTGGGCGTGGTCTCCCCGGGTGCAGGAGTCTGGCCTGGCGTGAGGCTCCAGAAGGCTCTGTGCTGTGCTGGAAGGTGGCAGCTAAGGGAAAAGCAGGGTTCACGCCCCGAAGAGGGGGGCAGTCATCTACCTGAAGCTCCATCCACGCTGACAGGTGAAATTGGCGCCGCGCCCAGGAAGATGCTTAAGCTGTAGTCAGCAGCCCCCGTGTGGCCTCAGCCTGGTTCGGGCCGCTGGCTGTGGGCTGCTGAGCCCACCCCGACCCGCGGGCCCCCCTTTGCCCTCAGCGCACCCCTCCGCCAGGCAGGAGTGTCCCCCATGAGCCCGTCTACTGCGTCTACCCCCATTAGCCCGCCTCCAGGTTGGGCCCAGCGCTCACTCTGCCTCATCACCAAGTCACCTCGGGGTCCTGCGGCTTGCAACTGGGGCTGTTTTCAAGTCAGGGGTGTCCGTTTCCCTTTGCCAAGCTGTCACATAACGCGGCGAGGGTTTCCTGTGGCTAAAGGGGAGGAAATGCATTGTGCCTTTGCGTGTCTCGCTAAAAGGAGCCGTATGCCTTTCGTGCCGTGTTTGACGCCCGTCACACCCTGTGTACCATCCCATTCCTCAGTAGGTGTGGTGCGGGGCAGGGAGGGTCAGCGGGTGACCACGGCTGTCTAAATTTGTGACTTGATAATCCAACCTTGTTCGCAAAACAGAAATGACAAATCCAGACGGGATGAAAATCGGGGCCAGAATCAGAGGACTCTTTCCATTTAACGGGGCAAAAAATTTGCTTTATTTGGGAACATGGCAGCTGATTAATACCAATGGTCTCTTATTCTCCTGTGGCTGATCGAATTTTACTCAGTGGCTTTTCAGGACAGATGTAGATGAATTCTAGCCCTTTAATCCCGATTCTGAATGGCTAATTTGTGAATTCCCCAAGAAATCAGCGTCTTTTTACGCAAGGATACTTAGGACATGGGGGGGTGCTTACTTTTGGTGAATTTGTGAGTTTCTGGCTTCCGATGGCAGCCCCGGCAGAGCAGCAGCGTGGCTGGGCCCGCCCCAAGGAGAGGGAGCTCTGCCGAGGGCCAGGCCAGACTTCGCAGGAACTGGGAGCCAGCACGGGCTCTGCCCTGGGCGTGCCTGTTCCCTCACCACGGGGCCAGCGAAGGGGGTCCCTCGAGGTTGGATTAACAAGCCGTGGGGCCCACCTGGAGGTGTCGGTGAGGGTCCCTCTCCCTGGGCAGCGGGTTCGGGCGGCCCCGCCAGGCAGGGGAGAGGGGCTCACGAGCTTTCATGCTTGAAATGCTCTCCTCTGCTTTTCCCTTCCCGCCTTCTGTCTGCCGGCTTTGCTTTCCCGTCTGGAGGCAGCGAAAGTGGCCGGAGCACCTCCAGCCTCTCCGTGCTCTCAGACAGCAAGCCTCCCCCCTCCACCTACCAGCAGGCTCCTCGCCACTTCCACGTCCCAGGTAGGCGCCCAGGACACACGGCCGCCCGCCAGGCAGACCGTCTGTCCGCCCCCGAGCTGTCGGGGCAGGGGGGTGGGAGCGGGCCGCCGTGCCTCTCGGGGGTGGCGTGGTCCCCGAGCCTCCCCATCTCCCTCACCCCTAAATTCCGAGATGCTTTAAAAGTCCGCCAATGGGTGTGCGCATCCCCAAAGTGGCACGTGTTTGAGTTTCTCCCGAATCTCTACAAACACCAGGGAGGCATGGCTGCCCTCCTGAGAATGGGCTGGAGAGAGGGGCTGACCGGGTCACAGCCGTCGCTGGACCCCCGCCCCAGCCACCTCTGTCCCTCTGCCCCCTTCACGCGGCGGGTGGCATCGGGGCTGAGCAAGGCTGACGTGCAGTGTGAGGCCTGGATGCCAGTCGCCGGGGCGGGTGCCAGATCCTTGCTGGGGACTCTAAACCTGGGTGACGGATTGCTGCTGACAAAAGAGCGGTAGAATGGAAACCATCACAATCTGCCTGCTCACCCTGCTGTTCTCTCCTTTTTTTTTTTTCTTTCTTCTTTCCCAGACACTGGCGTCAAAGATAACATCTATAGGAAACCCCCCATCTACAAGCAGCATGGTACATACAGTCGGATTCCTCTGCTGCTGTGTTTGCCCTGCATGCCTGTCGGTGCCTTTGCTTCTGAATGCTTCCTGTTGTTGTGTTCTGAGACATGATGGGGAGGGTACCTCGGGGGCCCCGCAGTCTAAACATTAGGTGCAAATTTGCCTGTAGGCTCCCGAGAGGCCCCTGCAGAAATTACAACAAAGGGTGTGTCCTACTAAGGACACCTCTGTGTGTCTAAACCCGGGGCTAACACACGTGGGCCGGGGCCGGGGCTGGGGATTTGTAACCAAGAGCTGGTCTCGGTGTGTGGCTTCAGGGATGATACTTTGAGAGAGGCAGCCAGACTGACTTTAGCCAAGGTGATGAAGGACGGAGGTGCTTGGACCACAATCCGACCCAGCCTGGTCTTTGTAAAACAGAACAAACCAGAATCAGTCATTTATTCCTCCATGAGAATTTAAGTCCTGTGTTTTGAGAATTTCTGATGATGGAATAAATGACTCAGCCTTTGGTTGAAGGGATTTCTTGCATCAGCGAAGAGGGGCTGGAGATGCTTGGTTCCAGGGGCATCTCTTGGCCCCCCAGTTTCCCTCTCAGAGGTGACCAGCCACCTGCGCTCCACCTGAGCCTGCAGGGGACAGGTACACAGGGAACAGAAGGCTCCAGATCTCACCTCTGTTTCGTCACAGAATCTCTGGTGATTTGGGGCTTGTTGCTTCGCCATCCTGAGCCTCTGTTTCCTCATCTGCAAAACAGGACCGACCCTCCACTCTGCCCTTTTCACAGGCTGGTTGTGAGGACCGGATGGGATAATGAACGTGGAATCATGTTCTAAACTGTCGAGTGCGGTGCACGTGATGGGGATTGTTATTAAGACACCAGAGAGGTGGGAAGAGGAATCCTCATACTTAAGTTCTTGTCTAGATGCGCCCAGAAAACAGCCACCTCCCCCGTTGACAACTGGGTGGACGCTGCTGGGTGGAATCTATAAAAGTGCGTTTTCTGAGGCTTACTGACAAATCGGTGCTCTAGTTGTGCAGGCTTTGTGTGTTTTATCATTTTCTCCTTGACTGCAATAGGCCCTATGCTTTGTGTATTTCTTCCTCTTCCCAAGAAAGAGAAAGATGAATGGGAACTCCTGGGTCTCCGGAAGGCGATGCCTTTCGCCGTTGCCTCTCAGTCGGAGAAGCAGGGAGCCCAGATCTTCCCGAGGGATCAGAGAGAGGGAGGGGCGCGTAGACTTCAGGGCCCTCAGAGGTGGTCCAGACCAGCTCCCTGTGTTACCGGCGGGGAAACTGAGGCGCAGGAAGGAAAGAGCAGGCACAGAGCGGTGTCTTTCCATCGTGGCGCCCGCACTGCAGCCAGGAGGCTGTGCGTGCTGTCTGCGTCCGCGGGAAGGACTGACTGACTCGGCCTTTTATCAGCCGCTAGCTGACACATCACGTACACACACAGGGTCGGAGGGCCGGCCCCTGGGAGGGGAATAGGCAGTAAATCAGATTAGGAAATTGCTCACTAGCATCTGACGGACCCCGATCTAAGACAGAGAACTTCTGACAGTAAGGCCCTTAACCGAATCGTGCAGTGGAGATTCGGTTTATTTACCCTTTTCTTTTTTTTGGCCATGCCGCGCGGCACACGGGATCTTAGTTCCCCAACCAGGGATCGAACCCTCGTTCCCTGCAGTGGAAGCGCGGAGTCTTAACCACTAGACTGCCAGGGACGTCCTGGTGTACTCTTACCAGGGGTAATCTCTGTGTTTCTTTTTTAATCTGGATAGAAACACCTCTTCTATCCAAAGGCAAGTGAATTCCTCTTTGACTGAACCCTGAACAATGACCCAAACCCTCTTAACGTTCTAGAATGTGGGTTTATTGATTATTTTATGAAATAAACTTTACAGAGCGCCTGCTCTCTGCCACGCATTCGGCCACGTCGTGGGGATGAACATGAATACAGTCTGTCCCTGCTTGACTGTAAATGGGCCATGAATGAAGTGAGCGCTCACGGGTGCTGTGTAGTCCTCTCCACCAGCTTTCCTTAGACAGCCGTCAGGACATCACGGATGTGGGAATTCCCTGGCGGTCCAGTGGTTAAGGCTCCACGCTTCCACGGGAGGGGGCTTGGGTTCCATCCCTGGTTGGAGAACTAAGATCCCGCATGCCGCGTGGCATGGCCAAACAAAATAAAAAATAAAAAACTAAGGACATAATGGATGTGATGGGATGCATTTGATTTCCAATAGATTTGAGATGTCTTAATTTTACAAGATTTGCCCCATCGAGCTGGACCATATCCGGGCAGAAGTGCATTGGGGTGGGGGGGCATGCATGTGTGCATCATACATGTGTATGAGCATGCGTGTGTGCGAGCATGAGTGAGTGTTGAGTGTGCATGTGTGTGTTTAAAGCCCACGTGCAGCCACCAGCCCCCCATCTCAGCAAACTGACCGTCCCCTCATCTGTCAAGGGAGAGAGGCACACACCTCAGGATGGAGAACCCATCCTTTTAATAGCCAGACTTTGCAGAAACAAACTCCGGGTGATGATGTTGAGTCCCTGGACCATTTAATTAGCTTAAGATAATATATTCAGTGAGTTTTAAAATGTTATGCTTTTTAATTAATGTATTTACTTTTCAACTTTTTATTTCCAACTCATCAGAAGTTGTTGTTTTTTGTTTTGTTTTTTTTAATTAGCAGCACTCTTCTCTGGTGCTCTAGTCCCGTTGCTGTTTTTGGGAAATGGGCCTCCAGCATGAGGATGGTCAGGCCTGGGGACTCAGCGGGGGTGGGACCCTGGCGTTGAGGACGAGGGTTAGGGTTAGGATTGGCAGTCAAATAGCTGCCGCTGAATGCATCGCGTGTGCTGGGGTTTCATCTCAACACAGCCCTGAGGCAGGTATTATTAGAGACAAGGAAACTAAGGCCAGGGCCGCAAAGTGACCCCCGTCGATGGCCAAGTCACACCAGGTCTGCCTGACCCCTGAACCCACCACTCTTATTTTACATCATTTTGCATCATTAGAGACCAATAGTATTTTCTTAGACTACCTTAGTTCCAATTCTACTTGTTTACAATTTAATGGCTTCAAAAAAGAATAAGAGAAGAAAGGAAGCAAAAGAACTGAATGGGAAATAAGAAGGAAGGGGAAGAAGGAAGGGAAGGAAGAACCGCATCCCGTGGGGCAGAGATGCTGCAGGACCAGCAGAGGGCGTTGGACGGGCTGGGAGGTGGGGTGCGGGGGACCTCCCACCACCCGCTAAAGGTCCAGCTGCTATGGGCACATTTTTGGTGTCTTTTGAACGGTCCTGAATCAGTCGCGGTGTTGAACCCAGGATTCTTTGTGAGGCAGACAGGATTCCAGCCACAGCTGCTCCCCTGCCAGCTCTGTCTCTCGCTCTGGAGAACGGGGTTCTGGCTTCGAGGGGCTCTGCGTGAGGCCACGTGATGCTTGGCACAGAGCAGGGACTTTCCTCTCAATGGAGTGAAGCTGGCTCAGTTTTTAGACTGTTTAAAATGAATTCAAGAGGAAAAAGTAACGCTTCCCCCAAATTTCCCAGGAAGCTGACTGTCCAGCTGCAGGGACAGATGTTTTGTTTCCTTGGTAAGCGCATGTGAGCCGTCAGATGGCAGTGTGTGTGGAGACGCTGGCCCAAGAAACAGGGGTGGCGTCTCACCACCTCCCACACCTGCAGACAGTGGGGGGCTTGCTCCCACCTCCCAGAGCTGCCCACCCACGCCAGACGGTAGAGGCGACCCATGTAGCCTGTACTCCTAGCTCTTTCTTTGGCGCCTGGTTTAAGACGGGAATTAATCACATCTCATGTGTCTCTGGGGTTCCTTTGTAGTGGGGTCGAGTCTCATTTTGGTTTGGGGATGGGAGGAAAGGGAATGGCCCTGTATCCAGAAAGAAAATTAGAGACCTCCCGCTCTAGTTGGGATGCTCCCTATAGAGGTCCCAAGGGACGCAGGGAGTGGGACGTCAGCCTTTCCCAAAAGGGTACTCACTGGCAAATACTTTCCAGGGCTCAGAAGGATGCTGCCTTGTGTGATAGGAAAGACACACGCAACTTGATTTCTCTGCTTGTCCTGAATTGATCTGTCTTTTTCCTGAGACTCTGAAACAGCATGTTACAAATTAGCTGCCCGGTTAACCTCTCGTTTCATTCCTAATATTCCAAACCTGTAAGCTGAGCTCCCCATCATGTGACAGCACCTGCGTGTTATCTCATGCGATCCTCGTAAATTGGAGGGGTGGGCGTCATTTGCCCATTTTACGGATCAGGAAACCGAGGCTCAGAGCTGTTAAGGAAGCAGCCCGAAAATAACACAAAGCTCCGGGTTCCTCTATTTTCCTAACCATGCTCCATTTCTCGAGAGAATCCGTTGGGTGTTTTGTGGGCTGGCAGACTGGGGCTCTGGAAAGCCCTTGGTTTGAGTCTGGTTAGCTTGTGCACACCTCCTGGAACTGGTGGCGTTTGCAGAGAAAACTGGCTAAATCTTGGTGGGATATCCCCCCTTTTTGGAGGTGGGGCCCTTCTTTAAGCCCTGAGGTAGCTCTATAGCCAGAGTTAGTCTGGCCCAATATGCTCCCCGAGGCTATGGAAAGTCCTCAGACCCAGGAGGGCCGCTGTGATCTGAACTCCTGGGATCTCACATCCCCAAAAGCCCTTTGGTTGGAGCCACTTAATTGTTTTTGCATTTGCAAATTACCCCAAGTGTGGCGGTCCATTCTGGGGCCTCTGTGGGCTGTTCAAGGATCCAGCTCACTTACTTTTACCAGCAGACCTGGCCCTGGAGGCCTTCTCTGGGCTGGACGAGGGCAGTGCTCTTAGAGCTCCAAGTAGCCGCTGGCCCGATGCCCCTGGGGCGACCGTGCAGCTGCCAAGAGTCCCGGCTGGTGTATGGTCAGACGCTCAGGGCTCCGCTGCCTGGCGACCGCCGTTGTCCAGGCAACAGGAGAGCCTACCCTGACGGGCGTGCGCCCCTCTGAGCCCCCTGCTCCCCGCCTCTCCTGCACGGTGCCCCGCACGCAGGCTTGTCATCAATTTGCCTCTGCAAGTAGACACGGCAGGATATTTATCTTCACTTTGAAAACCACTGTCTCTCCCGGGAGACGGAGAAACAGGTAGCCGTCGGGAGTAACGAAATGTCAGTGCATCCAGAACGGTCTTCAATTGTGGCCTTATCTTGTCAAGGTCCTGTAGCCCAATCCCCAATTTCCAAGCTCTCGGGCCTGATGTCAGTCTTGTCCTTGGTGGTGCACAAGGGAGGGTGCTCCAAAAGGCTAGAAGGTCCGAGCCCTCCGCAGGCTGCAGGTAAGGAGCCCACCCTTGGCATGTCCTTACTATGGCCTCGGTCTCTGTGGCAGGTGGCGAAGGACACTGGGGGCTTTCCTTTCATCGTTCCTTGCATGGGGTCAGTGATTTAGCTTGGGAGGCACAGAATGGGTCTTTACCAAACTGGATGCTGAGAACTGTCAACCTGCCCTCGTGTGATTTATCTCATCATGCTTGGTTGGAGATGTCAGCCCGGCTGGGTGACAACCCCCCATCCCAAAACAGGCAGATGGAGAATACAGACACCTCTTGACTCAGCTCTAGATAGTCTGCTGAATAACAGACGTTTGCTTGCTCTGTTCCGTAGAGCGCACCTCTGGTTGTATGTTGTACCCTCTTTACTGCTGTTCGTGGAATTCTCCCAGTGGCATAGCTCACTCACCTTTTTGTGTTTTGTGAGCAGTGAGGTGGGGCAGACAGAGGAAGGACTTAAAGTCAGACTGCCTGGGTTCAAATGCCAGCCTCTGCCACCCGCTGATCCATGATCTTGAGAAAGGCACGTCATGTCTCTGAGCCTCAGTCCTCTGATCTGTGAAATGGGTCACGTGGGGATGAGCAGTCATGTCCGTGAAGCACCCAGCTGAGTCTGACCCAGTAGGGGCTGGACCACTGGGCCCTTCTGTTCCTTTGAACTTGGAAGATAGAAAGTATGTTCTTCGAAATGCCAAGTGGCCGCAGGGTGGTTGGCTGGAATGTAAATGAGGCATCACTTCACACATCTGCTCTTGATTCAGCACATCCTGTGCAAGGCTCCAGGCACTCCCCAGGCCACATTCCTGCGGGGACCTTCGCCAGCTGGTCTGGTTCCTCAGCCCTTAAAAGTATGAGTGCTGGCGACTTTTCTTTGATTATTTTCCATTTTTGAGCATGACTGTGAAGTGGGAACTGACACATGGAAACCCAGCATCTATGGTGCGCTGCCTTGACAGATTGATTTTTCCCTTCCAGCCGCGAGGCAATCAGATGGGGAGGACGGAAGTTTCGACCCGGATAACAGGAAGGTAATGCAGGGGCAGACCTGGTTTTGTGGGGACTTCTCCAGCTTGAAGCCTCAGGCTCCTGCTCTTAGGTCGTGCTCCTTAGGGATTAGGCAGGGCCACATGGAACGGGGACCGAATTTAAGAGGTGGTACCACCAGCCCCCTTACAGTTAGGACTAGCACGTCTACTACCAAGGTCCTCATTCTATGCTGTGTAACTTGGTCATGGTTCTATAACCAAGGAGATGGTCTGAAAAGAAAGGAAAATAAATCAAAACGCATATTTTAGGGTTTGGCCCATGGGCTGAGTTTGCCCGCCCACCCTGGCTCAAGAGGTGAGACCCCCTTTGCTTGTCTTTAAAGAAGGTAGGTGTGTGTGGAAAGAGCCCAAGGCTGGCTTACCCGGCTCTCCCCTTGTGAAGCCATGTGAGCCCCGACCTCCCTGAGCCTCAGTTTCCTCCTCTGTAAAGTGGGGCAATGCCACTGCAGGTGACCTCAGAATTCACTTCTGTTTTTTTCTCAGCAGAAGACCAACTGGCTGATCCTCAAGGGGGACGCAGACACTAGGACCAACTCTCCAGACCTAGACAGCCAGTCTTTGTCCCACAGTAGCGGGACCGATAGAGGCCCTCTCCAAACGATGCCAGGGGACAACATTTACTCACGTGAGTGGTTCTTTTGAGCACGGAGCTGACAGTGTGGCCTGAAAGTCCTTGCAGAAAAGGGGCCCACAACCTCGAGCCAATCCCCCCCAGATCTAAGCCTTGCTTATGAAAAACTGTGAGAGCAAACCCACAGACAGAATGGCGAGCCCGGTAGGAAGCAGGCCAGTAGCCGTGTGCTGGCTTCCCTTGGTGACACCCTGATTCAGCCAGCCTGCTGCCCAAGGGCCACGCCGGCGTCTCCCGGAGCTCTCCAGAGCTGGCAAGAGGGCAGAAAGCCAACTCAGGCTCCTGGGCTCCTTTGGGAAAAGGGCTTGCAGGCTGCCAGGCTGGAAGTTGAGGGCCCGTCTCCCTCCGGAGTGGACAGGAGCATGGTCCAGGGGGGCGAGTCCAGACTCGGAGCCGAGAACGGCATTATCGTGTCTCCTGTGCTCATCTTGGGACAGGGGCCGGGAGCTGGGACTCCAGATCCTCAGGGAGTGCAGGAGACAAAGACCACGTCTGCCTGATCCGGGGGGTCGTGAAGCTGCAGTAGGCGTGACCTTCAGATGTCGGGCGAAACTCCCCATAACGTTCTTCACGTCCAGAGGCTGTAAATTATAGGCAAAAACAACGGCGAGCTGCCGTCTGATGCCCGCGGTAGATGGTGGGCAGAGTCTTTGGGTCTCAGCAGCTGTGGCTGGGTTTCTGTGGACAAGCTTGAGGCTTAGCTTGGAAGCAGAGGCCAGGAGGGGATGGTCGTGGGCGTGAGAAAGCCGAGGAAAGACACTGGCTTTGCCGTAAGACCTGAGTTCAAATCTCAGCTCACCACTTGCTGGGCCTCAGTTTCCCCTGTGTGCCTGGCGGGGTCGTGAGAGACCCGGAGGAGGTGCCGCGTGTGAAGCCAGCACTTGGCCGGGCCCGTAGTAGATGCTCACCACCATCATCACCATTCTCGTGACTGTAAACCATCTCACAAATGAAAGTGCGTGTGTTCCGACATGGGAAGAGGGTGAGAAGCGTGGAGATGATCACTTGTTAAAGAAGACGTCTAAACAGAGAAAGCGTGTGTTGTTTTGTGTGTGATCTCTGTAAGCGGATGTCTGTGCGCCCCGGGCCCCGTCCGCCTGGGCCTCTGCTCTCTAAATGGGATCCAGAGCCGGAGCCCAGGGCTGACATCCCCGTGGGAAGGTCACACCGGAGAGTCCCCCAGAGGGTCTCGTCCACCGGAGGCGTGCTCCTCTTGGGGAGGATCTGGAAGGGCCAAGGCAGGCTGCCCATCCCACCAGCGGCAGAGTGAGGGGTGAGGGGTACAGGGCTGGTTACAGGAGGACCAGTGGGCAGGCTGTGGACCAGGCAGCACCAGCCTCCAGCCCTGCTCTGCCTGGTGATGCAGGACTTGCATGTGGCCCCCGGCCACCGGCCTTGACCATGGCCTTTTCTGTTTTGCGCTTTGTTTTTCCTAATGCACTTGAGTTCGGAAGGTGGAGTGCTCCTGCTGTGCCAGCCCCCCAGTAGCCCCCAGTAGCCCCCAGCAGCCCCCAGCAGCCCCCAGTAGCCCCCAGCAGCCCCCAGCAGCCCCCAGCAGCCCCCAGTAGCCCCCAGCAGCCCCCAGTAGCCCCCAGCAGCCCCCAGCAGCCCCCAGCAGCCCCCAGTAGCCCCCAGCAGCCCCCAGCAGCCCGCAGCAGCCCCCAGCAGCCCCCAGCAGCCCCCAGCAGCCCGCAGCAGCCCCCAGTACCCCCCAGCAGCCCCCAGCAGCCCCCAGCAGCCCCCAGTAGCCCCCAGCAGCCCCCAGCAGCCCCCCAGTAGCCCCCAGCAGCCCCCAGCAGCCCCCCAGCAGCCCCCAGCAGCCCCCAGTAGCCCCCCGTAGCCCCCCATGCCTTGAGGCCACCAAAGCGTTAGCCCCGGGACTCGAGAGCACCCAGGAAAGGACTATCTGGGGTCCTCAGGGTGGTCTTTTCTAGCTTCAGTCCTTCCCTTGCTGGGAGGTGGGTGGGCCTGCATCTGCAGCTCCCCGCCCTGTCTCTCCTCACGGGGGCAGCTGCTGTCCCCAGGGAGTCCCACTTCTGGCCTGCCTGTGGCTTGGGGCTTAGGGAGGTGGGGACACCATCTGGGGAGAAGCCTGGGCAGGAGACGGGCCGCCCCGTGGGGACCTCCCTGTGCCACGCTGACCCGTTCGTGTTTCCTCACCTCTGTGCACTGCTTCCTCATCTGCACGTGCTGGACGAGGCGCCCTGGGGTCGTCCCAGGCGGTAGACCCTGTGAGACCCGCAGGCTGTGCAAGTGTTTTGGCCAGTCACACACCTTCAAGGTCTGTTTGTCAACCCCGTTCCTTGCTGCTGTGTTCCCATCACAAGCTGCAGGTGTAGCCGCGGATGGGAATGGACCGCCTCCCATCCAGGTGTGCCCGGCCGGCAGGAATTGGAGAGCCTATGCTAGAATTCGTGCTCTAACTGGGGCGAACCCTCCAAAGTACAAACAACCTGCGTGTGTGTGTGTGTGTGTGTGTGTGTGTGTGTGTGTGTGTGTGTCCTCCTCCTTCAGGGATGCAGGCTCACGATGACCATGACAATGGTTCTGTCATCCCTTCGCTTTCTACACATGTTCTGACGTCAGTTCCTCCGAATGGGAAACCTACTGTGTCTAACAATTGCAGCTGTGCCTTTATTTCTGTCCTGGTGACATCGCCTTGTTTCCCAATGTGCATGGAAATAGCAGTGAGGACCCAGGCTGCTGGTGGTGCCTAGGTCAGGCGTGCCTTGCTATCTGCCGGCCTCTTGAGACATTTGGGCGGAATGAGCACACTCTTAAACTGAGAAGAGAAGGGTATCCGCCTTCTTTTCTCGGGTTCCTTCCAGTCTCACCCAGTAGCCCCCAATTGTGAGTCCATCGACACCAGTTTCATTTGCAAACAACCGTTACTGAACAAAGTGTTTGCATGTGGCAAGGCACGCCTCCCTGCATCCCTGGGACATCCATCTGTAGCGCACCCAAGGAGGGTAGGATTGTGACACTCAACACAGTGGGCGCTCAATAAATGTTTGTTGAATTGAAATGCATTAAATTCAACGGGTATTTATTGAGCACCCACTCTGTGCCAGACGCTGTGTAGGGCGCCGAGGGGGAGACCGAGAAGACAAGAGCAGCCCCTGCCCCAGAGACGCGTGCAGGGAGCTGGGACAGGCAAAGACGCCGTTGAGAGCAAGTGCACACGTACCCTGCCGCCGCCTGCCTGGGGTCGTCCGTGGGGCCAGGCACAACCTCATCCCACTCATGACACCATCAGCACATCTCACCTGAGACTGAATTCATCATTCAGTCATTCATCCACCCCTTCACCAGACATTAACTGAGCACCTACTATGTGCTGAACACAGTGCTAGGCAGTGGAGAGGAGGTGGTGAATATGGCCCAGTGCCTGTTCCCCAGGGAAGCAGACAACTGACAAACCAGTGTGACATCCCTCTCCGCTATGGCAGTGGTTCTCAGCCAGCACCGTCAGCCCCTCCAAAGGAGGTCTCATTGAAATACACATTGTATGATAGACTGCTCATTTTCCTTTATGCTACACTTAGGGCATTATCTGGACTATGCATGTAGTAGGTTATATTATTGATGGATCTGATTTCTGCACAGGAAAGGGATGGTATTGATTTTCTGTTACAAGAAGAGGGTCTGGAACCTTACAGGATGAGATTCACTGCCCCAGAAGAACACGAGGTGGTGTGGGCCCCCCTCCCCTGGTCTAGACCCTGTGGACCGGCCCGCTGCTGCTCTGGGTCCCACCTTCCTAACCCTTCACGTCCTGTCCTCCCTTTTGAGGTTTCCCACATCCCCCTCCAGGTGGTCACAGGTGTGCTGAAAGTAAGACAAAGCCCCAGGCCAGCTGGAGACCCTTCCCTGAGGACTCAGTGACCCCTGGAAAGGACCGTACCCTTCCAAAGGGAATAAGGCCCTTCCTCAAATCCCAGCACGTGAGGGGATTTAGGGTGGGCTTGGAGGTCGGGGTGAGGAAAGCTCCGCATTAGAAATCAAGGCAGTGCAGCTGGTTGGTCCAGTGGGGACCACTGCACGCCCACCCTGCCTGTGGTTTTGCCGTTTTACATCACCTTCTGTGTGTCTGTCCCCATGGAGTCCCGTCCCCTTGTCTTCGCCTGCTGCCCACCCATTCCGGGCCTGGTCTGGGGCTGGGATCCGAGATTGCTTCCTGGGTCACCCACCCCCAGTGCCCACCGGTGTGAAGGTCGGGAGACAGCACCTCTGTTCCACTTTTCCTTCCCTGCTGGCAGCAGGAAAGCGGGTTTGAGGCCTGCCCGGAAGTGGCTTTCCTCACCCCCTGTTAGTCCTCTGGAGTTTCCAGGCAAGAAAAAGTCATTCTCACATTTCTTAGTCCACGGCTGAAAGAGAGAGAGACCTGATTCACTGTCTGCCAACCCCATGAGAATTTTGGGGGGTGGGCAATCCTCAGTCTGGGCGTTGGGACCTGAGGACCCCAGGGGCAGAATCCACAAGCATCACACTGATGGGACCTCAGTCCTGGCCCTCATTTTTGGACAAGCAAGAGAAGGCCCAGGGACGGGGTGTGACCGCCGAACAGGTCCTGGGGCCAGAGCAGAGGCCAAACAGACAGCACCCCGGCCCCAGGAGCTGACGGTCCAGAGGAGGCGGGGACACAGACAAAAGCCACGTTAGAAAGTAAGGCCTATGGCGCGTGCAGGTCGGGGGGCCAGGCGCTGCCGATGGCTCGGGGAAGGGAGATGCGAAGTGAGCAGGCTTGAGGGCTGCGGGCTTGAAGGGGTAGGTGTGGGAGTGGGCCTCCTCCCAAAGGTGAAGCCTGGCCGCTGGGCTCTGGGGGAGGGGTGGAGCCTGGGACGTGCAGGGTCACAAAGGGCGTTATGGGCCTTGGGGGGGCTCGGCCTGGCCTCCGAGCGGAGGGCGGACCTAGGGGTGCTCAGCAGAGCCCTGGCCGCCTCTGACTGAGGTTTCAGCCGGGCTGTCGGGGCAGGAGGGGCATTGCCGTCACCCAGGCTGGGGGAGGGTTCTGGGGGAGGTGGTCTTTGGGGGTGTCCTGGGGGGTTCTGAGCAGCACGAACAGCATGCACAGAGCTTCGAGGCAAGAAGCAAGGTGGCAGTTTGGGAAACAGGAAGCCAGTGGGGAGGTGGAAGAGGGCAGCCAGAAACAGCTGGTCTGTGTGTGATGCTGGGAATTTTCTTCTCTGTGTGCTGGGGCCCGGGGTCGGTGCGGCAGGGCCGTGAGCAGGAGATGAGGTGACGTGTTTTATGTGTTTAAACACGGACGCGCAGCTTTGCAGAGGACAGACTGGAGGCTGTTGGGCTGGGGCTCAGGGGACCGGGGTGTCCAGATAAGCCACGGGGAGGCCCCCCGGACAGTCTAAACAGCAGGACTGGTGCGAGCGGTGGAGGAGGGGCGGGGCAGGGGGGCGGAATCAGGGATGACCCGGGGCGTCCTGGCTCTGGTGGGCGGAGGCACCTCTGTTCAGAGCTGGGCAGGAACCAGGTGGGTTCTTCATGTTGAGTCGGGAGGCTGAGACGCCCAGACGGAGCTGTCGGGCCGTGGACGGATGGGCTGGGCGCTCAGGAAAGCATTCTGGGCTGTAGGCAGGGTCACAGGGGTCCTCGGCTCCCGGATGGGCCTGGGGGCGTGGGGGTGGGTCACCTAAGACCCAGGCCCTCCCTCAGGTGGGTTCCTGAGCTGTGTTACTTCTCAAAAGGGTCTGAGGCCCAAAGAAACCGTGACTCTCCTGCTCAACGCCTACCTCACCCCCACCCCTCAGCCTCTGTTTCCCATCTCCACAGGACATGGCGGGGAGGATGGAGAAAGCGTGCGCAGGGGGAGGCCCAGGGATGGAGAGAGCCCGGGCCAGCGGAGGGGTCGGGGGAAGGCTGGGAGGGAGAGGCCCGAGGGAGCTGGAGGGCTTGCGTCCGGCACCCAGCATCCAGCAGGTGGCTGGGACTCCCCTGGGGCAGAGACTGCTGGGGAGGGCATGGCCCACCCGGCCTCCAGCTGGAGGGACGGAGTGCCCTCTGCCCCCTGCTCACGTTCGGCCCCAGCAAGAGCAGTGAGGGTTCCAGACGTCAGGGAGGGGACCTTGGCCCAGGAGAAGCCACCTCCAGGTGCGAGAGGGGGGCACCAGGACAGAGCCCTCTGCCGTTGCCTGGGGGCTGGCTGGGACTCTTCGCTTTTAGCAAAGGTCCCTGTGCCCCCCGTGATGGTCAGGCTTGCCCCCAGCCGGGGAACTGGACGGGGTGTGGCCTCAGATTTGCGGGCAGGGGCACAGGCAGTGCCTGAGACCCTCAGGTGTCCAGTGGCCGCAGGGCCTGATACAACTCGGGGTCGTGAGTACCAGCTGCCACCTGTCCCGGTCCAGTGCACCTGCCTTCTCCCTGTGCGCCTTCTCTCTCTCTCTAATACACACACACACACACACACACACACACACACTCTTAAGGCCAGCCAATGCCATATGCCAGGCAGGTCCCTAGAAGGCTCCCACGCCTGCAAACCCTCACCAGGGCAGAGCTGCTGGAGCAGATAGGGTTACTGGTTCCTGAAGCTAGGGTCCTGGGAGATTGTCTCATCGTCTTCATGAGTAACAATTTGATCTTATACAGGTCACTTCATTTCACTAGGCCTCAGCTTCCTGAACTGTAAAATGGGCTCATGTGTAATGCCTTGGCTTGTGACAGTCAAGAAAATCTCTGAATATGTGAAGGGACCTTTTAAACGAGTGGTTCTCAATCTCAGCTGCACATGAGATCCTGGGACCTCTAAAGTCTACTGATGGCTGGTCCCATCCAGAGAGAGGCCAATTCTAATGGGTCTCAATAGCATCCCAGGGATGTGATAGTGGAGACTCCTCTCTCCCTGCTCCTCCCCACTCAGTACAACTGAAAAGCCCAAGAACAATAGGGCAGACAATCACAGAACTCTGGAGGGTAGAGAGAGGAAGCTGGACTGTTCAGAGACCTGAGAACTTGAGGAAATACGCAGGACCAGTGTCTCTCACCTCCCCTGCAGTAGACAAGGTGACCAAGTAGATGACTGCCCTCCCTGGTACCCAGCAGGAGGCCCACTGGCACCCAGCAGCCTGGAGAATAGGACCAGGGAAACACTCTCCATCTATGGCTGGTGTCTCCCACCCCCACCTCGGGGTATGGGGCAACCAGGGAAGCACCTTTCACCCCAGGTTGCTACCAGAAACACCAGGTGGACGCAGCAGACCAGAAGAGCACTTTAACGAGCATTCTGAAAACTAAACTGTCTTTGGACTCACAGCCTGTAATAAGCCATGCCCCACATGTTAAACCTAAACACAGTGACAGCCTGCTAACATGGAAAACTTAGCTAGGATCCAGGTCTCCCAACATAATATCCGAATGTCCAGGATGCAGTGGAAAATCACTCATCACACCAAGAACCATGAAGATAACTATTTGAATGTGAAAAGGCAGTCAACACATCCTAACACTGAAAAGAATCAGATATTGGAAATATCCTGAGAAGGATTTTTAAGGCAGTCATCACAAAAATGCTTCAACAAACAATTGCAAATACTCTTGAAACAAATGAAAAAGAAAAAAAGAAAATCTCACAGAAGAAATACAAGTTATAAAAAAAAGAATCCAATGGAAATTATGGGAAAGAAAAATAAAATAACCAAGATTTAAAAATTCACTGGATGAAAAAAAAAAATTCACTGGATGGGTTCAATAACAGAATAGCGGGATTTGTCAGAGGAGAGAATCAGTGAACTTGAAGATAGAACTACAGAAATTATCCAACTTGAACAGCAGAGAGAAAATAGCAGAAAAGAATGAACAGAGCCTCAGAGACCTGTCAGACAGCACTTGTATCACTGGAATCCCAGAAAGAAGAGAATGGGTCTGAAAAATATTCAAAGAAATAATGCCTGAAAAGTTAACAAATTTGGCAAAAGGCATAAACTTAACATGCTCGAGAAACGGAGTGAACCCCAAGTAGAATAAGCTCAAAGTAATACACACCAAAGCACACCATAATTAAACTTACAAAAACTAAAGACAGAAAAAAATAATACTGAAAACAGCCCGAGGGAAAAGACATATTACACTCCCTACTGGGGACACCAATGCAAATGACAGCCAATTTCTCCCCAGAAACCATGGAGGCCAGAGGAAGATGGCATGTATTTCATGTGCAGAAAGACATTTGCTGTGGATGTGAATTCTATCTTGGATGGAAATATCCTTCAGGAATGAATGGAAAATGGAGACATTCTCAGACGAAGGAAAAACTAAGACAAGTTTTCACTCGCAGACGTACTTGGCTCAAGGCAGTTCTCCAAACAGAAAGGAAGTGATAAGAGGGCTCGGAAATTCAGAAAGGAAGAACATCAAAACAGGTTACAATACGGGGTCAATATAACAGACTGTCCTTCTTGTGATGAGTTTCTTAAATCATTGATGATCAAAGCAAAAATTGTTACACCATCCGATATGGAAGCTCAAGGCAGGTAGAAGAAAGAGCGAAGACAGTCATAGCTGATGAGTGAGGAAGATGAAGTGACCTGAGCGGAAGTAAGGTCTCTACACCTACTGTGAGACCAGACGCCGGCAGCCTGAGCACAGGGGATTTTAGAAGCTGGCTAGGTGATTGCAGTGCATCCGGGTAGAGAACCGCTGGTTTAGAGCAGGTAAGGCTGGGGGTGAAGGCGTAGTTGTTCTCGGGGCCCTAAGGGTTCCCAAGCCTTAGTGTGTATCAAAATGCCCTGGAGGGCTTGTAAAACACAGACCGCTGGACCCCAGCCCCAGAGTTCTGAGTCTGTGGGTCTGGGGTGGGGCCTGAGAATTTGCCTTTGTAGCAAGCTCCCAGGCGTGGCTGGTGCTGCTTATTGGAGACGCCGCTTTGAGAAGACTACTCTAGCATCCCCGGCTGATCAGGAGCTCCTGGGTCTCAGCTGAGGGTCCCTTAGATCCTCAGCCCGACAGCCTCACATGCCCGAGTGTGCCTGGCTCTGGGTGTAACTTGGGAAGCAGGTGTGTCCCAGAGGGACCCCAGGACTGTAAGTCAGGAGGCCCTTGTCTTGTGTCCCAGGGCTGGGTGACCTTGGGCAGGTCCCTCTGTGTCCCTGGGCCTCAGTTCCCCTTCTGTGAAATGGGAGGAGCTGGCAAGGTCACTTACCTGGCGGAGCCCAGGGCGACCAGGAGGAGTGAGGGATGCCCGGCAGGCCTGGCCCGAGCGCCTGGCCCTGCTTCTCTCCCTCCAGCTCCGCTCTCCTCTGTTTCACGTATCGGAGTTTTCACATAGATTTCCTGTGACAAGAGGGCTCCTTGGCTAAAACCAGTTTGAGAACCCTGCCCTTGATGTGAAAGGCCCTTCCTGACCCACTTCTGGAACCTTCCCACAGACCACCCTGGGACAAACAAGTCCCCAAGGCAGGTGCCCAGCTGAGGCCTTTCCTACGAGTGTGGCCTGTACAGAATGTCTTCTCTGACCCTCCAGCCCACAAGACAGGCACCTGGATCGATCAGCGTCCTTTGCTCGGAAGCGGGCCTTCCTGGAGGGGGCGGGCAGGTGGACGGACGGGCGGTTCTGTGCACAGCGCCCGTCTCACCTTTGGAGGCTCAGTCCTCCGGTTCACAGCCTCGTGGACGCAGAGGGATGGGACCCGCCGTCCCCTCTGAGCCCTCGCGGGCAGCCCGGTGGCTCCCAGGAGCCAGTGCTATTGCCTGAGCTGTGGGGGTCAGGGACCCCCAGATGCAGCAGACATGGCCCCTGCTTTTTACGGGCCCACGGGCTATGGAAAGACAGTTCAGGCAGCCGGGAAAGGCCTCCTTAGGGTGCTTCTAAGGGTGGTGGCGGTCCCCTGCCCCTCCAGGGGGCCCAGGCTGTGCCCCTTGGGCTCCCTTCTGGAGCACATCCCACATTCACTTCTGAGCCAGGAGTCTCCACTCTGCTCTCTCCAGACGTGGCACTGAAGCGGTTAATGGGGCGGGGGGGGGGGGTGTCTCAAAGTCCTGGGCCCCCCAGAGCAGCCAGGGATGTGATCAACGGAGGGAGACCAGGTGTGGGATTCCCGCAGGGAATCCAGGGCCCAGTGTCTCAGACTGGCCCTTTGAGAAGCTAGAAATTAGGATTTTAATGTGAAATCCCCCAACTGCAAACAGCTCAAGGGTTTTGAAAAAATGGTCTGCAGGCCACCTCTGGTGGTGCTGGGCCTCCGCTGGCCGCCTCTGGCACAGCCCTACCCTGCATGGGGGCTCCTTCCTCCCTCTGCCCCCCGCTCTCCTGGTCAGCCAGGTGAGGAGCTTGGCCTGGTGATAGAGGCTTCCAGAGAATGCGGGTGGCTGCCAGGCCGGGTCAGGCTCCGTGATATTCCTGGTGTCATGGGCGGGCTCGGGGACGTCACCCCCTTCCTGGCTTCATCCTCAGTCAGTGCCCTGGGGATAGAGGTCTCGAATGAGGCAGGTGGGATCTTCAGGGCCATCCCATGTCACCTGCGCAGCCCCGCCGACCTGGGTGAGCCCCTCTCCTGCGCCCGGTCGAGCCTGGCTGCGTGCGTGACAGCTGTGCTGTGTCTGTTTCAGGGTTCCCCTATTCCAAGTCTGACCCTGTCCCAGGACATGGCAAGAATGGCTTGGACCACCGGGTAGGTACTCGACCCCGCACGCCCTCCCCAGCACGCGCGTACTAACGGTCGCCGTGAGCTAGGGCGGCTCCCACAGTTTGGTGACCATACGGCCAGGAGGACGGGCCCTGGGGACCCTGCTCGCCCACCCACGTCTGCCTGCTACTCCACCCAGGGCCAGACCACCACCTGGCAACACCCCTCCTCCCCTCTGCTCCCAGCCCCCAGCCCCCAGGGAGACCTCAGTGTCGGGGGGCAGGGGCAGCGGGGCCACCCAGAGGAATCAGACCCTCTTTAAGGCCCTCCTGACCGTCCTTCTCCTGTCACCTAGAGCCTAATAAGGATCTTAAAGGATGGAGGGGTTTCGTGGGCCGTGTGGGCCCAGAATCCACTTCCTTCCCTGGAGCGCCCTTCCTCCCCGGCCCCCAGTGTTAGTACCATCACCATGGTTACCACTGATGATGCCCTTAGACTGTGACCGTTACTGGGGCCACACCGAGGGGCCGGCTTTCTCTGCCCACTCCCAGCCGAAGGCTGCTTTGACTGCCCCCTTCCCAGCTCTCTGAATCCGGGGACATGAGACCGTGAGCCCAGACAGCGTGCTGCCTGACTTGTCCCCCGCAGCTGGGCCCTCGTGTTTGTCCCTCTCCCCACAGCTTTACTAGGCCTCCAGTGAGGACCCCTCAGGTGGAGCAGGCGTGATGACACCAGACCCCCGCCAACCCCCAACACACACACACACACACACACACACACACACACACACACACACACACAGACACACAGCCCCAGGAGACTTGCTACCACTGAGGCAGCCTTTTCCCGGTCGGAGGAAGTTTGTCCACAAACCGAGGCCATTCACCCCCTAAGAGAAGCCACTCAGACTTCAGTCCCCGTGTGTTGCCCTGGGGCAGTCCCAGCCACAAGTGTGTAACGCAGGGGACAGCGACCCCTCAGGCAGACCTCAAATCCAGGGTCCAGGCCACGGGGCACATACAAGATCAGGGACGCCACCACGGAAGCTGCGGGTGTCCTCGGGCCTTTCTCAGTCATTCTCGAGCTCTGTGGGCCCTGCCGCTGTGTGTGTCCCGGGCCCAGGTGCCTCTGCACGGTTTGCTCGAGGGAACCCCGCCCATCCCACTAACCACTCCCCCCCACCCCGTTTATTCAGAATGGGCCGAGTTGGAACGGGCACGTAGCATGCTTCTCTGAATTCCCTTCTAAGGAAGGATGCAGGGGGCGTGAGAAAGCAGGATGCAGGATGCAGGGGGCATGAGAAAGCAGGAGTCCACGGAACCCCCACAGCGCCGGGGAACGTGGATCCTCGGGCTCAGCGGGAGGGTCCTGAGGGCGGCGGGCACCAGTCAGAATGTTCTCTGTTGACCTGGCACAGCTGTTCTCTGACTCAGGGGCCGTGAGTGCCGAGGTCATGGACTGTGCCACGTCCACGCCGAGGCGTCCCACTCCCCAAGCCAAGTCCTGGGGTTTCTCTCAAAATAGGGGAGACAAGAGCATGGGCGTCAGCACTTCCAGGCTTGCGTCGTTGGCGGCCGGGCTGTGCATCCTCTAGGGAGAGTCCCTTCTTGGTTGCCAGGCTGGAAGGACGTGGGTCGATGGCTCCCAGCACCTGTGGGGAAGGCGTGGCCTCCGGAGGCTCCACCCCCAAGGAGTCTGGGAACAGCTGATCCAGACACTCTGGCGGGGACACCATCTTCAGGCCTCTCCTAGAGCAGAGAGCAGACTCTTAAGCTTTACAGAGTCGAGAGCTGAACCCCCCGGGAATGTTTCCCCTGCTGGCCTCAGGGTGGGGAGCAGAGTGTCAGAAAGCCTGTGAGTGAGTCCTGCACATCTTGGGGAGGCGATAAAGATGGACTTCATCACCACAGGAGGATTTTTAGCTTTTCACATTAGAATATCCAGGAAATTGATTAAAATTATTGTTGACTTTTTGGGGGGATTCTTTTTTCCCTACTAATGTTCTCTCCTATTTTTTTTTTCTTCACTCTTTCTAAGACTCTAATGTAATCGTATGCCTGTTTCTCAGCTGAAAAGCCAGATAATTTGATGACCAGTCTTTTACAGCTCAGCCATGTCAGATTAAGTTGTTCCTTGGTTTGTTTTTACTTTCTGAAAGGATTCCAGGTGACCTAAAGTAAAAGCCCAGATGCAGAGTGACCAAAAACCCAGTAACACCAAATCCCACAGGAGAGGAAAAGAAAGGAGTAGGAGAAAATTATATCAGAGACACACAGAAGAACACTGTATGGGAAGAAGCATCGACGCTTAGCTGTGAGCTTCCTGAGCGTGACCAGTTGTGTAGTTCTTATTGTCAAATGGAAGGAAGGAAGTCACTAAATCAGGGGAGGCAGAGATGTGCCTGATTCTTGTTCTGGAAGGGATTTGTCACAAGGGGCCGGCACCATATGTCCCAAAGCTTGTTAAAATGTCCTGATAACTAGCCCGCCACAGAGCCTGACACGTGGTAGATACTCACACCTCTCTGTAGAATAAATAGGGAAACAGCCACCTACTAAAGGCTTTCCTGTGGATGAGACAGCATTGGTTCCAACATGTGCCACCCGGTCTTCTATTAAGAGACTGACCGCTGGTCACCGACAGATCCACACGGTAGCCCCTTGGAAGGAGTCCCATTTTGAAAAAACCCTGATGGTAAATAAGAACAGACTGAATTTTCCTACTAAATGACAAAGACTGTCAGGTTAGATTTTTTTTAAAATAAAAGAAGAAAAACATGTATCATCATGAGATAAACACAAATTATTTTTTACTGGATTAGAAGTCAAAGGATGGGAAAGAGTTACCAAAATCACAAGTAGAAGGAAAGCATGAGTGGCAGTATTAATATCAGATAAGGTAGAAGTTAAGGTTAAGATGAATTAGTAGAATTTGTGGTAAAAAGAAGGAACACTAGTTCATGAGGACACAAGTTATAAAGCAGTTAACAGCATTCATAAATTTAAACATGCCAAGCAACATGGCAATGCCAGAGACCTTGATAAAACGCAAGTATGGTAGGCCATTTGAACATGACTCTTTTGAAATCAGACATGGATCTAGTGAAGGAGAAAAAAAGTATGGAGATCAATTTAATAGTGCAAACAGTGAACTTAATCTATTAGGCATATAAAAAACTTCGTATCTTTTGAATCGGGTTTTCACATATCCATAAGACATTAATAAAAAGGTTCATGTATGTCACTACAAAGAAAACCTTAACAAATTGTAAAAGTCAGATATGCTGGAAAGAACACATGCATTATCATCAGGCAGGCCCGAGTTCAAATCCCAGCTCTGCCACTTCCTGGGTGTGTGTTTGGGCAAAAGTTACTTAAATTCTATGAGTCTCTATTTCCTAGTCTTTAAAAAAATTGTCCTTACCTCTTAAGGTTATTGCCAGGACACATAACATTATAGTCGTGAAATCTTCGAAGTTCTGTAGCGTGGTTCCCAAACGAATAGCTGTTATAAAAGCAAGTCTCTACTCCTTCTTACTTCCACCTCAGTGGCCAGTGAGTGAAATGGCGCACTCCAATGTGAGCTTTAGCGAGAAAAGAACAATGGTGAATGGCCACGATTTCCTTCTCACCGTTATCAATCCCAGCATAATTTTTGAAAAGTGAAATGCACGGGTTAAATTTTTTACAGTTCCATTTATTAGCTGTGTGACCTTGGGCAAGTCGCTTCACGTCTCTGAGCCTCGGCTATTAAATGGTGATAATAATCACCACTTGGCATTTAGAAGGCCAGGAGTAGAGAGCTCTTTCCCTGCTCTGGATTGACACGGTGACCTCTGTCCCCCCTCCACCCCGGGGATGCCCCACCCTCCCTCCTGAGAGTCTCTGTCTAGTCTCAGAGCCTGGCGGACCAGAGGAAGCCGGCTCTGCTGCCAGGAAGTGGGTTTCCAGCTGCCCAAGGTGGTGGTGGTGGCCGGGGAGTTTACAGCCTGTGATGCAGGGCAGCGGGCACTAGGGGGCGGCATTTCTCTTTCGTATCGCGGCCGGGCCAGGTGGGAGACAGGTTTGCCTTGCTTTATGCAGGAGCTTCCCTAACCAGGCAGGTGCACGGGGGTCCTTGTCAGTGGCCTGAGAAAACGTCTGCAAGTATTGCTCTTGAAAACTCCCAAGGGGAATCATTCAGTCAAGTGGAGGAGGTGCAGGGTCACGGAGAGTCACCGGCAGGTGCGGGGTTGCCGGGCTCTGGGTCCCAGTGCTGGGACTAAGGTGAGGCATTCAGGACACTTACCAAAGGACTCAGTAATCAAGGTAAACAAGGTAATACAATGTTTTGAAAAATCCAAATTAATGAAAAAAATCCATGATGGACAAAGCATCAGAAATGTAAAGACCGGCTCCAACCCTCCACTTAGGTGCTTACCCGCCTCGCCGCCCTCATCCCGGCGTCTCTGGGCCTCAGTTTCCCCTGTTCAGGATGAAGGACTTTGGACTCGGTGCTTTCGGAGGCCTCGTCCTGCCCCCGCGCTCGCTAGGGCTATGACCAGCTCCTGACTTGTGCTCTTTCCCTGTAATACAACCCAAGGGTGAAGAATATAATCCCTTCTTGAACCGCAGAGCTCTCTCCGTGGAAATGTAACCCCTGTACCCAGTTGCAGAAGCGCTGGCCAAGAGCCCTGACCCCGTGTCAGACTCTGTACCAGGTGCCAGGGATACAGGCACAAGTAAAACATTTTTCTCCACTGTGGGCAGTGGGTGCAGGGCCAAGACAGAGTTGGACAGGAGAGGGACTGACTGACCCTGCGGGCCCTCAGCACCTGCCTTGTGGGGCAGGAACCCTCTGTCGAGGTTTGCAGGATGACTTTTTCAGGTGGGCAGAGGGAAAGAGAATTCCAGACATCAGAGCTGGCTGCAGGTGCCGTGGAGAGGTGAGGGAGGCACCTGAGGCAGGTGGCCGGGGTCCCGGGTCCGTGCCCCCTCCGAGTACCATCCCTGGGCATCGTCAGCGATCACAGCCACTGTGGTTGTACGGGGTGCTCACGACACTTGGGGTCTGTGCTGGGGACTTTACGGACACCGGCCACCTGCGCCCCTGGGAACAGTGCGTCTGGAGGGAGCAGAGCCGTAGCCCTAGTGAGTGAGCCGCCCTCCGGGTCCAGGCCAGCTGCAGGCCGAGGGGCCAGGCGCCCTGGAGCTGTCATCACAGCGGGAAGCAGCTGGCTGGACAGGCAAGGGCAGCTCAGGCCTGGAAGGCGGCGGGAGGTATGTGAGCAAACCCACCCACGTGGGAAGCCGGCAGCCCCCACAAGTGTGGGTGGCCACACGGCCCTTCCAGAGCCCGGCCTCAGTGGGCACCGTGAGCTGACCCTCCTCCCCGGCCAGGCCGCCAGGACCCCCGGCGACAGCCTGCCCCCTGCAACCTGCCCCCTGCCGCCCTCTCTCTTTCTCTTCCAGAATGCCAATCTGGCCCCTTGTGGAGCAGACCTGGATGCCAGCTGGGGCATGCGAGGTACAGGAAGCGGGGACCCCGTGGGTCTCTGGCTGGGGCAGGGGTCGCTAACAGGTTTCCACAAGTTTCGTTCTGAAACCACCCCCGACCAGGGCCGCTGGCAGAAGGCTGTGAGCATGGTGGAGTCGGGGAGCCTGGGGCAGTCATGTCCCCGCCTCTCCCGGTGAGGGATTGCTTTACCTCCATCCTAATGTTGCCTGAGATGCTTCCTCTCCTCCCCCCTCTCTCCGGCGCTCCCCACCTCCTAACTCAGATGCTCCTCCGTTTCCTGACCCAGGTGCTCACCTCTTGAGCGCTGCCAACCCCACCCTGACTTACTTGTCACTCCGGGTCACCTGGGGAGAGGTCTGTGTTTGAATGACCGTCCTACGCCAGGGCTGAGGACAACCCAACACCTACTGTTAAATTCTATAGCAATAAAGGAGGCAGAGACACAGTGAAAAGCCCACGGGTCTGAAGTTGGGTCAGATCCTGCCCCAGCCCTGCTCTCCGCGTGGCCTCCCAGGGCTTCACACCAGCAGGGTGGCCTGCAGGGAGGTTGGTGTAACTGGAGAGACCCGGTCACGTGGCAGGCGCCTGCCCAAGGGCTCTGCCAGCCCTGAGCCGCCGGGCCCCGCGATGCTCACTCATGATTGTCCCCCGAGGGTGACCAGAGCCCGCTCTCTTGGGCTGCGTCGCGCTGGATGTGGGAGTGGAGGGAGCTCTAAGTGGCCTCCAGGCCCCCGGGCTCAGAGCCGGGGCGGCCAGGACCCTGCATGGCACGTGGGGAAATTCAAGGACCGGCCTGCCGGTGCCCAACCCTTCGCCAGGGTCTCCCTGCCGAGACAGGCTTGCTTGTGGCCGAGATCCAGAGATGCTGCCCTGTGGTTTCTACGTGCTCACGGAGGCCTCCCATCCGTACAACTTTATTTTTTAACAAGCCGCTTTTAGTCTGGAAGAAAAAGCTTTTAAAAAGCTAGCATGTGGAGCTCTGTATTGAAAAGGAGTAGCTACAGGGTAAAGAAGGTAAAACAGTAAGAGGCAGGGGGGTTCGACCCCAGCAAGGCTGCCTGTCTCCACGGGGGTAAACCGAGGCAGGCCCGGACCACCAGGGAGACAGCAGCACAGCTGAGGGAGAACACGGTGCCGCGTCTGGCTCCCAGTCTGGCCTCCGGCCTCCCGACCATGCCTCCTGCTCCTAACCTCCTGCCCCTGGCTTCCCGCCGGAGATCCCAGAGCCCGTCCCCCTGCAGCTCGGAGGATGCTGCGGGCGGGGATGGAGACCACAAGGCCCCGCCCACCGCAGGGTGGGGGTCCTGGACGGGCTTGCTTCCACCTTTGGGCCGAGCTCGTGCGTGTTCTAACCCAGCCCCTGTGGTCTCTGCTTTCTCTTACAGAATACAAGGTAAGAGGGGCCGCCCGCTCCCGCGCTGACATCCAGCTGCCGAGCTGCACCTGCCCAGGTTAAAAGTTCCTTTTGTTGTGCTTTCCCTGTGAAAAGCAGACATTTCCCTGTGAAATGTGTGTGTCAGATGCAGTATGTACCTCTCTGCTGGCCTCGGGCTCGGCTCTTTTGTCCCCGCACATGCTTGTTTCCTGGGTGAACCCGGACTTTCTTCTCCCCGCAGATCTATCCTTATGACGCCCTCATCGTCACAAACCGAATCCGCGTGAAGCTGCCCAAAGACGTGGACCGGACGAGACTGGAGGTGAGGGGGGCCCCAGGGGTGGAGGGTCACGTCTGCCGAGCGAGTCTCTGCAGCTGCCTTGACGTCCACAAAGTCGACGTTCATCGCCCCCAAGGTCCCCATGGCGACCGCACAGTGCCCGGTGATGGGCTTGGAGTCAAGGTCCCTCCTTGTTTCAAAGACCGGAGAACGTGGTCATGTACCCAACAAAGACGGCTGTGCAGAGCGGGGCACGGCTGCTTGCAGTTTGGGGCAGGGAAGCCTTCATCCCTGTGCTTAACTGGGTAACATTCGCCTCTTCCCCGAGCGCTGATATTCGGAAAATCGGCCCAATTCATGGCTTCCCGTTTGACCACTCTCACCTGAGCTCTGGGAGCAAGTGTATGTTTAAAAGACCCGCAGGTCAAGGGCACAGACATCTGTTGACTGGGCCCCACCACGAGCCACGGTCCCAAGTGGCCAGAGTGCGTACTTCATCCTTCCTCACTGTGCTCCCACAAGGAAATCAAGGGCCAGCAATGGACTTCACCTCCCGAGCCATGTCAGGAAGGTTTCACTGGGGTGAGGGCTCTGGAGGCTCCTGAAGGCCCAGGGCCACCCGCCCCACCTGTGCCCCGGGGGCTGGGAACACCTGAGGCAGAGTGTGTGTCCGGCCAGCGCCAGCCCCTGCCCTGCTGCCTGTGTGGGCGGGGGCTCAGGTGGCTGCTGGGAGGGAGCCGTAGGGGCGTGGATGTGGTTGAGGGGCACCAGCAGTGCCCCGGGGCTCGGGAGGGCTGCCAGGTGGGAGCCAATCTGAGTGGAGAGCAGGCAGATCTGTAAGGAAACAGACACTCTCAGGTGGTCCAGACAGATGCTCTGGCGCCCTGACCTCCGCCCTCTAAGGTGACGATATTGATAAGCACCGGGTGGGTGGCTGTAGCCATGAGAGGTCACAGAAAGCCCCTCGCCCAGGGTACGGGGTAGTGGTGGCAAGGAGGGGACAGGGACGCCGGTGCGGCCTCAGCGGTCGGGGGAGGCGTGTCCATTTTGACTTCTCTGTTGCAATAGTAGGAACTTGACCCGAAGTGGTTTAAGCTAAAGGGGAATTGCCAGCTCGTACGACTGACGGGTCCCTTCGGGTGGGGCTTAGTCTTGTCTCCAGACCCAGATTCCCTCCTTCCATCTCTTGAATGTTTCCTCTGTGTGTGTTGGCCTGACTGATGGACAGACGTTCACCTCCCCTCCCCCGGGGCTCAGAGTCTGCAGGGAAGAGACTCGGGGTGGGGTGGGGGGGGATTCCTAGAGGGGCTCTGGGACCTGGGACCTAGAGACAGGGAGGATGATGGTGGGCTCACACAGCAGCAAGGGCTTGGCTGCAGGGAGGTGGGGAGCTGAGCCGGGGGGGGGGGGGGGGGGAGGAGCCGCACGGCCAGCAAGCCCGTGGACGCTGTGGTCAGGCAGTGCAGTACACCACTGAGTCTTGGAGTCCCCAGGGTGTGGACGGCATCTTGCCAGCAAAGGACCACAGAGCCGAACGACCCCAGGGCCTTTGCTCAGGAGGCTGGCCACTTAGCAGGACATTTGGACCTCACCCCGTAGAAGAGGAAGGATGACTGGAATGTTCTGACCCGTTAGGACGAGTGCGGGTCACTCCCGGGGCTGGGGGCGGGGCGGCCGGACCGGCTCGGAAGCTGGGGTGTGAGTGGGGGGCAGGGGGAGCACGGGGGAGCTCAGAGCAGGCCCCGAATCAAGCTTAAGGGATGCCTGCCCTGTGCTCTGGAAGGCGAGGTCCTAGGCAGCCTCTTCCTGGGCCTCACCCGTGACCATCCCCGCTGCCTCTGCAGGGGACACACTCTTTGGCTCCTGCTGAAGTTGAGCCCTTGTGAAGGGTGTGGTCTTCTCCCACTGCTGTAAAACAGGAGGCTTGCGCTGCTGGGTGACTCAGTCAGGACCCGCCTGAAGGGCTCCCATTGTTCTGCATGTTTGTTCCTTAAGCGTGGGTGCCCTGAGGGCTTCTGGCTCCCACCGTGGGGTGCAGGGTTGGGGTGCCTGCCGCTCCAGCTCCTGACACAACAGCAGCCTCGGGGCCACCCGCCCCTTGGGACTTGCTGCTTCCCTCTTGGGTCTGGGGTTCATGTTAACCAACTCCCATACCCCACCCCTTATTTTGCTACAGTACAGAGTGAAGGTGCAAAATATCAAGTGGTTAATACATGTAAATGTTTCCCTTTTAAAAAAAAAACCCTGGAGGACGGGGTAATGGGTTTAATCACCCAGATCTCCAAGAACACACCCAAGGGTGCGTCCCTCTGTAATCATTCCCTTCCTGATCTCAGTCAAGCCAGGAGGCAAATTGGAAGCGTTAGGGGCAAGTCCCACAGCCTTCAGGGGCTGGAGCTGGGGTGTGAGCCAGGAGGGGCTCAGGAGGAGCTCAGGAGGGCCTCCATCCCAGCACGAGAGGAAGGGACACCAATGTTTTTATTTCAGGGGAGAGAGCTTTATTTTTAATATAGAAACAATTCATAACTCTTGTAAAAGTCCAGAAAAACACAAAGAAGAACGTAAACATTACATGGAATTCCCCTACCGAGTCAAAACTCCTGTTAGCTCCGGGGCGGACATGCTTCCGGAAATCTCTTTTTTTGCACAAATACCCAGAGATAACTGAATTCTCTTTTGGATAAGTAGCCTCGTACTGTTTATGCAGTTTGACATCTGCTTTTTCTCTCTGAAATTTTATGTGAACATTTTTCCATCCCAATTCATGCGGATCTGCCCGTCCTTTTAGATGGCTGCGTGGTGGTCCCGCGTCCCGTTCTGATGCCAAAACTTGGCCTCTGTGCACTGGTGCTGAATTGAATCTCAGAGACAGAGTTTTGGGTGAAGTAGAAAAAAATAGCTTTATTGCTTTGCCAGGCAAAGGAGGACACAGCGGGCTCCTGCCCCGAAAAACTGTATGTCCCAACCTGGGCGGATTTGATGAGGAGTTTTCTAGCAATGGTTCAAGGTGGGGGATTGCTGATAAGATTAGGGTGTGTGCAGGGCCTGCACTCCTTTAATCTGGCCTCAGGTGGTCTTTTCTGGAGTGAAGAATACTGACATCTTCCATTTATTGGGGTTCTAGTTCCATAAAGAGCTCAAAATATATTGTTATGTGTATTCCTTGAGGTGGAACCAGGACCCTGCCCCAAGGCTGCACTATCGTTTCTTGGTGGTTCTTCCCTTGTCTCTGCATCCCATCCCTTCCCTGATTAGCAACTGTTCGAATCTGCCCTTTGGAACTCAGGGAAGGTCATGGAGGCTGGAGTCTGATCCCTACAAACAAGGAACGGGGGGCACAGAAAGGCTTCCATGCCCAGGAGCCCCACAGTGTCCTGCTAGGCTTCAGTTCCACACAGGGGAGGGTCCCAGGGGCCAGGCTGTGGAGTGACAGGCCGTTGGCTGGGGCTCGGTCACATGGCAAAGCTGCGGGTCTGCCGTGTGCCCAGCAAGGGGAGAAGATGGACGTGGGCAGACAGCTGGTGGTGCCCACACACCTCTGTAGGGTCAGTCCCTGGAAGGAGGACCACTCTGTCCGTCGAATGGTCAAGGCTTGTTATCCATCCTTTACCACCAGAGTGCTTGGCTGAGTCTCACTGGTTTGGTGAACACGTGCCAGGCACTGAGCTGGGCCCTAGGGACACACAATGAGCAGAAACCAGCATGAGCTCTGCCCGTAGACTCCTCCTGATGGGAGGTAGACGCCAATCAACTGATGACCCAAATGAGTGTGTGAAGTTATACACCAAGATAAGGGCTCTAAAGGAGAGGAAGGTGGGCCTGTGAGCACTTAAAAGGGGGTAAAAGTTAACTGGGTGCAGTAAGTGTGCCTGCATGTGTGTGTGTGTGTGTGTGTGTGTGTGTGTGTGTGTGTGCACTTGCACGTAAGGTGAGTCATGGCAGGTAGGAAGAGAATTCCAGGAAGAGCACACAGCAGGTGCAAAGGCCCTGGGGTAGGAGGCAGCGTAGCCTGTTTGAGAAGGAACTAGCTGTGCTTGAGCAGGTGATGGACAGGAGGGGCCAGGCCTCGTAGGGCCCTGAGCCACGATAAGCAGTTTGGTTTCTAGGAAAGGCAAGGCTTTTACGTTGCAGGACGACCTGATTACGTAAGTAAAACAGCGCCCGAGGCTGCCCTGTGAAGCCTGAATTGGCTGTGTGGATGCAGGGAGACCATTTTGGAGGCGGTTGGGTTGTCCGGGCAAGAAATGATGGCATCTTGGACAGGGTGGTGGCAGTGCGGAGGTGAGAAGCGGGTACATTCAGGCCCTATTTCGGAGGTCAAAGTGGGAGGGGCAGGGACACGCCTGGCGTGACTCCGGGCTGTCGGGATGGGGTGCTGGGTAAGTGGCGGTCACTCGGTGCAGCAGGACGAACCCAGGTCCTGATGACGTTTGTCGCTCTGGCCTGTGAGGCACAGACAAGGGAATTCAGGACGCTCAGCCTGACGAAGAGAAAGGCGCCATATGGGCACCTGGTGGCCCATAGTAGGTGCTCAGTAAAGGCTGGTGACTCATGGAGGTGTTAGGGAGGAGAGTGGCGGTCCTCCGCCGCTCTGGAAGCGCTGTCACAGGGAAGGCAGTCAGGTGAATCGTGTGATCCCAATGCGCAGAGCCAGGATCAGGCTTCCCGGGGAGACCCGTCCGGGGCCAGTTTTACACCATCCCTGAGATCCAGCATTTTCTGTCCTGGGGGGGTCTGGGTCCCAACGCCTACCCCTGGCACCCAAGGACCTCATGCCTTGGAGGGTCTCAGATCCTTCCTGCGTTTGGCTGTACCAGGAGCTTCCACTCTGAGGGGGAAGAGCCTTACCTGCCCCGGGCAGACTCAAGTGTCCTCTTACCTGAGGCCACTCCTGCAAACCTCTGCCCGGCTGCCCGGCATTTGCCGAAAGACGTGGCCATTTTGCTCGTGCATCAGCCTCTTGCCATCCAAAGGTGGCATCCTGGTGGAGGGAGAGAGCACTTAGGGTCGGGATGACCTCGGTGTGAATCCAGTCTCCATAATGTCTAGCTGTGTGACCGCGGAGCAGTTACTTAACCACTCTGAGCCTGACCCATACCTGTCAGATGACATCGCTGTTGCCTGTCCTGCTGGGTGGTTTGAGCATCTATTCAGTTGTTCAGAAGTAGCCATGAGCACCTGCCGTGAGCGAGCCCCAGGCAGGTGTGATGTGCACACGGTTTCAATTATTTTGTCCATGTCACCCCCAGTTTACCAACCTGGGAACCGAGTAGGCCAGTATGGATTAGAAAAAGGTTTCCACGGGGATGGGGTGCTATGGGCTGGCCAAACAATGATTGCTAAGAACTTAGTGGAAGAGCAAGGTGGCTGGCTGTGAATGGAGGTAGGATCAGCCACAGGCTTGGCCGCCAGGAGAACAGAGGTCCCCTCCTTGATGCCTGATATGGGGTAAAAACAGGATGTTTGAGAATTTATCAGATTTGGCTTATTTACAAGCACTTGATCACTAGGCTGTTCCAAGCACTTGACACGTTCCTGTACTTGGTTTTCACAAGTCGGTGCAGCAGCTGCAGAGGAGGCCTTGGTGGGAAGGGGTGGGGGTGGGGGAGCTGGAGGACGTCCCCAGGCCCTCGGCTTCTGGGGGACAGACCTGGGGTTCCGGCTAAGTAGTCACACAGGGCCACTGTGCTGTGCATCTTCCTGGATTAATTACAGTATTAAAAGTGAATTTCTAATCACCCTTCCTTGCCCCAACCTCCCAGAGCACACATTCGGCTCCTTAGGTAGGAAGGTGTATCAGCCAGGGCCCTCGGAGAATCAGAACCAACAGGAGACAGGTAGACAGACGGACAGACAGATAAGGACATAGATATGTATTAAGAAATTTAATTTAAGGAATTGGCTTCCCATGGGGCTGGCAAGTGTGGAATCTGCAGGGCAGGCCAGCAGCAGGCTGGATGGACACTCAGGCAGGAGCTGACACTTAGAAGCAGAATTTCTCCTTCTCCAGGAAGCCCTCAGTGATTGCCCCAACGGAGTGAATGAGGCCACCACATTATGGAGGGTCATCTTCACTTAAACGCTGATTGTAGGCATGACCACATTGACAGAATACCTTCCCAGCCACCCCTAGACTAGTGTTTGGCCAAACAGCCAGGCACCAGGGCCTGGCCAGGCTGACTCATGCAGAGAGCAAAGGCTGCCGGCTGAACAGGTTTGGAAGGAGGGTGTGTCCAGGCGAGTCCCCAGGGCCCTCCTTTCTGAGTGCTCAGCAGAGGCAAGGCTGAGCGGCTCCTCTGGGGCCACCTCTGCCAGACCCTGAGGCTAAATGCACACCTGAGTTTGCTCAAGCAGGAAAAGCCCAAGTTGTAGGAATGTGCCTGAAAAATAAGGTCCCGCAGTTAAAGAATACGTCCTTTGTTTAGACTCATCCGACCGGTCTGATAAGAACCTGACAGACTGATGGTGAAGTGTGGGTTCCCAGCCACTGGGTGTGTCTGGGAGATGGGTCTGCCGCAGCCTCTGGGACCCTAGGGCCTCCAAGGAGAGGCACGGAGAACAAACAGGAGCAGTCCTCCAAGGCCAGGCCAAGTGGCAGGGACTTAGGGGTGGAGGGTGGGGAGGGAGGAGGGAGACGCAGTGCAGAGTAGGGCAGGCAAGTGGAATGGGCTCTGAAGGAGGAGAGAGGAAGCTGGGAGGCAGTGTGGCCGGCAAGGTGAGAGCACAGATTTAGATTCAGGGATGCAAAGAGCACAGATTGTCCCTGGATGAGGATTGCAGACAGGCCCATCCTGCCCTACTGGAGCTGAGAACCAGATGAGATCAGCAGTGACTCTGTACTGAGAGACATACATGGCCCGGGGCCTGCTCGTTTGGCTAGTGCAATGTGGGAGGGCTCTCTGGAGGAGGGGGACATTTGAACTGGTACCTGTAGAAGGAGGAGGAGCTGCTGTGTGAAGTGGAGGGAGAGCACTGCAGGCTCTGGGTGGCAAAGAGCCTGGCATGTTCCAGAACCCGTAGGTGCCCACCGTGGAGCAGAACGGTGGTGGAAGAGGTGGGCAAGGACACGGTGAGACAGGGCCTCCTGTCTGCAGACAGGGCCTCCTTGTACAGTGTGATGGGGCAGGGAGGCACCGTGGGACCCAGGCCTCAGAAGAAACATGGGCCCTTGCCGGTCCAGGATTCGCAGGCTGAGCGGGTCTGGGGCCTGAGCCCACCCGATCAGCCCCCATTGGAGCAGGGGGCCTGGCAGTGGCCGGTGGGCTGGCGTGGGACATCTGCACTTGGTGAGGTGGGCAGGGGGTACTGGGAATGCCCTGCAGGGAAATCGAGGCAGGCCAATCCCAGCAGGGTGGCGGCTAGCCTGGGGTACCCTGCAGAGCAGGGGGAGCACAGGCCGAGGGCCTCCACCACAAAGCCCCGGACGCTTCCAGAAGCTGCATCAGGGGGCAGGAAGTCAGGGCTGAGGGAAGGGCCCGGGCTCTCGAGCCACCTGGCCTGGCGCCCAGGCTGCACGCCCTCGGGCGAAGCATGGGACCTCTCTGAGCCTGGGTTTCCTGAGGTCATAAAATGAAAAGTAGAATCTCAGGGCAGGTGAGGATGGCAGCAACTGTCATAAAGTCCCTTCCCGAGCCTGGCCAGTGGTCCTCCATCAGTGCAGGAGAATGGCGGGGTTCAGGGTCCGAACTGGGATCCCCGAGTAGGCCTCCTGGACCCGGACGCTGCGTGTATGAGTGTGTGTGATTCTAGCAAAATGGGCCACTGCGTCGTCGTTTCGGAGGGTCCGTGACCCAGAAAAAGTGGGGCTTTCTGCCACAGAGGGACAGAATGGATGGCCCGGCTTCCAGGTAGACGGGCCTCCTTGGGCCCGTCTGCCAAGGGGAGGGTAGCCCCCCAGCTGCGTGGACCTGCTGGTCTGAACGGCACGGTGGTCTCAAGGAGCAGCAGGCGGCAGCTTCTCAGAAAGAGCCCTGGACCCCCGGCCAGAAGGTCCGAGTTCTAATGTGCCACTTGCAGGCTGGGTGACACGGGAGATGTCCCCGCCTGTGGCCCGGTCCACGTCCTCTGGGCACCACCAGCTCCCACACTCGTTGCCTCCCTGGGTGTGAGTGCACGTGTGCATCTGGCACAGAGCCGTGTGTGCCCTGGGTTCCCGGCTGCTGTCCCTTGATGAGCCCTTGCTGCGAGCAGAGGTTAGTGGCCATTACTGATTCCTGTATTCAGGGAGCCCTTGGCGATGAAGCCAGGTTACAGGGTTAAGTCAGGTCACGTCCCTCAGAAAACTACCTCTGGCTGTAAGATGCTGGTGGCATGTCATCAATGCTTCACAAGGCATCAAGGCCTCCAGGTCCCAGGGCCTCGCATGGACTTAACTGTGCTCTGACCCACCTGCCTGGCAGGTGTGAGATCTCTGTGGGGTGGGCGCACCTGCTCTGGTTTATTTCTGCGTCCCGGCACCTGAATGAGGAGAGAGCAGAGCGCCTGCATAGGACCAGCCCTTCCCCTCCCTTCTCTCCGCTCACCCTACCGCCCAGGAGCGCCCCAGGCAGGGTCCCGGGCACACCGGCCCTGTTCCTGCCCGGGGGTGCTCGTTACGGAGGGACCCCTAGTGCATCCGGCTCGCTCAGAGATCAGGGGCTGCTAGAGCTGCCCCTGTTGTTATATTTTCAGGAATTTCCCACGCTGGTTGTTAAACCAGCCATTACTGAAAAACAAATGATGTAAACTTATGATTATGAAGATTACATTTAAAGCAAAGGTGATAAGTACTCAACACTCCCTGCTCCCTAATCTCTCGACTACATTTCACTACCATCTGTGCTCTCGAGGTTACTTAACCGCTACTGCATCTGTGTGCGGGAGGAACAATCTGTGACAATGTGCCCCCGGGCGTCTCTTTCCAGCTCTGCATTCAGGGGCGTCACGTTGGAAGCTTGAAACTGGCCGTGGTGTATTTACACCACGGAAAGGAGGCTTGTGGGTCTGGGAGCCTGGGGCGACGGGTGCAGTCAGGAGAGACTTCCTGGAGGAGCTGACCCTCAAGGTCTGGGGAGTGAGTAGGGGTTACATGGGCAGAGGAGGAAGGGCCGGCATTCCAGGCAGAGGGAGAATGGGTGAAGGCACAGGCAGGATTATTCCGATTTTACAGACATCACAGCTGAGGTCGTGTCACTCAGCACAGCTGGACAGGCCTGGAGCCAGGACCGGATTCTTGTGTGTCTGGCTCCTGAGCCCGAGGTCTTTGCACGATGCTGCCCTGGAGGGTGACACATAGGCAGACCCCCGGCAAAGCGTGTGGGACCCCTACCATGCTGCAAAAATGGCCTCCTCCCCAGGGGCTCTCCCCAGTGCACCCCAGAAGCGAGGCCATCCCGGAACGTCCCTCGGCCCAGACACCATGCCCTGGGCTGCCTTCCTGCCGGCTCGGGAGGGAACTCGGCCGTGCCTGGCCTTGGCGGGCCAGGG